>NC_083576.1:68554765-68872265 GCF_027579695.1 Neoarius graeffei
CCACCTTCTCTTGAGATTCAGTTCATGGACAGATGTCCTGACATTTTCCTTTAGAATTCACTGGTTTATTCAGAATTCATTGTTCCATCAGTGATGGCAAGCCGTCCTGGCCCAGATGCAGCAAAACAGGCCCAAACCATGATACTACCACCACCATGTTTCACAGATGGGATAAGGTTCTTATGCTGGAATGCAGTGTTTTCCTTTCTCCAAACATAACGCTTCTCATTTAAACCAAAAAGGTCTATTTTGGTCTCCTCTGTCCACAAAACATTTTTCCAATAGCCTTCTGGCTTGTCCACATGATCCTTAGCAAACTGCAGACAAGCAGCAATGTTCTTTTTGGAGAGCAGTGGCTTTCTCCTTGCAACCCTGCCATGCACACCATTGTTGTTCAGTGTTCTCCTGATGGTGGACTTATGAACATTAGCTAATGTGAGAGAGGCCTTCAGTTGCTCAGAAGTTACCCTGGGGTCCTTTGTGACTATTACACGCCTTGCTCTTGGAGTGATCTTTGTTGGTCGACCACTCCTGGAGAGGGTAACAATGGTCTTGAATTTCCTCCATTTGTACACAATCTGTCTGACTGTGGATTGGTGGAGTCCAAACTCTTTAGAGATGGTTTTGTAACCTTTTCCAGCCTGATGAGCATCAACAACGCTTTTTCTGAGGTCCTCAGAAATCTTTGTTCGTGCCATGATACACTTCCACAAACGTGTTGTGAAGATCAGACTTTGATAGATCCCTGTTCTTTAAATAAAACAGGGTGCCCACTCACACCTGATTGTCATCCCATTGATTGAAAACACCTGACTCTAATTTCACCTTCAAATTAACTGCTAATCCTAGAGGTTCACATACTTTTGCCACTCACAGATATGTAATATTGGATCATTTTCCTCAATAAATAAATGACCAAGAATAATATTTTTGTCTCATTTGTTTAACTGGGTTCTCTTTATCTACTTTTAGGACTTGTGTGAAAATCTGATGTTTTAAGGTCATATTTATGCAGAAATATAGAAAATTCTAAAGGGTTCACAAACTTTCAAGCACCACTGTAAATACACTACAGTTGTACAGTCATCTCCAACCACCATACCGCCACATTTACACAACTAATACCTCGATTTCGTTGATGCATACATGTAATCAGTCTTTCTTAACTGCCTAAAGGATATAAATTCAATATAAACATATTCCACTGTATTCCACTGTACTAAACACTTATAATTATATGCATATTATATAGCTGCCTTGTGACAAATTAGACATACAAAGCAGAAAAACTGCACAATAATAAACCCTTAATTCTGACCAGAGTAATTAAAGGCAAATATTAGGGATGTCCCGATCAGGTTTTTTTGCCCTCCGATCCGATACCGATCATTTGATTGAGTATTTGCCGATACCGAGTCCCGATCCGATACTTCTTATAATCCATAAAAAATAAAGACAAGGAAAGAAACGGATCCAGGATGTTCCTCATTTTTTATTTAACACCTTATTTTAACATCCAACAACTCCATTAGCAAACAGAGCACTTACGTGAGGCAGTTTCAACAATAAATAACAAATTTAAAAAAATAACCTTAAAATACCTGGCAGGAATGTAAACAAATTAAAAAAAAAAAAAAAAGTGCCACAGTGCCGGTAATTTGCTTTTAAGAACACATCTCACAGTGGTGTACAGTAATTTCAATTAAGGAAATGAACGTTTTTCTTGATGAAAACAAGCATTTCTACCCTTTCAGGTTTGAGCCCGTTTCTTTTGTCATCCAACGAAAAAAAAAAAATGATCTCATGCTTTGCTTTCCGCTTCGAACTGCTTCCGTGTTCAACTTTGCCGGCAACAGGCAGCCAATAACCAGTAGCGTCTCCGCTACAAAGTGATGTCATGCCGCACGCGTTGATGTTGCTGTGTTGAGACAAGAGGTCTGGTCTCACTCTGTGCCAACGCATAGCTATTGATGTGTTAAAAATGAGAATATATTATATAGATATATATCCGATCCCTGATCGGGAGGCAATGCCCGATTCCGATCGAGTCTGAAACCATGTGATCGGGCCCGATTTCCGATCACGTGATCGGATCGGGACATCCCTAGCAAATATTGCACAGGGCTGAATTCTGTGTACAGGATGTGTAGACTGGAGTAGCCCACCAAAACATTCCTGTTCTACTGTACTCATCAACACAGCTGATAGAAATAGTAGCACCGATGACAAGTTGTGTAAATGCCGGATTTAAAAAAAAAAAAACCCACCAGAGTTTGCCTTAATGCAATTTAAC
Organism: Neoarius graeffei; assembly: GCF_027579695.1. Taxonomy (NCBI): domain Eukaryota; kingdom Metazoa; phylum Chordata; class Actinopteri; order Siluriformes; family Ariidae; genus Neoarius; species Neoarius graeffei. Next base: position 68,557,059 of record NC_083576.1, read on the forward strand.
ACTAGAACAAGCAGCCGAGACATGCACACAAACACACTGAGTGAATGATGCGAGGCAGTGTTATATGGACAGCCAAATTGGGCTTCACGTGGAATTATTGATCAAAGAGGGTTATCCTGATGTCTGGTGTCAACCGTTCAAACACACACACACAAAGAAAGTGAGAAAGAAAGAGTGAGCGAGAGACCCACACCTGAATAAAAGCCATTCTGATTCAATACAGGGGTTTAAACCAAATCGTTCCAGCAGAAGTTCTCACATCAAAGCCCTCCATCGCCAAGTTCCCTCATATCCTTTCTCCATCACTACATTCAAATCCGGTCTGTCACATGGCACCATTCTGTTCTCATTTCTATCTTTCTTCACTCTGGCTGTGTTTGATCAGTGTCTTTCTCCTCTTCACGGCTGAGAAACGTGCTGAGGAGGGGAGCTGATGAAGAGGGAGCTCATGCGTGTCTGTTGGCAGCCGAATTCAGCTGCAGAGAAACAGCTGAGCAGATGTGTGACATTCACAAAGCGTGTGTGTGAGAACAGAGAAGGTGTTATGATGACAGTGGTGTTGATTGCAGTTATGCTCTGGCTGGGTGATGAGTAAGTCTCTGTGCAGTTCCTGAGGGCGAGCTGAACTTCGTCCAGATGTTCTCATTTAGTGGGCACATTACACAGCTTTATTACAGCACCACAACACACACAGCCTTCACTAGCTTCTAGCACAGTTCTTTCATTTTCAATTATGCCAAAAAGAAAAACATTTACAATATAAAGTGCGTCCCAGAAGAACGTGTGTGACCACCAGGACGTTTGGAACTCTGAAAATGGGCCAGACGACATTGTGTCTAATTTCCTCATCTTCTGAAACATGGATTTTTTCTCTTTTTAAATTTTTCGAACTGTTTGATAGTAGAACTGCGTTGCTAACTTTTTAGTTATTGTGAATAACTTTTTTTTTTAAAATAACCTTTTTTTAGAATTTAACAAACATTTTACTGTCAGCACTAAGACAAAGTACGCAAGAGCGGACCAATATATAAAATTAATACATCTGCTCCCGAGTGGCGCAACAGAAACGTAATCTGGAGATCATGAGTTTGAATCCCAGTGAAACAAAGCATCTTAGGGAGTATTCACACCTACGTTGTTTGGTCCGGACCAAACGACCAAACAAACCAAATTTCCCTTGGTCCAGACCTTTTGGGTTGGTCTGAATACAAACCACCGAACTCTGGTCCGGACCAAACAAGCGGACCGAGACCGAGCTGCAAGGTCGGACTCGGTCCGGACCAAAGGAACTCTGGTACGGACCTTTTGGAGGTGTGAAAGCAGACCGGACCTAATCCGAGAGTTTTGCTTTTTTGTACCTCGGGAGCTTCCGTCATTTGTCGAGCATTATGGGAAACAGAGTCTTGACACTCCACCGCAAAGTGCAAACACTGTTTCGGTTGTCAAGGGAACCTTACAACAGTCGTTCAGTCATTCGACCAGTGGTAGGCTAGACTACAGAGTACAAAAAATGAGTAGGGGGCAAACGTGGGCCGAGGAAGAAACGCGTACCCTTGTGGATATATGGGCAGATGTCCACATATCTGAACTTTTGGAGAGAACACACAAAAATGCTGACGTGTTTGCTGTATTCTGTCACTACGTTTACATGCACATAGAGAGAATCGAATTTCTGCCGTTGCTCGACTGAAATCAAAGTTCAAAATGCCATGTATACACCTTAATTCGGCTGAAATTGAACCGAACTTGATTTCTCGGAATCGAGCTACACGACCTAGTTTATGCGATTTCTGCTGAGCTACTTTGTGCATGTAAACCCTATCGAGCTAGTTGTCGAGCTACTTCCGGAAGTGACGAGTGACGAGACCACAAGCGGGAAACACAACAGCCTCGGTCGGCATGACAACGGCATGAATCTTTTCCTTTTGTGGGATTGTTTGCACTGTTAAAATTTAGCTCACTTACTGTATCACCAAATACATCTGTACAGCTGTTGCATAGCTGTGAATTGTGTACATAAACAAGTCATTGTATTTGTATATATGTCCAACATCTGAAGAATGTCAATAAAAACAAAAGTTTATTAAGACATAAGTTAAATTGTAAGCAAAAAAAAATATTTTTTGTAAGCAAAAAATGGACTTTAGAAAAATATTATTGTGCAAAATAAGTTGTCTTACAAAACAGTGGTCTGCGCTGGACAGTTTGTAGCCATAGTCTGTAAGAGCAAGCCTAACAGCTTGAACACGGAACTGCTAGTGTTGCCAGATTGGGGGTTTTAAGTGCATTTTAGCGGATTTGAACATGTTTTGGGCTGGAAAACGTCAGCAGTATCTGGCAACACTATAGCTCTTCTTCATGACGACAACCGGAAGTGTACCAACACGATGGGGCGTGTAGCGCCACGTGTGGCTCGGGTGCACAATGCACCTTGCACAATAGCCCGATTTCACTTGTGCATGTAGGATTGGATTTCTCTGGCACCCCTGCTGGGACCCTTTGCTCGATTACCAACAGCAGCTCGATTTGGACGTGCATGTAAACGTAGTCAGTGAGAAAATGAAGGAGAAGGGGTTCACGCGCTCCCCAGAACAATGTCGGCTAAAAGTGAAGAAACTCCGTCAGACCTACATTAAAATCGGGGACATTCTTTCAAAAAGTGGCAGTACTAGTGACGCAAAAAAGAAATTCATCTATTACGATGGATAAGGCGAATATCCCGACACATACCTCCTCCGTCTTGCGTGAAGAGCCAGAACGGTCACAACATGATGTGCGCTCATCAGCGCTATCCTCCGTAGCCGCCTTGCCCTTTGTCGTCGTCGTTGATAAATTACTTGTACACCAGCATAGTAATCGCACAATTGTGAAAACAGTAAAAACTGGAAAAAACATATAGCTTTGATGACATTAAAAAGAATAACAGCACGGAAAGCCTCCGTGACTACTTTTGAACTTAACGCTTTGTGCGCGTGTCATCTCTGACCAATAGCTGAATGACCTCAGGGCGCGTGGCTTTGTTGACAGATTTTGGTCCGCTTACTAAAATGTACAGTGTGAAAGCGAACCACACCAAAATGAAAAAATAAAAAAAAAACCATTTGGTTCGGATCAAAGCAAGTGAACTATCGAACTATCCTGGTCTGAGTACACCCTTAGATGTGTACTCTGAAATGTTCAGTGTGATCTTTTGTACTACTGTTACTATGGTAATAGCTGGTACAATATTAGGTTGCAGGACACCTGGGGCATCATTTGTACAGCCAGAGAAAGACAGGGAGAAGAAAATAACGCACGGCATTGCTTAAAAGAACAGAAAGATTGAAAATATCAAAGAGAAACGCAGGTGAGAGAAAGTCAGGAAGAAGAATGAGCAGAGTGCTGTTTTTACAATGCAAGCTCAAGTGCAGCCGTAGTTCTTTTAGGGATCAGTAAACTGGAAGTTTATACTGAGATTGTTCTGCATTCTCCAAGTGCGCATATATACACTACCGTTCAAAAGTTTGGGGTCACTTTGAAATGTCCTTATTTTTGAAAGAAAAGCACTGTTCTTTTCAATGAAGATCACTTTAAACTAATCAGAAATCCACTCTATACATTGCTAATGTGCTAAATGACTATTCTAGCTGCAAATGTCTGGTTTTTGGTGCAATATCTCCATAGGTGTATAGAGGCCCATTTCCAGCAACTCTCACTCCAGTGTTCTAATGGTACAATGGGTTTGCTCATTGCCTCAGAAGGCTAATGGATGATTAGAAAACCCTTGTACAATCATGTTAGCACAGCTGAAAACAGTTGAGCTCTTTAGAGAAGCTATAAAACTGACCTTCCTTTGAGCAGATTGAGTTTCTGGAGCATCACATTTGTGGGGTCGATTAAATGCTCAAAATGGCCAGAAAAATGTCTTGACTATATTTTCTATTCATTTTACAACTTATGGTAGTAAATAAAAGTGTGACTTTTCATGGAAAACACAAAATTGTCTGGGTGACCCCAAACTTTTGAACGGTAGTGTAATTAATATACGGTAAGTCACATCAGCAACAGTATGCATGATTACAAGGTAAAAATGAGTGAATGAGGCTGCCGTGTTTTTATTTGCAGTTCAGCTTCCAGTTCAGGAATGTACAGATAGCCCAGATAGTGCTTAAATGTTTTCATGTTCATAAAGGTGACACTAATAGGGCTTAAAAGGGCCCAATAAGTAAGCATGAGGTGAGAACGGAGGACAAATACAGCACCGCCTGAGGTCTTACAGAGGTGTGCGCTTTATGCAACCCTCAGCCCCAGAGTGCAGGAGGTTCACAATGCTCTGATTAGTGTAAACACGGTGTCCTGCCTGAGGGAACGAGAGGGTGGTCTGAGAGTGCGCGCGCCCGTGCACGTCGTGCTGTCTGAAGTTAGAGCCAGTACTAGGGAAAAGAATAGGAACAGGGTTGTGTGTGTGTGTGTGTGTGTGTGTGTGTGTGTGTGTGTGTGTGTGTGTGTCTTACCTCTCCTGACATATCTGGAGCCAGAGGTATAAGCGGCCACAGAGAGGAGTAGATGCCAAAGAACACTACCCATAATCCAATGCTGCCCCAAATGGCTATATGACTAAACTGTATATAAAAAACAATTAAAAAAAAGAACAAAGTCTTGTCAAAATGCTTACATTTGCTAATAATATAATCATTATCTGATTTCCACACTTATATGTGAATTAAGTGGTCATGCAAACAGCATATTATGGTGTCTACAGTATAATTTATGGATTGAATCTGTCATCACATTTAAAGAAATAGAACAGACTCTTGGATTTTATGACAAATAATCATGTTATCCACAGCCTGTACACTTAATCGTTATTTATTATTTACTTTTCTTACATCTGTGCAGACATGAGACAATTTGCAACGATAAAAATCCTAAATATACAAGTAACAGTAGAGATACTTGAAAGCAATTTGTTAAGTAAAGGATAATGAATGCAAGTAAGGGACAAACAGCGTTTCCCCTTTTGATACCATCATATTGGTATCATGGTACCCCGCCCCATAAACACACATTTTAAGGTCCGGGGGAAGAGAAAAAAACAAAACAAAAAAAACAGGAGTGCAGTTCCGTTGGTACATTTTTTTTTCCAATTATTGTTCTGAAATAAATGTGAAGACTTAAATATGACTCCTTTAACTGTTTCTTCAAGTCCTAATGCTCTCTAATAGGAGCCGTGGGGAGGGGCCCTGCAGGTGCCCATCCTCATCCAGGCCCCCCCAAAAAAACAGTAAACTTTGGGGAAACACTGATAAATGATCCTGAAGAGATTTACTTCGTAATAATGACCAGCTTGCTTTACATTATCTCGTTTATTACATCGAGAGATCATTTTTGAATCAATATTTTGCGGCAAATGATTTTATTGCTTTCGCTAACGACATGGTCCAGAGCAGACAACAGAATGCTGCAACTGACCAATCAGAATCGAGAATTCAACAAAGCCGTGTAACACTTAACCTTGAGAAAAAGTGCTTTTAAATAACTGACAAGAAATTAAAATCTATTAAAATAATCCGGGTTGTTTTACATTATTAAACTACACACATTGATCAACTGCAGATCCATAATTGAAACATGACTACACAAAAAGACAAGATTAAAATCCATTTCTTAATAGAAATGTAGGTCAAACAAATGGATTTCATTCAGACAGATCAGATGATTTGGTGTGAAAAAGGGGCTGGTCTAGTCTGGTTAACACCAGACCATATCACAAGTGAAATGTGGTCTGGAATCCGCCTATTGAATTTCTCGTAGGGGAGGTATGGTTTACGATTGTCAACGGCCGTTTATTGGACATTGCGAATGTCTATCATTTGGCGTATACGTAGCCCATGGCCAATCATGGCAGTTGTACCCGGTGACGTAGTTCGAGCGACGAAGAAAGACTGAAACGCCAAACGCTGTTCTTTTTTTTAAAACAAACTTTCGCTCTAAACTATTCAGAACAGTGTCTAAAGCTTGATCGAAAGTTTGGTTCGTATCGCTCGCCGCCATGTTAAATGTGATCCGTAAACAGTCCCAAATAAACTACAAGCTTCCGTTTGTCGAGTAGTACGCGTCACCGTCTTTCCACCCCTCCCCACTCTCTGATTGGCTCCCTAACTCAGGCGAGCCTTTAGACCATAGTTTCCATGCTGTCTTTTCAGATCGGAACGATTGTGCAAAGCAGCATGGGATTTCCCAGGCTAGGGCTGGTCTGTACAAAACCGCTCAAAATTGCATTGTGAATTTATGCCTAACCCTACTACCAAAATAAAACTTTTGACTGAAAGGAGCTAAACATCCAATTCTCTCTCAAAGGAAAACTGAAGTCATTCTTAAACTTGCTTTATTTCTTAATTAACGTGTTATTCAATTAAGTTTTTGGTTTTAGTAACCTTGTATCGTGACTCGTATTGGAAACTAATTGCAATTAAATATGATACCTATCGGCCTATTCGGTTTTTAGCCATGTTGAATTTAGTTCATTTGGTCCACGGCAGGCGTCGCTTATCCGCGCGATGTTCACGAGACTTGTGCGAGACTTTGAAATGTGAAGTGTCAGCGCCGCCATTTTGCAAACTGTTTTCCAAACAAAATATTGCACAAAAACGAGTTTAAATGACGATTACTGCCTACTTTTTTCAAACTTTCCTGATTGCTAACACAAACAAAACTTCTGGCTTGATTACATCAGTATTCGAAAGAGGGCGCGCGCGTCTTTTGACAACCCGCGTCCGAAATCGCTCCCTACTCACTATATAGGGCACTACATAGTGGGGACGCCATTTTGTAGTGCTGTCCAAAACCTTAGTAAGGATTATTTACACCCTATATAGTGCACTCAAAGTATCCCACAATGCATCACGGAAATTAGTGTACCACGATGGTCACTAACCAAAGCAATATCGTGCATTGCGGTCGCGCTAAAAGAAATCAAATTAAAAGTCTCAAATTTGATTTAATATAAGGCAGCGGCAAAGAAGAAAGTATTCAGACTTGATTTTTAAAAAAATGAAAGATGCAGGTGCTTTGTACTGATTAATGTGGGAAATGTGCTCAGTATAATATGAATTTATCACAAACACATGCATGTATTTATTATTTTGAAAACCCACCAGCCGACTGATCTGGCATGTTTAAATTGTGCGGCAGTAATGACATAAATACCAGCGCAACGGACTAGTGTCCGAAAGCGTTTTTTTATTTTACCAATGAGCTCACTATATTAGTCCTCTATTTAGTAATTCCCTATATAGCGAGTAGTGAACGAGTAAGCGATTTCGGACACAGGGCACAATGCTATATATTACATAGCACATTTCAAACACTCATAACTTGCTATAGCAGTGACAAAACAGCTATCAAAAATGCATTCCTATATTTAATAAAATGAGATAAATAGAATTTTGATGATAAAAAAAAAAAAAAATCTGCCTTCAGTTCCCCTTTAAAGGTCAAATGAGTTCTCTCATGACATCAGCACATTATTAATGAGATGGAGAGGAGGAGCATGTTAGAATAAAGGAGGAGCAGTGCATGGACAAACCCTTACCATGGTCCAGGAGGAGGTCTCCAAGCCTGCCTTCAGACACACAGTGATCACCACAAACTGCAACACACATGACAACACGTCGTCTTACTTCTTAACTTGCCTTTGCAAAATATAGACCATCAATTGCCGTACATACGTAGACATGCATTTGAGATTTGCTCCTTTTCATACAGAAACAGAGGGAAGATTAATCCTCCCTTAAACCTCTCAGTACTGCAGTACCCAAGAACATTTCTCAGCATGACAGTAAGGACAGCGGATAAGACATGAGCAGGGGACACAGATGCTTTGTAAGGGCTTGAGGGTCTCAGCATGAGGACACAAAATCGGGGTCCGGAAGCCTCATAGAATCACACTACACTCACTGTGTACACCATGTTCCCCAGGAGCAGATAGTCTGGAGTTTTTCCGTTCCCGAAGACCATATCTGTGAGAGGAGAATAAACACGAAAAGCTTTTTACTCTGATGTACAGGGCACACACACACAGGTTTGGTGAAGAGTCTAATATAAGGCTCTATATTAAGACAAGCAACTTCAAGATAAAAATCTTCAGAAAAACAGCTCTGAGCAGTTGATTGGAAACATTTCCACAGCCAGGGGGATGAGAGGCCACAGACAGGACACTACCCACAATCCAGTGCTGCCCCACAAGGCTATATGACTGAACTATACATGTAAAGATAACAGAAAGAACATCATCTCTTCTCAGTCATCCTTAAAGCATATACACAGAGCCATGGCCTCACTTTCGTTTATAAATGCCTTGAGACCTCAAGAATGGCACAGGAATAGTTTTAAGCATTAACAATAAATCTAATATAGTAATTTTTATGATTAAAATGATTCATATAGGTAGCGGTCTGAGTGAATGACCTTGACGTCCATAACGTCACAGCAGGAAGTCTATCGGTTTCATCACCATTTCTGCTATACTAAAACACAGAGCTGACTGCAACTCCGATCCTCCATTTTGAGCTAATTTATCGCCATGCCACGTACAGTTAGGTCCATATATATTTGGACACTGACACAAATTGTTTTTTTTTTTTACCTGTTTACTGAAACATATTCAAGTTATAGTTATATAATGGACATGTACATAAAGTCCAGACTTTCAGCTTTCATTTGAGGGTATCCACATTAAAATTGGATGAAGGGTTTAGGAGTTTCAGCTCCTTAACATGTGCCACCCTGTTTTTAAAGGGGCCAAAAATAATTGGACAATTGACTCAAAGGCTATTTCATGGGCAGGTGTGGGCAATTCCTTTGTTATGTCATTCTCAATTAAGCAGATAAAAGGCCTGGAGTTGATCTGAGGTGTGGTGCTTGCATTTGGAAGATTTTGCTATGAAGAAAACATGCGGTCAAAGGAGCTCTCCATGCAGATGAAACAAGCCATCCTTAAAGGAATACGCCACCCCCAAGTGAAATTGAGTCAGTCCCTGCAGTCCCTAGAGTTGGATGAGTGAGCCAAAGCGTTTTGTAGCCGACCCAGCCATTGTCCTGATCTGGAAACGTCCCGGTTAGCTTTAGCTTAGCGTAGTCGCTGTAATCCGGCGTGTCCAGCTAGCATTGTCGTTGCAAAAGTGAATCAAATAACTCAAGATTTTTTATAATTATTTCTCATGACCTGTACATTCACATCGAGTACACATATCAATGCAAATTAACACGAAGGGATTTACTAGACCAATTTATATATGGAACTATTTTCAGCCACAGCACAGGCAAAGCACCGCTGCAGGCGCAAAGACACCACGCAGCGCCTGAAAACCCTGGTTTCCCTGGTAACACTGGTGTATTGACGGAAGTTGTGGTGCTGCGTGGTGTCTTTGTGCCTGCAGCGGTGCTTTGCCTGTGCTGTGGCCGAAAATAGTTCCATATATAAATTGGTCTAGTAAACCCCTTCGTGTTAATTTGCATTGATATGTGTACTCGATGTGAATGTACAGGTCATGAGAAATAATTATAAAAAATCTTGAGTTATTTGATTCACTTTTGCAACGACAATGCTAGCTGGACACGCCGGATTACAGCAACTACGCTAAGCTAAAGCTAACCGGGACGTTTCCAGATCAGGACAATGGCTGGGTCGGCTACAAAACGCTTTGGCTCACTCATCCAACTCTAGGGACTGCAGGGACTGACTCAATTTCACTTGGGGGTGGCGTATTCCTTTAAGCTGCGAAAACAGAAAAAAACCAATCCGAGAAGTTGCTACAATATTAGGAGTGGCAAAATCTACAGTTTGGTACATCCTGAGAGAGAGAGAGAGAGAGAGAGAGAGAGAGAGAAAGAAAGAAAGAAAGAAAGAAAGAAAGAAAGAAAGAAAGAAAGAAAGAACTGGTGAACTCATCAATGCAAAAAGACCTGGACGCCCACAGAAGACAACAGTAGTGGATGATCGCTGAATAATTTCCATGGTGAAGAGAAACCCCTTCACAACAGCCAACCAAGTGAACAACACTCTCCAGGAGGTGGGCGCATCAATATCCAAATCTACCATAAAGAGAAGACTGCATGAAAGTAAATACAGAGGGTTCACTGCACGGTGCAAGCCACTCATAAGCCTCAAGAATAAAAAGGCTAGATTGGACTTTGCTAAAAAACATCTAAAAAAGCCAGCACAGTTCTGGAAGAACATTCTTTGAACAGATGAAACCAAGATCAACCTCTACCAGAATGATGGAAAGAAAAAAGTATGGCGAAGGCGTGGTACAGCTCATGATCCAAAGCATACCACATCATCTGTAAAACACGGCGGAGGCAGTGTGATGGCTTGGGCATGCATGGCTGCCAGTGGCACTGGGTCACTAGTGTTTATTGATGATGTGACACAGGACAGAAGCAGCCGGATGAATTCTGAGGTATTCAGAGACGTACTGTGTGCTCAAATCCAGCCAAACTGATTGGTCGGCGTTTCATAATACAGATGGACAATGACCCAAAACATAAAGCCAAAGCAACCCAGGAGTTTATTAAAGCAAAGAAGCGGAATATTCTTGAATGGCCAAGTCAGTCACCTGATCTCAACCCAATTGAGCATGCATTTCACTTGTTAAAGACTAAACTTCAGACAGAAAGACCCACAAACAAACAGCAACTGAAAACTGCTGAAGTAAAGGCCTGGCACAGCATTAAAAAGGAGGAAACACAGCGTCTGGTGATGTCCATGAGTTCAAGACTTCAGGCAGTCATTGCCAACAAAGGGTTTTCAACCAAGTATTAGAAATGAACATTTTATTTACAATTATTTAATTTGTCCAATTACTTTTGAGCCCCTGAAATGAAGGGATTGTGTTTAAAAAATGCTTTAGTTCCTCACATTTTTATGCAATCATTTTGTTCAACCCACTGAATTAAAGCTGAAAGTCTGAACAACTGCATCTGAATTGTTTTGTTCACAATTCATTGTGGTAATGTACAGAACCAAAATTAGAAAAATGTTGCCTCTGTCTAAATATTTATGGACCTAACTGTAGATGTGTTGCTGGCCGGTGCAGCAACATGACAGAAGGTGGATTTACGTTGCATTCATGTTCCAAGAATGTTCAAGCTGCAAAGATTTGGACGCGTTTTGCGAGAAGTTCACGGGCACATTGGGCGCCTACAAAGTGGTCTCTCCTCTGCTCTGCACATTTTACTGAAGACTCGTACGAAACCTCTGATCTGTTGACGAGCTTTGGCTCTAAGCCCGTATTGAAAGAGGGCGCAGTATCAACAATTAAAGGAAAACAAGAAAAGGAAAGTATTTTATTTATTTAAAAAGGAAAGTTCAGTTGCACCAGTCCTCCCAGAGTGAGCTGAGGGTTGTTGCTAAAATCTAGGATGGAATGGGATGTGACACATCACTTGGGCAGTGACCTCCCCATGGTCGTTGCTAAAACGGGTGACATCCCGTTCCGTCCTGGGTTTTAGTAATTGCCTGAGCCAAGCAGTAACAGCGGAGTACTCCATATGGACAAGATAGAGAATGAGTGGAGCAGCTGTCTTATTTCTAAACTGGATATTGCTGCCATCTCGCCCTTACGTGGAAGTGAATGAATGGAGAACTGAACGAACAATTGAAAGTCAGATTGTTTCAAAACAAATCGGCCACAAGGTCGGCCTTCAAGAAGCGAGAACACAGACGGGTAAGCTCCGACTCTTATTTGGATAGAAAACAACAAAATCACGTTGTTTACCTGCATTTAGATTAATACATGTAACTTGTATTGTGTGTAAGTTACCGGTATAAGATTATTTAATTTGCTTCAGAATGTGATTGTCTCAGTTCATCTGATTATTTAATTAGCCTTTTACGTTTTATCAGTGAAAATGCATGCATGTACATGTATGTTGCATAAGTTATAACACCCATCTTGTTTTAATGAGAGTCAACCCACAATCAATGACGTCAAATCAGTCTTAGTTGAGCAAGTCGGTAAAGGTATTTCTTACTTCACCATACATTTGTATTTATATGACTTTGGTCTATAGCTGTAAAAGGCCTCGGCCTTAAAACCGGTTACCGCTGTGACGTCACGCTCTCAGGGCTGGCTGGCTCAGCGGGGCAGCTCCAATGCCAACTTTGCAGTCGATTTTAACTCTCAAAAATATACATATTTTTATTCCCATTTATGCAGCATACAAGAGTCAAGGATGGAGATACTATCCACTCAAAAATGTATTTAAAAACTAACACTACGTTCACACTGCAAGGCTTAACGCTCAATTCCGATTTTTTTGTGAAATCCGATTTTTGAGAGGTCGTTCACATTAACAAATATATGCGACTTGTATGTGATCCTCAGTATGAACGAAAAGCGACCTAAAAGTGTTCCGCATGCGCATTGCAGGATACGACGACGTCACACGCAGTGAGCATGGCCAGTGTTTACGGAAGTAACCTAAAGTTTCCTGTATGACAGTAGCCAGCATGGAGTACCTGGCGATGATGAAGTTGTTGTTGCGACGGAGCCAGAACATGCACAATAGCCTGATGTTAAGGAGGAGGTTGAGAAGGAAGAGGGCAAGGGTTTTGGTTCAGGCGTTCTGCGGGGTAGTGACTGCAACCTCCGTTCAAAGGAATATCAAAGCCATGTTGTTGTAACTTTTTTTTTGAGAGACCCGCCGCCTACTTCAGCGCAGAATAGTGACGTTTGTGGCTTGTTGATGACGTGTAAGTCGGATGAATGCGACCTGGCGGTTCAGACTGAAGTCGCATATGAAAAGATCGGATAGGAATCGGAATTAGGACCACATATCCAAACGGCCTGGGTCGGATTTGAAAAAATCGGATCTGTGTCGTTCATATTGTCAATAAAAGATCGGCTACAGGTCACATATGGGCGAAAAAATCGGATTTGAGTCACTTCAGCCTGCAGTGTGAACGTAGTGTTAAGGTTCTGCGTATCTGCTTTAAAAGCCTGTGCAGTTTAGGGAGCTACATAGAAACTACATATTATCCCAACTTTCCCTGCTGCACAGAAAAAGATGCATCAAGATAGAAATAGCAGAATAAGTGCAAGTGCGAGCGAGTAAGAAAGCAGTCAGTGTTAGTAATGACAGCACCACCCTGGCATTTCGATGACCGCTATTAAACACCGAGATCAGACTGCTGCTTCGAGTGGAACGAGGCAATTTGAACAGGATAAAGGAGAAAAAAAAACCTCGAACAGAAAGGCCCTACCTTGCCAGGGAACCTTTTGTCACCTTACAGCCTAAGAAACCCTTTTGTAGTCGATGGAAATATTATGCAGTGTTGCTCAGAATAATCTGAATATTAATTTAATTGTAAACACAACTGAATTTTAAAACTTACCCCATCTTAAAACACACCTTTTCAGACTTGCCTGTTGTGTGAGACTCGGACGCTAATGACCTTTGCAAATGTGACTTTATGCCTTGCTGGATTGTTGGATGTTGCATTGCTACCACTGTATGTTTGAGTTTTATTGTGTTGCAAGATGTCCTTGAATGCCTTGATAGGCACCTATAAATAAAATGCTTTATTATTATTAATCTGAAGTTTGTACGATCTCCATATAAACAAGAATGCTCTGAGAGCACAATATCCCTCGGTATAATATATTGCAAACAAAATTGCAATATGCGTGTTACTGTCCTATAACAAAGCCTTTTGCCAAGTTTTGTGAAATTCCTCCAAAAATTGTGAAAGAAGTTGATTTCAGAAGGTGAGAACCCTTTCCGGGACGAACGGACCGACTTCGACACGACAATCCCCCTTCGGGTCTTTCAGCCAGCAGGGGATAAAAATGCACAGACAGTACAAAACACAAAGTCTGCTATAACAAAGACTTATGTCACTGTAATCAGATTAAAATGTATCCATTAAAATGCTAAAAATCCAATTCAAAAATCAATCAATCAATCTCCAATCTTTATTTATGTTCCACTTTTAGTTAACCAGAGGTGGACAGTAACAAAGTACATTTACTTGAGTACTGTACTTAAGTACACTGAGTATCTGTACTTTACTTGAGTCTTATTTTTTTAGGTAACTTATGGCTAATTTCACTACATTTGAAAGAAATATCGCACTTTTCACTCCATTACATTTCTATCAAGGTCCTCGTTACTATGAAGCAGCTTTGAAAGTGGATGTTTTTTTCTTTTCTAAAACGTGATTGTTTTTTTTGCAGGCGACACTGAGACAGCCTGTCAGTAATCACTAGGGTCACGTCTCGTCCATAGACTATATAAAATCAAGTTCAAGGATTTCTCCGCAGCATTATTTGAACACGAGCCATTGATGGCAGAATGGAAGGAGGCGGTTCTTCTGGGGAATGCCACACACCCAGGGCCATCCAACCTGCGGAAGCTTATTGAGGTGTGTAAACGTTTTAGTCCAAGAGAAAGCTTGCAACGAAGTTGTCTGTGATTTTAGAGGCAGCGATAATGTTGCAATAGCTATGCAGTCTGGTTAGTCAAATGACTTTCTATGGATTTGCCCACCAAGTTGCCGTAGCCTTGTCCGCAGCTAACGTTTACACACAGCTAGTTAACTTGGACACTGTTAGTTAGCATGAAAAACGGAGTTACGCTAACATGAATAATATTAACTTATCTGAAGTCCTTTCAGAAATATGTTTCAGCATAATCTTACCGAATAAACAAAATGTAGAAAGCTTTGTTTTCTAGTAGCGTTAGCTACCCAATACGATTTCAAGTTTGAAAAGAGTTTGCTAGGATGTCAGGTGGAGCTTCACTGACTAGCTAGCTTAACGTTAAACCACCATGATGGCACAGCATGCGTTCATTTTGTGAATTCACATTTCTGTCTTTGGTAACAGCATTAGGTTTTGTAAGTGTTGTAGCAGTAATACAACGACGCCTTGACAGAAAATGTACTCTTAATACTTAAGTATTTTTAAAAGTCAGTACTTTAACTTAAGTAAAAATTTGACTGGACAACTTTCACTTGTATCAGAGTAACATTTGACTAGTGGGATCTGTACTTTGACTTAAGTAATGAAGTTGGGTACTTTGTCCACCTCTGTAGTTAACTACTACAACGTTGATTAGATCACAGATTTCTTTTGCTTCACTTTTCTTTTTCACATAGCTACAGAAAATGCATTGTTACAAAAATGTTTTTGTCACCAAGATATTATGTTTGATTTAGTGCTGTCAAAGTTAACGCGATAACGCGGTAACGCGATCTCAATTTAACGCGATTAAAAAAAATAGTGCCGTTAACGCAAATTCTAATTTGGCCCTGCGAGTCACCCGTAGTTCCTGTTGAGGCTTGTCGCGCGCTGCTTCAATAAGAGTACGTGTGAGTGATGGAGAAAGGCATAGACATAGAAACATCCTCGCCGCCATATTGGATGGGGCAAAGTGGAGATTCTTCAACCGTCTCTGGTATAGCGTCTAGACAGTAGCCGAGAATAAAGATGCCTCATTCATGTGCTGCGTTTAACTGTACCAACAGGTTTACCGTCCAAACGAGATCACATGGGATTACCTTTCACAGGTGAGACTGGAAAAATACTTTTCAATCCTGTTCCTTCAGTCTTCAGTTTCCCGGCTCATCTCCACCGGGTAGGTGTATACAGTAGTTATAAGCAGTGAGAATTAGAGAATACAGTGCCACGCTATGATGAACGTTTTTGAACGTATGATGAATGTGTTTATTTTTGTTATCTGTTTTTTTTCTTCTTTTATGGCAAATACTTCTCTTCACAAGAAACTAATGAAGAGTAAAATAAAATATTTTTTTATTTTCACAGTGATATGCACTTTATTTTTCATCCCTTGGTTTTCTCATCTAATATGGAAGTTATGGATGTCAGTGGCTGTGACAAGACGTGTTATGCTCTGCAATAAAAAAAAAAAACATTGGTACAAAGCAAGCCCATTCACTTTTTTTATGCTGATAAGAGAATTACAATGGTTTGTGAGACAAAAATGTGCGATTAATCGCGAGTTAACTATGACAGTCGCGACATTAATCGCGATTAAATATTTTAATCGCTTGACAGCACTAGTTTGATTCTATCCACATTCACTTGATATGAGCAATCGCACGCTCTGATTGGCTACTCTACTACTAGGCTATCAGCTCATATACTGTGAGTATAGAAAAACAAAATGGCGGTGCGTGTTGCTGAACCAACTGAGGATGAAATAAAAACTACTCGAAAACAAAACCCAAAAAAATGCAACAAAATATAGAATAAAAGTATTTGATGCTAAGAACATAGCTTTCTTATTTTTCAAGAATTATTATTAATGCATTTTTCACAAATTGCTGTCGTCATTTCGCCGGTTTGTTTACATTCCAAGCGGAAATTATTTTGTTGGACGTTTTGGATCAAGGTTTTATTGATGGAATTTGCAAAAAAAAAAAGCTCCGTTTCTCAAAATCCAGTGAGTGAATGTGGTAAAATAAAACAGTTATTCCACTCAGTCTCGTCGTACATGGCTTGGAGCCGACGCTGTGCTCCGCATCTCATCGGCTATCAGCTCATATAACTCAATTTCATGGAATAACTTAAATAGATTAAAAAAAAAAATACTTAAGGCTTTTTAGGAGCAAGTATGATAATCAACATCGCCAGACAAACCATGTCAGATTCTGCAAGATGCTTTTAAAAAAATTAACAAACAACCCGTAGCTGCCGATCTCCTTATAAATCTGCACAACACATAGCCAGGACTGATGCATTTTAAAGTGATGAAACTAAACTTTAAAGGGCTGTCACACCAAATATTGGTTTTAGTTTATTACTATTCACGCACTACTTTTAATAATAGATTTTATGTAAAAAAAAAGTATTTTAATTATTTTTGAAGGCATGTTTGCTTAACAGTATTTCTTTACATACTGAATGCCTAAAGTTATGTTCACATTATAAACCTCATAGTTCAGTTCTGATTTTTTTTGCTCGATCGGATTTGCCCATCTTGATGGATTACGTTCATAATTACAAGTGACTTGTATCTAACTGTAATGTGAATGCGTCTGTCCTCTGAAGCGGCATGCCTGCACACATTGATGCATTTTTGCACGAGTCATCTGCGTCACCACCAACAAAAAGTCATATCTGTAAGATGACATAGTATTAAACCCCGCTAAACGGATGCACTAGTAGCTAATGCATGCATCACATTTTGCTCTGGAAGACAGCAAACAGTCTGTCAGCTGTGCATAATCAGGTCAAGAATGTGAGGGGAGGAAAAAAAAAGCTAGAGTGTTAGCTTTTGCTGTTCTCACAGTTATTGTTGCTCTCCCCCATTGTTGTTTTGCTGTGCTGCTGGCTGATGAAGACGGCGCTCAGTGCATGTGTATAGGAATTCTGATCTGAACGATTCATTTCATGTCACGTAGGCATGAAATCAGATACATATCCGATCTAGGCCTACATACGAAAGTGACTCAAATCTGAATTGAAAAGACTGGATTTCTGTGTCTGCACAGTCCTGAAAATATCAGATGTGTGTCACGTTAAGGCAAAAAATCTGATTTGAGTCGCTTCAGCCTGGTAATGTGAACATAGCCGAAGAATTTTGCACCGCTTGTATCAAAACAAAGCATGCGTCCTAAAGCTGATATTTCAAACACATAGCTCTATAATAGTATTATACACTGCCTGGCCAAAAATAAGTCACCATTTGGATTTAAATAAGCAAACATTTAAGATCCTTTGACTAGAAAATTATTGCAGTGATTAATGTGCTTCAGCTGGCAACAATTCTTTTAACCCTAACTGATGCAGTGAGTAGCTTCTCATTTCTTAAACAAACATGTCGGAAGACGTATCCGGCGCTCATGGAAAAGATGTTACTGTGTTTCAGAAGGGTCAAATTATTGGCCTGTGTCAAGCAAAGAAAACAACTAAGGAGATTACTGAAATGACTGGAAATTGGGTTAAGAACCGTCCGATGCATTATTAAAACCTGCCAACTTCATGGAAGAAATGTGATCGGAAAAAATCTTGACTGACCATGATCAGAGTTCACTCAAACACCTGAAGTCGAATTGTTAATTTCTTTTTTTAAATTATAGGCTCAACACTCTAATACTAAATGGTGATGAACTGTAACAACCCTGTTGTGTGAAACTGAAGGAGTATATTGGTAGTGGTGTGAGCGCATGTGTATAAATATTTGTGTACGAGTGTGGGTGCGTATGCCGCTGTTTAGAAAGCCGTTGTGTGGTCCAGTGCGTGCATGTGTACACACACGTAGACATTTGAGATAATGAGGAGAGGTACACTGAAAGTTGCACTACAAGAACAACTGCGTGTGTATTTAAAAGCCTGAGTGCGTGCACTTCACTGGGCACTGATTGAAAGACACAAAACGAAGTGTGCGCAGCATGGTGTTCACTTCTGTTGCAAAAAAGCATCACAACACGTTACATTAAACCCCATCCAGGTGGGTATGAATTTGTAATTACGCCAGCGGCAGACTAGAGAAGATAAAACTCTCTGACTGAGAAGACATGCGTGCATGTGTGTGTGTGTGTGTGTGTGTGTGTGTGTGTGTGTGCGCGCTCTCACCATGCTGGAAGGCTTTGAGGGGGAACCAGAAGAGGATGACCGAGTGGAAGAGTCCATTCAGACAATGAGCCCAAAAAACCTGAAGCAGAGTGGAGGAGGGGAGACAGAGTGAGACAGGAAGAGAGACACAGAGAGTGAGTCATGAGAAAGCCAGTGGCCACCGTAACCCTGTGGCTGACCCCTGGCCCCAGCTTTTGTACGCTCTCAGCACTGGGCTAAGTGGAGGGTTTGTCAGTCCTGTGTGTTCAATAGCCACCCTGCTGACAGACACATTGTATATCCTACATCCTCTGCGTGCGCATGTGAGAGAGAGAGACAGACAGTGAGACAGACAGACAGAAACCTGGTGGCGAACACACCCACTTTCTCACATTTATTATTTTTGTTTTTTTTTTGTCTTTTAAAGCATTTGAAAAAACTTCAACTTGTTCATTTGGACATTATTTCTTCTTCTTCTGATTATTATTATTAGTAACACTATTAGTTTATTACTGTAGTTCATTATGATGTTCATTAACACAGTATTGTGTGTGCGTGTTCTCACACATTGTAAAGTTGAACTTGTTGATATAACTAATTGTTTGGCCTAAAACGGCCCACTGAACTGAACGGAGGAGAGAACTGAACTGATGGGACAGAAAAAAGGGAGGAGAGAGCAAGCAAGACAGAGAGAGAGAGAGAGAGAGAGAGAGAGAGAGAGAGAGAGAGAGAGAGAGAGAGCGCAAGCAAGCACATGCAAGATAGAGTGAAGGAATGTGAGACAGAATGAGAGAGCACAAGCATATGAGAGAGCACAAAAGAAAATGAGAAAAGGAGTAAAAATTGTTTTTTTTTTCCCTTTTTCAATTTTTTTTTTACAAACTTCAAATTCAATCCTTTACGAACAAGTACAATTGCAATCATTTTGAAACACTGCTTTTTTCTGGCTGTTTAATAGCAAACGCATACTATGATGCACATCCTGTATTATAGAAATATCCAAGACTTGACATGATCTTTTTGTCACATCACCCATTAATTTACAAAACACATTTTTCAGAAGAATTAATTAAAAGAAGCACACAAATATACAATAGATACGGATGGACGGATGGGAAGAGAGGAAACAAGAGGGAGCGAGAGAGCTTGAGAGAGAGACAGACTGAGAGCAGGAAAGATAGAGCGAGAGAGCGATGCGGTTTCTGTTTTCTGTCTCCTTCCTTTTTCTTGAGCAATTTATACCATTATCACATTTCACCAATCAGTCCTCTGGAGAATTACAAAGAGTGAAAAACACCCTAAAAGGACGCGTTTAATACAGACACGGACAGCTCCGAGTAATTAAGATGGATTAACTTTCCTCTACAGCACACACTAACATGAATGTATGGAAAAATTATTACCTTCTCAGTTGAAGGATAAAGACCCATAGTGTGTGCAGGTCTGTACTTTTGACTTTTTTTTTTTTTAAATAAATATTCCCCACTCCAAAACCAGCTCGTTTGGAATTTACATTATGCACAAATGCAGCCAAACAAACGCTAACGGCTAATGTGGCATGAAACGGGCGTGAAATCAAGCAGAGGCTTAGTTTCCGTCTGTGGCTTCCGCAACAAAGGCTCACCGCAAAAACGTCTCCTGAACATCAAAAACTAATCATCATCAAATTCTCAACCACCATCCAGACATCATTCCGGATCAATTAATCACGTTTCCCTGTCGTGGGGGCAAAAGTGGGTAACGTGAAAGAAATTGCGGTTATATGTTAACACGGTTATGCACATCTGACTGCATGCACATCATCATCTTGACATTTTATAGACTTACTCCAGCGTTGCACAGTTGGAACAGCTTTACCAAGACGTCCTACTCATCCCAAGACCTTGATTATTAGCGTGTACTAGTACAGTGGTGATGTATTAATGCTAAAACATCATATACTATTATCGATGGAATTTAAGAAGTGCTACAAGGCTTACATTATGAGTGGTGATTTTGTTTTTGGTTTTTTTTGAGTTTCATCAAATACAGGAAAATGTGTGTAAAGGTAATCAGTGTCAGAATTAGGTCGATCAAAATAGCACGCGAGAGATGATCCGAGATGCTCTGACCCTCTCTTCTCTGCTACTGCTTTAAGAAAACAAAGTTGACGTGGAGTAACCTGACCGTCCCAAACAAACGTACACAATTTAACACCATGTCCCTGGCGCCAGGCAAATGTTTTGCATTTCCTCAATTACACATTTAACCCAATTAACCAAAACTCCATCACATACTGCTTCCCTACACACACACACAGAGAGTATGTTCACACACATGCCCACACATAATGAATGCTAATGAAATCAATAAATGTTCATAATCATTCGTCACTGTGAGGCCCTCTCTTGTCTGGGTTCTCCCAAGTTGCTAAGCATCCTGGTGTGAATGCCTCTGTGTCCAGGGGCTTAAGATTTGTGACTGCTTTTTTTATTTAAAAAAAAAAAAAAGGGGGGGGGGGGCGCGCACACAGCATTCACTTTTTCTTGTGCAAAAAATAAAATTTAGCATGGAATTCTTACGAATTCATGGCACCCATTAATAATATACTTTTTTGTGCATTTATATAATTTTTTTTCCCTTCTATCCACATTTACTGGATATGAGCAATCGCGCGCTTTGATTGGCTACCAGCTCATATACTGTGAGTAGAGAAAGACAAAATGGCGGAGCGTGTTGCTGAACCAACTGAGGACGAAATAAAAACTACGGGAAAACAAAACCCCAAAAAATACAAAAAAAACCCTAACAAAATGGGGAATAAAAGTAGTTGATGGTAAGAACATATCTTTATTTTACATTTTTCAATAATTATCGCATTTTTCATAAATTGCTACTGTCATTTTGCTGGTTTGTTTACAGTACATTCTAAGCAGAAATTATTTTGTCGGACGTTTGTACAGGAGTTTTTATTTATTGAATTTGCAAAAATAAAAAAAATGCTGTTTCTCAAAATCCAGTGAATGTGGATAGAATAAAATAGTTATTCCACTCAATCTGGTCGGCCATCAGCTCACATACGACTCAATTTCATGGAATAACTGTTGTATATAATTTTTTTTTTTTAAACTTACACACACACACACACTAACATTATGGCCACTGACAGGTGAGGCGAATAACAAAAATGTAATAATTAACATCTCAATGCGCCCTGCCTGTACACCACAAACCCTTGGAGGTTCTCAGACACTACTCGGAGTAGCGTACTTATGATCTAGCTACTCTACGCTGATTTTAAAAAAACAAAACAAAACTGAAGACTGAGACTGAAGACCAATGTGGTGTAAATATGTGAAGACCTGACGAGGAAGTCCCTAATACATCTTACACACATGCACACGCAACCGTGCAGGTCTTTGCTGTATAAACATCCAGTGGCTTAGACAAATTGTTCTTCTTGTAAGTCCTAGATAAGAGCAACAGCCAAATGTAAACGTTAATGGGAGAATTCCTTGTTTCCTCTTTCACCTGAAATCTCTCCTCTATACAAGCTCTCATTCTTCATCACTCCTGTTTTTCTTTTCCTCCCTGTCTCATCCTCCAATTCTTTGCCCTCTCTAACTGCATTTCTTTCTCGCAGGTCTCTCGGTCAGACTGCAGGGGTGTGCGCGCTCGCTCTAATCCATGTCGAGGCTGTATTGAGCAGGTCTCCACGCCTGTGGAGCCGGGGCACGCTGTCGCACAGGCCTGCACTTAAAGCCTGAAGAGAAGACAGCTTCATTAACAGCAGGGGCAAGCTCTCTCTGTCTCTCTCACACACACAATGTAGAGAATGGACACAAGCCCTGGTTACTGACAAACAGCACAAAATGTAAAGAGAGAAAGTACAAACACAGAGTTTTACTACAGAAGAACATGTCCAATATCATTCAACAGAAGGCATTTTAGCAGGACGCTCAGGTTCATGTAAACTATTTTCTGAAAAGACATCATATCAGTAACGTATTTAACAATACGTTGAAAAACACATCGTATGTCTTACGCAGAGTAAAAATGTGCACGAGTTGACTTACATCTACTAACTGTAAAAACACCAGATAACAGCAGACAGGTTGATTTATGATTGCGTATCCTCACTAAGAAAGCTAGTTTAGGACTCCTAATGGTTTTATTAAGTACGTAATACGCTGCAATAGACTAACACTACGTTCAGACTGCAACCTGAAACGACCCATATCCGATTTGTTGTGAAATCTGATTTTTTTGTTAGGCCGTTCACATTACCAATTATATAAGACTTGTATGCGATCTCCAATATTAACGGAAAATGACCCAAAAGTGTCCCACATGCGCAAATTGACACGTAATAAGCACATCCACGTAATACGTAAACCAAAAAAAAAAGCGCACTCTTCAAGTTTAATGATTTCTTTTTTTGTTTGTTTGTTTAATTATCTGGTTAGTGTTAAAGTGTGAGGTCTCGTGTGTGTTTTTGTTTCTGAACTGAAATGAAATCGTGTAGCCTGGTAACGAGGGTTGACTCCTAAATGTCTCTCTAATTTCTATATAAGTGCACTACATGTTACTAGGAAGTAATGGATTTTTAAACTCTATATAGTGCACTCGAGCTTCAGTAGGCAGTCATTTGGGATACGGCCGCTGTATTACCAAACTCTTAATTCAGGCTTAATAATTTGCACATATTTATTTCGTCATATTAATAAACTTTTTCTACATTTTTATAAATATTTATTTAGATTGTTTATAGCCAGCTGAATTCTGCAACTTCTCTCAGCGCTGGCTCAAGGTGCAGAAACACCAGTGCAGTTTGCGATGGAGATGAGGCGAGACCTGGCGATGTGGTTTTTGTGGCGGCGGCAGAACTCGCACAATAATCTGATTAATGTGGGCAGCAGACTAATGAGACCGAAGGTGTCAAATTACTGGAAATTTCCAGAACAATCTTATAATCTTGTAATACAGGATGGTTTAAGTTATAAATCAGTTATAGAAACTGTTTTATTTAATCAGGCTAACAGATCAACATCCAGGTCCCTACCAAATCCACCATTAGCTTGATCAATTCTATAAAAGTCTATTTAAATTCTGAAAACTGTACAAATGTTGTTGTTTTCCACCAAAGAGACGGGATTAGCCAACGCAGAATAGTGACGTTTGTCTCTTGTTGATGACGTGTAGGTCGCATGAATGCGACCTGTCCGGTCAGACTGCAGTTGCATGTGAAAATATCGGATATGCATCAGATTTAGGACCACATATCCAAGCGGCCTGGGTCACATGTGAAAAAAATCAGATCTGTGTCGTTCAGATTGTCAATAACAAATCGGATACAGGTCGCATATAGGCAAAAAAAAAAAACGGATATGGGTCGTTTCAGGGTGCAGTCTGAACGTAGTCTAATAAACACCCTGAAGGATAAGGAAACTGCGTGACTGTGGGGAAACAGATCCGATGGTGATAAATCAACAAAAACGTCTCCTACTACAAAACGAGGGGAAAAAAAAATTGCACAGGGATAGCTTTTTAGAAAGTTAGAAGTAAATCCTAATTAGGCGAATGAGACAGGAGAGCTTACCTTGGTGTTGAAGCCCTGGGCATTCTGGGAGGTTTTGTACAATTCTGGGTATTTGAGCATGTTTTCTTTTCTGCACGAACGTTCAAAAATGCCCAGGGTCAAGGGTGGCAGGGCTGTAAAGATCTGGGGGGGAGAAAAAAAAAAAAAGCAAACTTTTATCGAATTGAAAAACTCAAATGTTTTTTCCAACAAGTTGTAACTAAAATTACAATATACTCTACAACCATAATGCAGCGAACTGAAGTGAAACTATTAAACAAATGCCTCATTTGTAGAATCGACATCAGTAGATGTTCATCTAACCATCATCTCGGGCTGTTCGATACTCCAATCTGATTGGTCAGGAGGTGTTGATTAATTTCCTTTATACTACGGCGCGGCTGAATTCTCAAATCAGAAAGTGTGCATTCATTGCTTTTAATCGAAAATTGTTTCACAGTCGTTTTGGCTGGAATACAAGTGACAGGTTTATGTTGATGCCCTCCTTTCTAACATGTTCAGGTTTCTATAGTAACAGCTCATTCACAGGGACTTACAACACTCTACATAATCTCACAGGCTAATAGGAAAGAGATGGATTAAAAATGTGTTCTCGTTTAACACACACAAAAAAAAAAGTAGTAGTGTCAATCTGGAGGCATTTTCGGTTTTATATAACATTTATGGAAAGAGTCTCCAGTGTCGGAGATTTGCACACAAGAGAGGAGTGTGTTTGGGAGAGAGGAGATTGTGCTTTCAGGTTCTCAGTCATGCAACAAGCTGTTTTTTTTTTTTTAATTTCAAGACAAGACAAGAAAAAAGAGGAGGCTGATGTGAGAACTACTACGTGGACAGGAACTAATATGAACCAACTTGTCTTGTGGATGTCCCCCAACTATAAACAGTTAAAAAGCAGAATGTGCTGCACATTAAACTAAAAATTGTAACTGTTGGCAAATCACTGTGGTATACGTGGAACAACACACAGCACAGACTGTGCTGTTCTACAAAAATAATACACTTCACTATGGGAAGAGTAACTCGTCTCCGTGCAGTCACTGATTATTTTCCTAAAACAGCACACCTTATAGTTAATGACGACTTGCTTAAAATATCCCATAGCAAAATTTCATTCTGGACCTAAAACTACAGCAGCCTGTAATTATTTTTTTTTTCGTGGTCCGGTTTCCATCAAATCCTGCGCTCTGATTGGCTGGCGAGCAGGTCCATATCCTACGGTACGGACCCCAAATACGGACCTCTGGCGACTCACTCGTTCACAACAACAAACATGGTAGCAATTTTTGTCAACATTCTCAGGAGAATAGCATTAATTTTACATCATGGATAGCGATAACGACAGTGTTCACAGTGAAAGCGAGTTTTACTACCCTGAGGAAGACAAAATAAAATAAAACATTTCAGGAGAAAGCTAAAAACCTCTAACTTGCTAACGCCGAGCAAAAACATGGCTGAATCCCAAAATGACTCCTATTTGTATAAATAGGGGACTACATAGGCGGCAAAATGTAGTTTTTTTTTCCCTGCCATGGAAGTGCACTTGTATACCAAGGAGGAAGCCATTTGCATTACAGCCATGAATGAGGATTCAAAATGGCGGCTCGGCTCGGTTTTCCCTTTCGGGCGCTCTCGTTTTCTGTTAGAATTTGGTAAAGAAAAAAATAAATATATTATTTACCAGCTTAAGGTCGGTCCGTATGGTGAAATACCGTGATCTCGGCCTTGAACACTGACCTCGGCCCAGAGGGCCTCGCTCAGTACTTTCAAGACCTCGGTCACGGTGTTTCACAATACGGACCTCCCAGCTGGTAAATAACATTTATTTATTTAGTGCACGCGTGTGTGTGAGGACTGCGAAATATGATTGAAAAATATCATGCATGACGATCATGACTTCAAGTAGAAAAAAAAAAACTACTAATATAAAAATACCACTAGACTATGTTCAGACTGCACCCTGAAACAACCCATATCCGATTTTTTTGCCCATATGCGACCTGTATCCGATTTGTTATTGACAATCTGAACGACACAGATCTGATTTTTTTCACATGCGACCCAGGCCGCTTGGATATGTGGTCCTAATTCCGATGCATATCTGTTATTTTCACATGCGACTGCAGTCTGACCGGACAGGTCGCATTCATGCGACCTACACGTCATCAACAAGAGACAAACGTCACTATTCTGCGTTGGCTAATCCCGCCTCTTTGGTGGAAAACAACAACATTTGTACAGTTTTCAGAATTTAAATAGACTTTTATAGAATTGATCAAGCTAATGGTGGATTTGGTAGGGACCTGGATGTTGATCTGTTAGCCTGATTAAATAAAACAGTTTCTATAACTGATTTATAACTTAAACCATCCTGTATTACAAGATAAGATTGTTCTGGAAATTTCCAGTAATTTGACACCTTCGGTCTCATTAGTCTGCTGCCCACATTAATCAGATTATTGTGCGAGTTCCGCCGCCGCCACAAAAACCACATCGCCAGGTCTCGCCTCATCTCCATGCTTTACTTGCAAACTTGAAGAGTGCGCTTTTTTTTTGGTTTACGTATTACGTAGATGTGCTTATTATGTGTCAATTTGCGCATGCGGGACACTTTTGGGTCGTTTTCCGTTCATATTGGAGATCGCATACAAGTCTCATATAACTGGTAATGTGAACGGCCTAACAAAAAAATCGGATTTCACAACAAATCGGATATGGGTCGTTTCAGGTTGCAGTCTGAACGTAGTGCTAGTGTGAACAATGTTGATTCTATGACGGCGTATTAGGGCCCCCCAAAAAATTACAGAACTGAGGGAGGGGGAAATATTCAAAGAACAAAAACTCAATTTCTGAGATGGAAGTCATAAATTTACAAGAAATAAACTCATTCTCCAAGATTAAAGTCACCACAAATTTATGAGGGGGGAAAGGGGAGGAAAAAATTTTTTCACATGCTTCTGGGAAATGGAGTTGAAAATATCTGCATTTCCTATATTTCTTGGCTCAAATGTGGCATGTGTGGTATGATGCTGATCCAACCTTGTAAAGTGAAGTGATGCAGTTCCTTGAGGGGGGGGAAAAAAAAAAAAATTCAGAGGCTTTTTTTTTTAATAATTGTGACTTTAATCTCAGAATTTCTTGTCAATTTACTACTTTAGTCTAGTAAATACTGTTTTTCCCCTTAGAATATTATCCCCTTCCTCAGCTCTGTCATTTTTTCAACCTAGAACAGCCCCAAAACGCCGTCATATGACTCAGACAAACCGTTTACAAGTGCTGAATTTCCCTTTCGAGAAGTCGATCTTAATAAACACCCCAGCAGCTCCCTCCTGTTGTACTCCAGTGAGCATGAAACGTTCTGGCTTTGATTTTATTTGGATACTGTTGCTTGCATATGCAAAAGTTCTCTCACATGAACATCTGCTGTAATGCCCACAGCTTGTTAGCAGATCTCCTGGATGGTTTTATTATTCTTTTCCTTCCCACCTGTGAGTTGTGTAGCTGATGAAAGAGAGGAGCGATATTTCAGAGATACTGGCGACGGGTGTGGGCTCGGCTCAGGCTCTTCCACTGGCACGGCTGCAGCTTGCTGGCTTCGGCTCGGGCTGAACGATACGCTCCACTGGGCTCTGGCTCTCAGAGAGACGGCGACTTTCATTCAGGGGAGGATTCGGACCACTGCGTCCAACAGACCCCCCTCTGAAGCCGTGGAATTCATCCTCTTTCAGATAAAGAGGGAATGCGCTGTGCCAAGTGGTTGCTGCCTCACCACGCTAGTGAACCATAACGGAGAGCTGATGGAAGGCACCTTTTTTTTTTTTAACTTTGGATTGAATCTTTTCCCTCGTTGTTAAAATTACAAAAACTATTCAAATTGATGTCTTTCAACACTGAACACTTTTTGTTCAATTTCATTCCCATGGAAACAAGTCATTATAATAAACAGTAACACCTATATATAACACTGCAGGAATTTCATAGTGTAAACCATGATCCATTAATTAATCTCACGCTTGCTGTAATGGACAAAACGTCCGAGTGTATGTATACTGTATATAACGTGCGTGTCTGACTTCACCCTGCTCCTTCATAATTCACTGCTGACCACTTCAAGGCAGCTCTTTCAGGGGCACGAGCGGCTGTTGTTGCAGCACATTCAGGACATAGTTCTGGGCACAGGGGGAATATGGACTTGACAAGGGCTCATAAATAACAGGGAGATTTTCAGGATGTCGATGACACAGGGCTGCAGTAAAGGAGCCGCTTGGGCTGCCACGGCTAATGAGTTTCTTGCCCCAGCACGACAGGGGAGCCGCTTGAACACATTCTCTCTCACAGTAAATCACGCGCACACACTTACCACGTTATAGAGGCCGATGCACCAACGCTCGAAAAGAATCTGACCAGAGAACCCGTTCACAAAGGCAAACCAAATCTGCAAAGCAGAAGAGACAAACATGTACGTCAGACTAAGACTACTTTTTGCATGTATACGGACATTTGAGTCACAAAAGCAGAATTTGTGCAATTCAGACTCTAAATTGGTTGTGAAAGCAAATCAAAAAGACACTCAAAAATCTTCATAATTGCCAAGTTATATACACGTACGCACATTCTATATTATACATAAAAATAAAGGGCTGTCGATGTTAACGTGTTAACACAAATTCCTTTCAACACCAATCTTTTTTTTTTTTTGACGCATGATTAACACGTGCATATTCTGTGCCGGCGGCACGGTGGTGTAGTGGTTAGCGCTGTCGCCTCACAGCAAGAAGGTCCGGGTTCGAGCCCCGTGGCCGGCGAGGGCCTTTCTGTGTGGAGTTTGCATGTTCTCCCCGTGTCCGCGTGGGTTTCCTCCGGGTGCTCCGGTTTCCCCCACAGTCCAAAGACATGCAGGTTAGGTTAACTGGTGACTCTAAATTGACCGTAGGTGTGAATGTGAGTGTGAATGGTTGTCTGTGTCTATGTGTCAGCCCTGTGATGACCTGGCGACTTGTCCAGGGTGTACCCCGCCTTTCGCCCGTAGTCAGCTGGGATAGGCTCCAGCTTGCCTGCGACCCTGTAGGACAGGATAAAGCGGCTAGAGATGAGATGAGATGAGATATTCTGTGCCCCTTCCCGTAGTTTGGGAAATCAGGATGTGACCGAGCGAGTAAGCGACGTAGCTGGTCAGCACAAGTTGTGATAAAGTGCACTTATGTCCAGAATCAACTTATATTGTTGCACTCGGTCTACATAAACCGTGTGTATTTTTATATGCTTTTGATGGTCCAGAGGGGAGAAAAGATGACGTGTTAAGGTCTGCGCATGTAAGCGTACAGGCTGCACACTAGAGTGAGAGGGTTTGTTTTATTCTGAGAAATTTGTGAGAGATGTAAAAGGGTTTATAAATGCAATTTTTGCTCATGAACGTACTGTAGATTTACCTGAGAGTTATTGCATTTTACTGGAAAACTCTTTATGAGCTGTGTGGCTTAAATATATTTATTTGGGTTTTGTATTTTTTTTTTTTTTTTAATTTTCTTTATTTCAAAAGATAGCCACTACTGTTGTCCAGAGTCCACATCTACGGAAGCCAAGAGAGGCCCTTCATATAATCTTTTTTTTTTTTATTCACCTTGTTATCCTGAGATAACGACATAATTCAGGATCTCGAGAAAACAACACAACTAATTCGAGATCTCGAGAAAACAAAACCGTTATTCCAAGATCTCGAGAAAACAAAACAATACAATTATTCCGTGATCTCGAGAAAATAAAATTATTTCATGATCTCAAGTAAACAGCTGAGAAATGGTTCATTCAGGTGCGCCAAGAGACTTGTGATATGCTGATTTTGGGGCTATTTCTCATTCTGTATAGACGCAACTTTGGTCATTAGAAGGTCTGGAATAATCGATCACCTAATAAGGCAGTATTTTGATCAGGGGTTGACACAGGGAGAGATTGCATTAAGTCTTTTAATAAGGGATAATTTCAAAATTAGTCCGCGGCACCTCCGCAGAAGACTGGCCCGGCTTCGTCTCTACCGATGGGGAGACAGTGATCCAGCTGAGATCATGAAATAATTGTTTTGTTTTCTCGAGATCACGGAATAATTGTTTTGTTTTCTCGAGATCTCGAAATAACGGTTTTCTCAAGATCTCGAATTAGTTGTGTTGTTTTCTCGAGATCCTGAATTAATTATGTCGTTATCTTGGGATAACAAGGTGAATAAAAAAAAAAAAAAAAAGATTATATGAAGGGCCTCTCTCGGCTTCCGTACACATCACCGAGTTTGTTTAGTTTAATTTTATTGCATAGCTTGAGGCTGGAAGTTAAGGAGAACTAGAGGAAAATACTAAATTTTGTTCACACTGAATTGTGCGTAACCCTCAAAATTATAGTTAAACGCTGCCTTTTTAAAAATTTTTATAAATGCAGTGATGGAATAAAATACCCGCAAAAGTTATTTTTGCTGTGTCCAGCCTTATCCTTCCTGACCTGGCCACATCCATTAGCATAAAGCAAGCACATCTGTCCACTTCAACTTCCCAACAACTTGAAAAGTATCCATTTAAAAGAGAACTGAAGTCACTTTTAAACTTGCTTTATTTCTTAATTAACGTGTTATTCAATTACGTTTTCGGTTTTAGTAACCTTGTATCGTGACTCGTATTGTCATAATATTACACTTGTCAGCCTTTTCGGTTTTTAGCCATGTTGAACGTAGTTCGTTTGGTCCACGGCAGGCGTCGCTTATCCGCGCGATCTTCACGAGACTTGTGCGAGACTTCAAACGTGAAGCGTCAGCGCCGCCATTTTGAAAACTGTTTACACAGCGGCCAGATCGCCATATCATTCCAATTTAGATTAATTTTGAGATTTGCCAGCTTCATCAGTGACAGAGTGTCAGTCCTGTGTGCTGTGGCACGTGCATCTGAAGGTGCGCCTCGGGCTGCGCGCGCCGTGAACAAGGCGCACCTGAACTCAATTAAGGAACTGTGTTTACACCTGTTTAAGGACTGTGCTGATGCATTTGCATCACGAAGTATTACGATACGCATGTACGCATTACCAAGCCTTTCTACCAGTTGTCTTGATTTCCTGTTTCACGATCCTTGTGCCTGTTTCTCATTCTTGTCCTCGCTTAGCCTTTGATGTACTGTGTGCGCCTTGACTGACCCTTTTGCCCGTATTCTCGTTTTTGATCTAGCCTGCCGTTTCGGATTGTTTGCCTGTTTATATATTGTATCACTGTGTATATATATTCTGTACTTTATTAAACTGCATACTTCTGTACATGCATCCGCCTCCCTCGCATACGCAACATGGAGATTATTCCATACGACTTCGAACCAACGTGGAGTAGAGAAGAGTTGGAAAGATGACAGGATAAGGACGAGTCCGTCACGCTGGTATTTACGTCATTACTGTCGCACAATTAAAACGTGCCAGATCAGGTGGCTGGTGGGTTTTCAAAATAATAAATACGTGCATGTATTTTTGTGATAAATACACATTATACTGAGCGCATTTCCCACATAATCCTCACTAAGGTTTCGGACAGTACTACAAAATGGCGTCCCCACTACATAGCGAGTGATATCGGACACGGGGAAAATTTCCGGCTAGATTATGTCAGCATTCAAAGGAGAGCGCGTGCGTCTTGACCACGTTGGCAGATGTTGGTCACTTTGATTTCCGCTGCACGTTTTACTTCCGTCCTACGAAGTCTCGCACAGGTCTCAGCGAATCTCGTTTACGGCCAGTGCTTTGACATATGGACTGATATTACAGAGCGTATTTCAAACACACAACTTGCTATAGCAGCGACAAAATAGCGATCAAAAATGCATTCCTATATTTAATAAAATGAGATAGAAATTTTTTTTTTTTAAATTGCCTTCAGTTCCCCTTTAAGATGCATTTAAAACAGATGAAAAACGTGTGATTAATTTGCAAGTAATCGCGAGTTAACTATGGACAATATAATTAATCACAAAACATTTTAATTGATTGACAAGATAATAAAATCATTCATGTCGGACTTTGTGATGTTTTATACAACTGTATACATTTTTCCATTTTTAATCAGGAATATTATCAAAAAAAATTTAAGTGGGATTCAAATGTGGGAAGTCACATTTTTACAATAACTATACTGTATATGACTAAGCATCAAAACCATGCAAAGACTTTTACACCACAAAAAACCCAAATATTTATAAATACCCATTTTCATTCCAAATTTGTTATATTTATCTTTACATTCTTGTAAGGACAATACATTTTACTGAAAATACTATTCAAGTTTCTTTTACGATGCATCAATTTTCATTTCTTTCAGTCAATGAAAATCCTGATCTCATCTCATCTCATCTCATCTCATTATCTCTAGCCGCTTTATCCTTCTACAGGGTCGCAGGCAAGCTGGAGCCTATCCCAGCTGACTATGGGCGAAAGGCGGGGTACACCCTGGACAAGTCGCCAGGTCATCACAGGGCTGTCAGTTAAATTATACTGCATTATTTTAATATTAAATACTGCCGCTGTTATACTGTACGACAGCGTGCAAAAAAAAAAAGTCTTCATATATTTAGTGAAAAGTCTCTGCATATAAAAACTGAATTAACGGTCATCTTTTTGCACAATAGTTGAGCAAATTTTAAGACTACTCTTGCTGCGGACTTGAGAATCTGCTTAAATCCCTGAAAATATCACACTCGCTTTGATCGATCGTTTTTATTCTCGTTGTGGGCTTTGGGTGGATGCAGTATGACTGAGAGAGAAGCGTGTAGCGAGATGACGTCTGCTCCCAGCACCACCACAACACACTGATTCACCGACAGTGGCTTAGACAGAGATTACAATCAAAAGAGCAGCACAGATCGACTGCAGGCCCAGACTGGGGCTTTACACAAAACTGTTTGCTGTAAGCAAACGAACTTCAAATCAGTCCAGCTTTGCTTTTGCTTTGTCTCTGCAAGAAATCATTACTTCAAATACAAAACGACACTGATGATTTAAGAAGCGACTTTGCTACTGAAATGAAGAACGCTGAAAAGGTCACGTGTCTTATGCTTGCACTAAAACTACAGCAACAATCCAGAATCCGCACATCATTCGTTAGAAAGACAAGACGGTGCCATGCCAAGGATGAGGTGCCCATGAATAGGGTTTGGGAATTGGGAAACAGGATTTTTTTTTTTTTTGCACTGTAATGGTTCCTGGAGGAAAAGGATCAGAGGAGTATCATCTGATCCTTTTCCTCCCTGCTTGATCTACTTTGAGAGGCCCTAACCAGCCAACCCTGGAGTAATTCCACCTTTTTTGTATAAGAGAAACCACAAATACTGGTCTAATATCAGTGGAACATCTCCTCTCAGTCTGGCCATAGAGAGTTATTGGGTTGAAGGGAGAAATGGGGGGTCCGAGGATGTCCAGGATGAGGGGAGTTCCAGAAGAAGGAAAGATAAGGTGTATCTAAACCATATGCCACAGAGCCCATGATGATTCCCACCTCATACATGTCCATTACTGAGAGCAGGCCGTGACTCTGCTCTTCCTGTCCAACACCCTCAAGGACCAAAGAGTGTGCGGAAGACTGCTGGTTTTGAATATGAGAAAAGCGAGGACATGATCAGTTGAGTATGAAATTGTGCTGTACCGATATAGATGGTGCGCCGTATAAATGGTTTATAGAAAACAAACGTAAACCCCTTCAACGCCCTTGGACGAGTCACGTACGTCATGAAATCTTTTACCGCTGTGCCTTATGACGTACGCTACTCGTCATAAACACCTCCTTTTATGTACCGTACATGGCACATTACTTGTACTTCACAGTGGCACATATGAACTACAGTCAATGCCTGAAACATTCTTCCGTCATGAGGCACAGCGGTAAATGACTTCATGACGTACGTGACCTGTCCAAGGGCACTGAAGGGGTTAAGAAGGGATCGTTATTTCAGGAAAGAAAAATGCCCAGTTTGACAGTCAGAGCATTTTTATTCATGCATAAAATCAAGCACTGCTCCTGCTCTCCCATGTCAGAATAATATTGAGACTGCATGCTAATAGGCCGTGCGTGTGAGAGAGGAGACATGGCTGTAGAGCAGACACCCGGATTGGTGCGTAGGCTCTGAACCAGGCGGACGTTTCCCCGCTTCATTTAACACCATTATGAAAGCATGAACTGCTACAAATTCTCGATTTTGACAGAGCCCCCAAATGAGGCCCCTGAATGCAACAGCAGCCCCCTAACACACAATCACACACTGGTGGAAGCCAATGTGTGAAAATGTTCTCAAAACAGATGTCCGTTGCCCCTCCTCTTCGCACCCTCAGGGTGAGAGAGGGAGTAGACCCCAGACTCCGCCCCTCCCATTCCACCTCCCGCTCTGCTCTCCATCAGGTGCATTCTACTGCGATACTGTTTTTAAAAGAAGCCTGCAGCCCCTCACATCCTTCCTTTCTTTCTCTCTCTCTCTCTCTCTCACACACACCCACCCTCCCACCCACCCTACTTTATCCCAGTATAGCAGTCAGTGCTTCAATATCCTTCCATTTCTGAAAACTCGTTCTCCTTTGTACTCGCACATGCTGTAGTCCTGCTCTAGTGCGGTGTGATGGCCTGCATTTGCCATCTCCGGGCTTGCTAAGCCCTCGCTATACTGTCGTGCTCAATAAAACCATCTCTATTCATAGGCAGCAGTTAAATGCGTTTTTGTCGCTGAGTGTTTTGGCCTGCTGCTCTCTCCCTCTCGCTGGGACACTCTGGAGAGAGGCACGCATTCATTTGCTCATTAAGGCTGCAGCTTTTCCTCTCCGATCCTTTTTTCCTCCCGCTCTCATTCAGCACAGCTCAGCACTGGGGTGTGGCTGCCCTCTTCCCCTGCTGCACATTCTGAAAAAGCAAGTGCCTTTGGTGTGTGCGTGCATGTGTGTGTGTGTGTGAGAAATGAGAACTGGCCAGAGAGAATCAAGGAAAATCTAACAAATGAAAAAAGCCCCGGCAACTCCAAAGTCTGCTGGCCGAGAAGCTTATTCAAAGTCTAGGAGGCTGAATTGAGAGAAGTCAGAAAGGGGGAATTAGTTAGACAGAGAGAGAAAAAAAAGTGGGAGAGAGGAATTTGTCCTCTCCACCCCAGCAGGCCCCTGTGCTCCTTTACTGTGTCCTTAAAATGCAGACAGGGCCCTCTGCCTTTCTTGCAAACAAAGGGCCTGTGAGTAAAAAAGCACCCCAACACGATGTGACTGAAGAAAAGGGGGTGGTGAATGCTTTGGCAGCGTGTAGTCGAGCAGAGACACAGAGAGGCTGAGCAGTAAAGGGTGAGGAGTTGGATAATGAGGGCACCAGGCAGGCTGCTGTGGCCGGGGCCTCCCCCCTGCGCCGAGCTCTTTCTGTGCACTGTTTGGCCTCCACAGGCCTTGTGTAATTGCCTCATAAATGCCACTTGTCCATCACCCTCAGTGATGTCTGCTGACGACCCGTCACCAGCCCTGCTCGACAATTACAGCACAGTAGAGCCAGAGAAGGCCAGCGTGTGTGATTATGCATTGGTTACTTGTTCTATGTATAAACACCAAGATCTATATTGTATACGACGTCTTTATACGATTACCAACTTCACAAGACACGGAAACAGTTGATCATGTGACAAAAGCTCCTTCTGTATGGTGACATTCTATTCTTTTACATTTTAAAGGAGAACTGAAGGCAAATTTTTTAGCATCAAAATTCTATTCATCTCATTTTATTAAATATCGGAATGCATTTTTGATCGCCATTTTGTCGCTGCTATAGCGAGTTCTGAGTGTTTGAAATATGCTCTGTAATATATCAGTCCATATGTCAAAGCAATGGCCGTAAATGAGATTCGTTGAGACCTGTGCGAGACATCGTAGGACGGAAGTAAAACGTACAGCGGAAATCAAAGTGACCGACATCTGCCAACGTTGTCAAAAGACGTGCGTGCCCTCTTTCGAATGCTGACGTAATCAAGCCGGAAGTTGTGTTTGTTTTGATAGCAATCAGGAAAGTTTGAAAAAAGTAGGCCGTAATCGTCATTTAAACTCGTTTTTGTGCAAGATTTCGTTTGGAAAACAGTTTCCTAAATGGCGGCACTGACACCTGGCTGACTGTCACAGGATGGTTAAAACTGTATTGGAATTTTAGTGGTAACCATTTTTTAGGTGTACCAAGATGGCTGCCACTTAGTGAATGTTGGGTTAACAATTGACTTCAGCTGTGTCAATCAATCACAATGGTGTATGATGATTGGGGCATTCCTCAACAGATTAGTGTTAACGATTTCACTTCAGCTGTCTCAGTTAATTAGTGGTGTGGCCGGATTGGGGACTGATGATTGGGTGGGCTACGTAAAGGCAGTTCACTTGGTGGTGGAGCGGTTGCTGGGGGGAGGGGAAGACTACCACAGAGAGGGAGCTGGAACAGAGCGGTGGGAGACCCAACCGGAGCCGTTGTGGTGTCTTGGCGAAGACTACCACAGAGAGGGAGCTGGAACAGAGCGGTGGGAGACCCAACCGAGACCCTATGGGAGCCGCTGTGGTGTCTTGGCGAAGACTACCACAGAGAGGGAGCTGGAACAGAACGGTGGGAGACTCAACTGAGACCCTACGGGAGCCGCTGTGGAGTCATTGTGAAGACTACCACAGAGAGGGAGTTGGAGCAGAGTGGTGGAAGACTCAACCGAGACCCTGTGGGAGCCGCTGTGGTGTCTTTGTGGAGGTGCTGTGGAACAATCGAGGGGTAGAATCGTCTACCCCTCCAGCAGATAAGTGGCCATTTGGTTTGAATTGTTGGAGTACCAAAACACTACCTGTGTAACTTCCTTTGGGAGATTGAGCTGCAGTGTAAGTTTCAACCTGTGTCGTCCTCTACGCTTCCCTCTCTTTCACTAGTAACGAGCGCGTGTGGGGACAACGCAGCTTTGCAGATGGGACAGAAACATTGAGGCGGGATAAGGTGCTGGGAAGTTCAAGGGGTGGAATCGTCCACCCTTCTTAAAGGCATCTGCTCTACTGGATCCCTGGAGAACCCCGCGTGGTGAAGACCCTCCATTCTCCCCCCCCACCTGGGCCAGCTACCATCTTTGGACCAAACTGTGTTCTTGCTGTGGAGACTGAGGAGGAGTAGACGTGCCCTCCCTTGTACAAGTTAAGTACTCCTCCATTGTGTTTTACCTATATCAGCTCCGTCCAGAAATTCCTTCCCCTCCATCTTACAGCTCCACTTGCTGGCTGTGGAGTAAAGACTCTCATAGACTGTAATTAGTCACCTTTGGAAGCCCCTCCTCTTGGTCTTTTTGGACATTGTGTGGTACTGCACTAGCATTTAGTGCTTTTGTGTGCTGTGGACATTACACTGTGTGACCTCAACCCACATGTATTGTGAGAGCCATCCATACTCGTGTGATAAGGAGCGTTGCAGTGACTATTTATTGAATTGACTGTGTGCTGTGTAGTGACCTGGGGTTTGCATGTTTGGAGGGTGTTTTGTTTATACTGGCTGAGTGTGAGGGTTATCCAAAGTGTGCCTTAACATCTGTCTCTCTCTGGTTTTCAGGAACTGTGTAGACCATCTTTGGAGGGAGGGTGGGGCAACTTCTGGACTGGACTGAATATTGGGACATTGGACTTGTGGACAATTTTAACTAAGTTTTGTAATTATTAATAAAGTATACACTTTTTTTTTTTTACAACTTAACCTTTTCTTGTCTCTGATTGGTTTGCTCCCTGGTTGTTGTGTTGATATAGTAGGTCAAAGACACACCTGTTTGCTGTGACAAGACACTTCACGTTTCGAAGTCTCGGACAAGTCTCACGAAGATCGCGCGGATAAGCGACGCTTGCTGTGGACCAAACGGACTAAATTCAACATGGCTAAAAACCGAATAGGCTGATAAGTATAATATTTAATTCCAATTAGCTGCCAATACGAGTCACGATATAAGGTTACTAAAACCGAAAATGTAATTGAGTAACACAATTAAGAAAGAAAGCAAGTTTAAAAATGACTTCAGTTCCCCTTTAATTGCTTGATACTGAATTTTAATTTTCTGGTTCTGTTCATGTGATTAAAAATATTACTTCTACTACTGCTGTAGTATTTGAGATCAGTCTTGATACCCCTTTTTGAAGGTTTCGGTCTCATCTCGGAACTGACTACATTTTTACTCTGTCTTGTTTCGGTCTCAGAGGACTCTGGATTTTATTTCAAAACAAGGTCAAGACCATAACTCTGGGGCTTTCACTAAATTGCCTATGCATTGTCTGATTTACTGATTAACATCATTACTTTGATTGGATGTAAAGCTTCCTGTTCAAATGCAACCAATAACGTGAATCAAATTTGTTACTGTAAATGGCTGTCACCCCTCCCTGCCTCCTTCGCACGCACACGCCAAGAAAGTGAACACGGGAGACAGGAGAAGCAGCTGTGACTGTCTGGGAGCAGGAGGATATGCCAGCAAACCTTCTGGAATAAAATTTGAGAAGAGCCTTTGGTTCGCATCTTCCACATTTTATCGAAAGTGTGTCATGCAGTGTGGGATTCTCACTGCCTTGGTCTCGACTTGGTCTCAACGCCTCAAAGTCTTGGTCTTTGTCATCCAACCCCGATTCCAAAAAAGTTGGGACAAAGTACAAATTGTAAATAAAAACGGAATGCAATAATTTACAAATCTCAAAAACTGATAGTGTATTCACAATAGAACATGGACAACATATCAAATGTCGAAAGTGAGACATTTTGAAATTTCATGCCAAATATTCGCTCATTTGAAATTTCATGACAGCAACACATCTCAAAAAAGTTGGGACAGGGGCAATAAGAGGCTGAAAAAGTTAAAGGTACAAAAAAGGAACAGCTGGAGGACCAAACTGCAACTCATTAGGTCAATTGGCAATAGGTCATTAACATGACTTGGGTATAAAAAGAGCATCTTGGAGTGGCAGCGGCTCTCAGAAGTAAAGATGGGAAGAGGATCACCAATCCCCCTAATTCTGCGCCGACAAATAGTGGAGCAATATCAGAAAGGAGTTTGACAGTGTAAAATTGCAAAGAGTTTGAACGTATCCTCTACAGTGCATAATATCATCAAAAGATTCAGAGAATCTGGAAGAATCTCTGTGCGTAAGGGTCAAGGCCAGAAAACCATAATGGGTGCCCGTGATCTTCGGGCCCTTAGACGGCACCGCATCACATACAGGCATGCTTCTGTATTGGAAATCACAAAATGGGCTCAGGAATATTTCCAGAGAACATTATCTGTGAACACAATTCACCGTGCCATCCGCCGTTGCCAGCTAAAACTCTATCGCTCAAAGAAGAAGCCGTATCTAAACATGATCCAGAAGCGCAGACATCTTCTCTGGGCCAAGGCTCATTTAAAATGGACTGTGGCAAAGTGGAAAACTGTTCTGTGGTCAGAAGAATAAAAATTTGAAGTTCTTTATGGAAATCAGGGACGCCGTGTCATTCAGACTAAAGAGGAGAAGGACGACCCAAGTTGTTATCGGCGCTCAGTTCAGAAGCCTGCATCTCTGATGGTATGGGGTTGCATTAGTGCGTGTGGCATGGGCAGCTTACACATCTGGAAAGACACCATCAATGCTGAAAGGTATATCCAGGTTCTAGAGCAACA
This sequence comes from Neoarius graeffei, assembly GCF_027579695.1. Classification (NCBI taxonomy): domain Eukaryota; kingdom Metazoa; phylum Chordata; class Actinopteri; order Siluriformes; family Ariidae; genus Neoarius; species Neoarius graeffei. The sequence goes on from NC_083576.1 coordinate 68,596,853, forward strand.
TATGCTCCCATCCAGACGACGTCTCTTTCAGGGAAGACCTTGCATTTTCCAACATGACAATGCCAAACCACGTACTGCATCAATTACAGCATCATGGCTGCGTAGAAGAAGGGTCCGGGTACTGAACTGGCCAGCCTGCAGTCCAGATCTTTCACCCATAGAAAACATTTGGCACATCATAAAATGGAAGATACGACAAAAAAGACCTAAGACAGTTGAGCAACTAGAATCCTACATTAGACAAGAATGGGTTAACATTCCTATCCCTAAACTTGAGCAACTTGTCTCCTCAGTCCCCAGACGTTTACAGACTGTTGTAAAGAGAAAAGGGGATGTCTCACAGTGGTAAACATGGCCTTGTCCCAACTTTTTTGAGATGTGTTGTCATGAAATTTAAAAAAATCACCTAATTTTTCTCTTTAAATGATACATTTTCTCAGTTTAAACATTTGATATGTCATCCATGTTCTATTCTGAATAAAATATGGAATTCTGAAACTTCCACATTATTGCATTCCGTTGTTATTTACAATTTGTACTTTGTCCCAACTTTTTTGGAATCAGGGTTGTAGTTTAAATGGTCTTGACTACAACACTACTACTACTACTAATAATAATAATTTTTTAAATATACAACTTAAATAGCAACTCATACATTTAAAATGTGAAGTGAAAAAACTAAAGGGAATCAAAAATATCATAGCAAACTAGGCAAATAAATATTATAATAAAGAAATAAAATATACAAATAAAAGAATTGTGTAAAATGGTTGGACTGGCTTTTTTTTTTTAAGTGATGGATGCAAATGCGTTCCAGATCTTTGGTGCATTAAAACAAAAAGTAGCTTCACTACTCTTAAGTACAGTCAGTGGAATATGGATTATTCTAGCACTCAATCTTACAACACGATTTGGAACAATCAGAGAATATCAGGGGATTCAGACTTGTGCACACCAATATCACCACAATGCATGCACGGGTGAAAAGAGAAAATATTAACCAATACTATGTCATTTTTCACAATCAGATCACATACACTGGTGCTTGAAAGTTTGTGAACCCTTTAGAATTTTCTATATTTCTGCATAAATATGACCTAAAACATCAGATTTTCACACAAGTCCTAAAAGTAGATAAAGAGAACCCAGTTAAACAAATGAGACAAAAATATTATACTTGCTCATTTATTTATTTATTGAGGAAAATGAGCCAATATTACATATCTGTGAGTGGCAAAAGTATGTGAACCTCTAGGATTAGCAGTTAATTTGAAGGTAAAATTAGAGTCAGGTGTTTTCAATCAATGGGATGACGATCAGGTGTGAGTGGGCACCCTGTTTTATTTAAAGAACAGGGATCTATCAAAGTCTGATCTTCACAACACATGTTTGTGGAAGTGTATCATGGCACGAACAAAGGAGATTTCTGAGGACCTCAGAAAAAGCGATGCTGATGCTCATCAGGCTGGAAAAGGTTACAAAACCATCTCGAAAGAGTTTGGACTCCACCAATCCACAGTCAGACAGATTGTGTACAAATGGAGGAAATTCAAGACCATTGTCACCCTCCCCAGGAGTGGTCGACCAACAAAGATCACTCCAAGAACAAGGCGTGTAATAGTCGGCGAGGTCACAAAGGACCCCAGGGTAACTTCTAAGCAACTGAAGGCCTCTCTCACATTGGCTAATGTTAAGGTTCATGAGTCCACCATCAGGAGAACACTGAACAACAATGGTGTGCATGGCAGGGTTGCAAGGAGAAAACCACTGCTCTCCAAAAAGAACATTGCTGCTTGTCTGCAGTTTGCTAAAGATCACATGGTCAAGCCAGAAGGCTATTGGAAAAATGTTTTGTGGACGGATGAGACCAAAATAGACCTTTTTGGTTTAAATGAGAACTGTTATGTTTGGAGAAAGGAAAACACTGCATTCCAGCATAAGAACCTTATCCCATCTGTGAAACATGGTGGTGGTAGTATCATGGTTTGGGCCTGTTTTGCTGCATCTGGGCCAGGACGGCTTGCCGTCATTGATGGAACAATGAATTCTGAATTATACCAGTGCATTCTAAAGGAAAATGTCAGGACATCTGTCCATGAACTGAATCTCAAGAGAAGGTGGATCATGCAGCAAGACAACGACCCTAAGCACACAAGTCGTTCTACCAAAGAATGGTTAAAGAATAAAAAGTTAATGTTTTGGAATGGCCAAGTCCAAATCTTGACCTTAATCCAGTCGAAATGTTGTGGAAGGACCTGAAGCGAGCAGTTCATGTGAAGAAACCCACCAACATCCCAGAGTTGAAGCTGTTCTGTATGGAGGAATGGGCTAAAATTCCTCCAAGCCGGTGTGCAGGACTGATCAACAGTTACCGCAAACGTTTAGTTGCAGTTATTGCTGCACAAGGGGGTCACACCAGATACTGAAAGCAAAGGTTCACATACTTTTGCCACTCACAGATATGTAATATTGGATCATTTTCCTCAATAAATAAATGACCAAGTATAATATTTTTGTCTCGTTTGTTTAACTGGGTTCTCTTTATCTACTTTTAGGACTTGGGTGAAAATCTGATGATGTTTTCAGTCACAGAAATATAGAAAACTCTAAAGGGCTCACAAACTTTCAAGCACCACCATATAGATGATCAAACCAGTTCCAGGGATTCATTATTTTATGCAGAATCATCTGCTTTACTTGAAAATGTGTCACATTATAGAAGATAAATGCATCACATTGCCTTTAAAGTCACTGGAACACTTAAGCAACTGGCAAATATGGAAAAACCTGTCAGGTATATTAACATTTCTCTCGCATGTTGATACATGGCTAAGAAAAGATTCAGTCTGACAGAAGACCCTTAGCATCAACCACAAATCAAATTTCCAATGAGAAACACCATTTTGAGACATGCCAACCAGTCAGTCAGTCATGAATTCAGAGCTTTACATTAAGTAGTTTGATACTTGTATGTCATTTATCTCAAAAAAAAAAAAAAACATGAATAGTCTTTTAAAAGAAATTGTATTTAGTGACTCGTCCTAACAATCCATTACTATGGAATCAATTTTGTGCCAAAATGTTCATACAATACTTTTGAAATATCAAACAAAAACGACAAATCAAAATACAAAAAAACAAGTCATATTTTTTCGACTGGCAAACAAATTCGTGTAATCGTGCAAAATCTCAGTCTATTACTCTTCAGAAACCTTTTATTTTTGTTCCGCGTCTTTCTCAGTTTTGCTTGACGTAATTTATTTTGGTTGCGATTCCAGCTTTCTCGTTTGCGCTCCCTGACTTTTTGCTTGCAGTTTTGGCACAAACTTCACGTGTGGGTGGGCTGTCCAGGAATGCATTCCCATTGGCTAACTTGTGTTTGACTGACAGCTACGCTCAGCCATTCTCTACTCGGATTCTGGCGGACTGTTTGACGAGTGACCGATCCATTGATGGTAAACAAGGATCGAGTGGACTTCAGTGGCGATTATGATATTACACTCGTCAAACAGTCCGCCAGAACCCGAGTAGGAAATGGCCGCAACAGCCTCCGGGGGAATGGCTGAGCGTAGCTGTCAGTCAAACACAAGTTAGCCAATGGGAATGCATTCCTGGACAGCCCACCCACACGTGAAGTTTGTGCCAAAAACTGCAAGCAAAAAGTCAGGGAGCGCAAACGAGAGAGCTGGAATTGCAACCAAAATAAATTACATCAAACAAAACTGAGAAAGACGCGGAACAAAAATAAAAGGTTTCTGAAGAGTAATAGACCGATATTTTGCACGATTACACGAATAATTTGTTTGCCAGTCTAAAAAAATTGACTTCTTTTTGTATTTTGATTTGTCGTTTTTGTTTGATATTTCAAAAAGTATTGTATGAACATTTTGGCACAAAATTGATTCCATACATTACAGACTCCTACAGGTAAGTGTATGAATGCCTTTTTAATGCTCAAAAAGCTATGGTTTGCTTAAAGAAACACACGTGCACACTTCTACAAGGTTAAAATTCCCATCAACATCCTCATTCTTGTTCTTCCAGGTTACAGACTGGGAAATGAGATTTAAAAAAAAAAAAAAAAAAATACATGCAGTTGAAGGTAAACCTATTAGTGCGACAAATGTATCTCTTTGGTTCCCCCCTGGGAAGCAAGCGTCTTGGATGTCAGGCCCTTACAAAGCCGAGGTGTTTGGTACAGCGGGAGGCAGAGAAACGGAGCAGGCAGCCTCTATTATAATGACAAACCCCCTGCAGCAGGCCGGGGGATTCATTTTCTAACCACAACAAAAGGTGTGCTGAGAACAGCACCAGGACCTACCAAGAGCTGGGCCGCGGTTTAAAAGAAAGCTTGAAGGTTGAAAAGAGGCCAGAAATATGTAGCTTCTTTGAGGGGGAAAATTTATGTGGTTGTTACAGTTGCACAAGTTGGGGAGAAAAAGATGAAAGACAGACAAAGAAATGTTAGATTGATGAGAAAGGTGTGTAACATGACCACTCTGTGATCAAAGACCTCAGCAGTGTCCTACAAGTAAGGAATAGAACATGACCGGTTATATTCTTCAAGGAAGATGATCAGCAACAGAGTGGTGTGGTACAGATACAAGAATTCAACAGTGCTGCGGTATAATAAATTTTATTCGTTCCACATTCACTGGATATGAGCAATCACGCACTCTGATTGGCTACTCTGCAACTAGCTCATATACCGTGAGTAGAGAAAAACAAAATGGTGGAGCGTGTTGCTGAACCAACAGAGGACGAAATATAAAAAATACTGGAAAACAAAACCCCCAAAATAATAATAATAATAAATCAAAATATGAAATAAAAGTATGATGGTAAGAGCATTTTTTTTTCAAGAATTATTATTGCATTTTTCACAAATTGCTACCGTCATTTCACCGGTTTGTTTACGTTCTAAGCAGAAATGATTGTCAGACATTTTGTATAAAGTTTTTATTTATCAAATTTGCAAAAAATAATAAAAATGCTCAGTTTCTCAAAATCCAGCGAATGTGGACAGAATAAAACAGTTATTCCGCTCAATCTCGTTGTACGGTACATGGCTGATAGCCAACTCAGCGCTACGCACCTCATGTATGACTCAATTTCATGGAATAACTTAAGTGCTTAACTGACATCTACTGTATGATGAGAAATTTAACAGAGTGAGGGATTAAAAAGAGAAGAACTCTGTCTCCATGACATGTTCAGATGCGTGCAGTCTCTACATATGAAGAACGAGACAGTCCCAAATGAGCATGATCATTACAGCTCCATGATCTAACGCACATCAAAAGGACACCCAGACAAGAGGCAAGATGAAAAGACAAAAACACTCTTAGTCAATCTTTCCACAAAAATGTAATCAGCAGTTATCTAAAATGAACTCATTTCATGAGCTCATGCGTTCAGGATCCAAGGCAGCTGTGATCATGAAGACAGGAATCTGCAGGACCTTTCAGAGCTTTACCGACATGCATAAAACAAAATGAGAGCGATGGAGAAAAGTTCACAAGTCAAGTGGCACAGAAGAGGAAGACGGCTGGGGGGGGTCCTTTGTCGGAGACGACGATGTTTTATTGACAGAAGATCTACACATGATGTCCGGTCTGTCCTGGAATCTGGTCAGCCTGGAGACCAGTTTAATATTTGACCATCAGTGAGGGAGAGCAGAGCAGGACTCTCACTCTGCGGTTTTCTTAAGCATTTAGATCCGAAGTAGTAGTGTCCACCTTGGTCTTGTGTAGACTTTTCTACCATTTGAGCAGAAATACCTTATCAACTGCCCCTCATAACTCCGTCTGCTTAGCATCATCCAGCTAGCCTTGGAAGGCAATTCTTCGCATCACAGCGATGCTAAAAAGATTTAACAGGTGATTGTCAGAGTTGCTGAGCCATTCAAGTGCATCTCACGGGTAAATTCAGGAGCAAGATCAATGTAATTCTCCTATTTTATATTAAACCTTGGTCAAATATCTGTAACATTCTGCATTCTCTGCAATTTTTTTTTTTACCTTGCGCAATACCAGAAAAATTCAGTTGAAATCAAGCCATTTGAGGCGAATTGGTCCGCCTCTGAAAAAACTTGGCATTTGGATTTCCCGGCAAACATTGATTTTCGTGACGTCATCTGCGGGACGCCTCCCTCTGAATCCTACGTCAGCGCTGGTTTGTTTATGAGAAAACGACCTGGTGGTTTTCTGCAAATTTCTTCAACATTATCACGTAATTATTAAAATGGTTAACAGCTGTATCGTAGGAGGGTGTAGCAACACCAATCTTGATGGGATTAGTACTCATCGTTTCCCAAAAGACCGGACAAAGAGAGAAATGGGAGCGCTTGGTCTACACAGGCTGTGCACTGAAACCGTGCAAAGCTCGCGCAGCCTGCTGGCGCTTCCGCAGGTGACGTCACGATTCTGGCTCCAGACTCCCTTGGGATTTTTCCAGACACGTTTTATTTTATTTTTTTCCTGCTGTAGACAGATGGCCTTGTGCAAAATTACCCTTCTGGATGAGTGTGTAAAGGGACATACTTTCATATAAAAAAAAAAAAAATTGGTCCAGAATATTTTTGATTTTCGTGACGTCGTGTGCGGGACGCCTCTCTCTGAATCCTACGTCAGCGCTGGTTTGTTTATGAGAAAACAACCTGGTGGTTTTCTGCAAATTTCTTCAACGTTATCACGCAATTATTAAAATGGTTAACAGATGTATCGTAGGAGGGTGTAGCAACACCAATCTTGATGGGATTAGTACTCATCGTTTCCCAAAAGACCGGACAATGAGAGAGAAATGGGAGCGCTTGGTCTACACAGGCTGTGCACTGAAACTGCAAGCTCGCGCAGCCTGCTGGCGCTTCCGCAGGTGACGTCACGAATCTGGCTCCAGACTCCCTTGGGATTTTTCCAGACGGGTTTTGTTATTTTATTTTTTTTTCGGCTGTAGACGGATGGCCTTGTGCAAAATTACCCTTCTGGATGAGTGTGTAAAGGGACATACTTTCATATTAAAAAAAAAAAAGAAATTGGTCCAGAATATTTTTGATTTTCGTGACGTCGCGTGCGGGACGCCTCCCTCTGAATCCTACGTCAGTGCTGGTTTGTTTAGGAGAAAACGACCTGGTGGTTTTCTGCAAATTTCTTCAACGTTATCACGCAATTATTAAAATGGTTAACAGATGTATCGTAGGAGGGTGTAGCAACACCAATCTTGATGGGATTAGTACTCATCGTTTTCCAAAAGACCGGACAGTGAGAGAGAAATGGGAGCGCTTGGTCTACACAGGCTGTGCACTGAAACCATGCAAAGCTCGCGCAGCCTGCTGGCGCTTCCACAGGTGACATCACGATTCTGGCTCCAGACTCCCTTGGGATTTTTCCAGACGGGTTTTGTTATTTTATTTTTTTTTTGCTGTAGACGGATGGCCTTGTGCAGTAGACAGATTACCCTTCTGGATGAGTGTGTAAAGGGACATACTTTCATATTAAAAAAAAAAATGAAATTGGTCCAGAATATGCACTTTAATATGGCTTGCTAAGCTCACAGATAATGTAGGTGGACTGAATCTGGGTGGCAGCGAGACCGTCTGTTTTGTAGCCTGGGAAATCCCATGCTGCTTTGCACAATCGTTCCAATCTGAAAAGACAGCATGGAAACTATGGTCTAAAGGCTCGCCTGAGTTAGGGAGCCAATCAGAGAGTGGGGAGGGGTGGAAAGACGGTGACGCGTACTACTCGACAAACGGAAGCTTGTAGTTTATTTGGGACTGATTACGGATCACATTTAACATGGCGGCGAGCTATACGAACCAAACTAACCAAACCAGCTTCTCTCATATTTGTCTTGCACAAACTGCAGTAATCGTTCGGTGCCATTGTTTTCCTATTTTTGTTTTGCCTTCTCTTCTTCGCCTCTTCGTCGCTCTAACTACGTCACCGTTGTACAACTGACATGATTGGCCATGGGCTACGTATACGCCAAATGATAGACATTCGCAACGTCCAATAAACGGCCGTTGACAATCGTAAACCACACCTCCCCTACGAGAAATTCAATAGGCGGATTCCAGACCATATTTCACTTGTGATATGGTCTGGTGTTAACCAGACTATCTGTTTTGAGGTTTATTACAAAAAAAAAAAAAAGGCAGCACTCTTGCTATGAGAGGGGTACAAGTGTACCTGTAGCTGGAAACTGGACTGCAGACTGCACATCACTTAATACAATTGATTCACTTTTTAAATACATTTTGTGTCTCTGCATTCTCTGTGAACCAGTTTTTTCTGCATGGAAGCATCATCAGAACGTGTGCAGCTGACAGCGGACAGTGCGATCCCGTACACCTAAGATCAAGGAAAGCATTCGAAAGAACTGACGGGTCCAGCTGAGCTTGATCCAGCAACACCAGCTTAAACTCCGTTCTCACATCTTCCACGTTCTTCTCCTTGTGGCTCGACTCTACTGAAAGCCAGCGTGTGCAGATCAAACTGCCCCAACACTCAGGCTGATAAACCTGCTGCTGATAGCAGCTCTTTCACTTGTCAAGTCACTCTTGGTTGGGCCTCTGAAGCCACTATCAGCACTGGCTCTGCACAGTCTCAAACGCTATCAAAGATGGATAACCTGTAGTCTCGACACCCAAGAAAAGCTGCGTTCTAGCCAATCTGCTGCAGCTTGTGCAAACTGACAGGCGCACGGTACCGGTATGCTCTTTTTAGGACCTTTTAGTCCCCGATAAATGACACGAGAGAGATATTAAATGGCCAATATGCTAAACTGTTTCTGTCATGATATGCAATGCAGGAAAAGTAGAAGAAGAGCATGACGATTCATTTTCATTCAACCAATTGTGCAAATTTGCCATTACACGCTGTAGTTTTTGTGGCCTGAATTTATGGTTTGGAGTCAACTTCTTACCTCAATAATATATAGCACGATGTTTTTGTAGAAGCAGTACAGGATGCACTTAGCAACTCTGTTGTAGTTCCAGGCGCCATGGACCAGCAAGAGGTTCTTCAAATACTTGAACTGAGACATGAGAGAGAGAGAGAGAGAGAGAGAGAGAGAGGTGGTTGAAGAATAGAATCATACAATAGTGCACTTTACAGCAGTCTGCAATGATCTATTGTACATAATTATTACCGCTAACACTCCAAGACAGGGGGAGTCGTAAATTATAGATTCTGAAATTAGGAAATAATCTTATCTGTGTTTGTTTGCAAGAAGCCAAGAACTACATGGGAGGACAGCACGAGACCTTCCACAGACATTCCAGAGCTTTTCCTTCCCTGAGAAATTCACTCAGGCTGCATTTCGGATAAGGTGTTGAAAAGCAGTGCAAAAGAAAAAAAAAAAAGGGTTTTATTACTCTCTTGGCGGTGAAACTGGACAGTGATGGGAGAGCTGATGATTCTTGAGTTTGAGGCAAGCTGTTTACTTCCTATGCTGTCTTAGAATCTTCTGATAGCTAAATGGAGCCTGTGCAATATCCTCTCCAGGCACAGTTAATGAGGCGTGTGACCGGATCAGTGATCTACCAGTCGCTAGTCATTGGATAACTGGATATGAAAATATGGAAGGCGTTCCATCGGTCTGTCTTCAATCCAATACAATTTAAAAAATCAAATCAATGTAGATTGGTTGCATTAAACAAGGAGAGGGGAAGTTGGTTAAGGGCTCGAGGGGGGAAAAAGGAAAACGCTTTGGGGTGCAGGAGCTGGCCAACTTCTGTAACTCTGGGAAAAGGGATGTTGACAGACACAGAGCAGTGTAGTATGACTGCATCGTCTTGAGCTTAAATTCTGCTGGTCCCTGTAAGGCTCGAGACGAGGGCTGAAGTAGGAATTTCCATTGCTTTTTAGAACTAGCTCTCATATTTAAGTATTGACTACTTCAGAGTAGAACAGCATCACCGCTCTCAGACCGCTCTCTAAATGGTCAAATTTCAGAAATACCGCACACAACATACTTAAATGCTTGCTGTATTTACGCAAGGTCATATGATACTTTAATATACATTTTTTCCCAGCGCAACTCTCCAGACTGGAGATATGGGGAGGAAGACTGAGCATTCCACCATTTTTAAAAAAAAAAATAAATACGATGTTTGACCCAGGTACTTGATACCTACACGCTACTGAAACTGGAATCTTTCAACAGGCATTAAAAAAAAAAACGAGTCTCCCGAGAAAAAAAAAAAAATTTATTTATATGGTTAAAACAATAAAACTCACCCAGAATGAGCCAACACTGAGGAATCCTACACAGCATATAAAAGGTAGTTTGACTGTTACTTTACTTTTGGCCACCAATCAGTTTGGTGGTTTATGAGGGAACAGTTCAGCAAAGTTCTGTAATCCAGCTTCATCGTGTATATAGATATATATCCATAAAACCTCCATGAGGGCTGTGATGGCATGTAGCAAAGGCAGAACCCTTAAAGAGTAATATGATGCACATGCTTTGTAAACAGAGCCTTCAGCAGAGCAAGCGGTATTATGTTATGACATAAATCACTGGAGTAAGTGCATGAAATATGAAATAAATAATAGTCTTGAAAGATCGCTACCCTTGACACACGAGATGCTGCACTTCTGTTACAAGCGCAGCACTGCTCAGCCAATATCAAACTGGCACCGTGTGCTATAACGCAGGGTGATTAATTAGGTTTACATAAGAGCAAAGCGATCGGTTTCACAGACGGTGGAGTTTTGGATAACGTTATTGCTGGCGCTGTGTAAGCTGACCTGCCTGACCTCTTACATCCTCCTAGATTCTGCCCACCTGTTCACTTCGGACTACACATTTTAACCCCTGACCCAAATCAGGACTCTGGTCTCGGCCGGTAAGGCTTGGTGTCGTGTCGAGAACAGTGTAATATTCTAGCAGGAGATGCCTCAGGATAGTTAAGTGTTTAATGCCTTTACTATGATGCAGTACCTATCAAACTGGATACTTAAACCAGCCCAGAGTTTCTAAACGCAGACAAAAATCAGTCATTGTAATAAATAATAGTAAATAATTCAGCCACAAGTTGAATTCCGTGGTCTCCGAGTGCAAAACTATGCTCCTGTGATGCTCATCTAAAACCCACCGATAGGAGGATGGCATAGAATTACACAAAACCCGCAGAACGGCGACAGATGTTTACAGTATGCTTCGGCAAGTGATCATTTAAAATACCGACTTGCGCACGTTAACATTACCAGTCTGATCCCACATACAGCGAGTTGCAAAGCTAGCATGTTACTGGGCAGGAAAAATACCCTTATTACTTCAAGAATAAACATTCCATGTGGTCCTTTTCCTTTAACCCAGCTGTGAACGGCTCCAAACTGCTCTTTGACTTTCAAAACAAGTTCTCGAGGCAAAATGTTGCTCCTATTATACAGAGGACTTGTTTCTGTTTATGCAGAACTGTTTTCAGCACGAGCCCAGGATCATGGGGAGTGATGACGAAAGCAGACTGCAGTCATTTTCTTTCATCTGACAGCCATCATCATCATCAACTATGATCACGCAAATTATAGAAGTCGGCCAAGATTTTACTGGGATCATCCCATACAGTGAGATAAGATGTACCCTTACTGTGTAAGGCAGGCTTTAGTCTGTACACGGCCGATCAAAAAAAAAAAATTCATCTTTCTGGTAGGGTTTTGGTTAAACTCCAAGCAAGTTGTACTCTACAGTTAAATTAGGATCATTTATAAGTAAAATATGAAATGTTTATGAGAAGACCCTGATCATGATTACTCCAAAATCAACTGTATCACACATCTGTTTGACTGGTGCTTCTGTTTTCAAAAGGGAAAAAAAAGGTGGGGGGCCCCCCATTAGGACCCAAAAGCTGTCATTCTATACAGTATACAAATCCTCATCTCATTATCTCTAGCCGCTTTATCCTGTCCTACAGGGTCGCAGGCGAGCTGGAGCCTATCCCAGCTGACTGCGGGTGAAAGGCGGGGTACACCCTGGACAAGTTGCCAGGTCATCACAGGGCTGACACAGACACAGACAACCATTCACACTCACATTCACACCTACGCTCAATTTAGAGTCACCAGTTAACCTAACCTGCATGTCTTTGGACTGTGGGGGAAACTGGAGCACCCGGAGGAAACCCACGCGGACACGGGGAGAACATGCGAACTCCGCACAGAAAGGCCCTCACCGGCCACGGGGCTCGAACCCGGACCTTCTTGCTGTGAGGCAACAGTGCTAACCACTACACCACCGTGCCGCCCTATACAAATCCTAACTTACAAAATATCAAGTTCATCAATTTTTAAGGTTGTTATATCTTTTTGGTTTCATTTCTATGGCAGAATCAACAGAAAACTTTTATTAGATATATAGTAACTACTTATTAACCGAGCGTGAGGTCTTTACGCAAAAATATCAGACCGAAGTCTTGACGGTATGGACTGAGCCGTGGGCTCGGTCCGTACAGAAATCAGAAAACACTTTAATTGCCAGGTATGTGGACACACACACGAGGAATTTGACTCCGGTTCACTTAGCTCTCATAGTACAAAACAGATAAAGCGTAGACACACAACAAACAAACAAGCAAACAACAACAACAAAAATAGGTGCATAGTGCAAAGTAATCCAGGTAAGTCAAGTATGGAATAGTTAAATAAATATAAAGTATACAGTGTGCACAGAATGACGGTACAAGTGTTCAGATATTTTACAAGTGATATTACTGATATATGAATCTGGATTTTAGCTGTTCATCACAGAAAGGATTTTCCCTTTTGGTGCAATATGGTGCATAGTGCAAAGATGAATTGTAAATTTAAATAAGTATAAATATAAGTAACAGTGAGCACAGAATGACAGTACGAGTGTGCAGATATAGAAAAAAAGACCGAGGTCTGATATTTTCCTGTCAAGACCGAGCAAGCAAGGTGAATAAGAAGTTTATTATATGGCTTTTTTTTTTTACCTTCTTGAAGATTAAAATAGACGGTCGATATAACGAGGTGCGACACTGCTTTCAGTCATGTCATATTTCTAATGTAGTTGAGTCACACATGCAGAATAAACAGCTAGGGGTTCCAAAACTGAATTTGTTTCTCCACTCGAGTATTACATGACATGACAACAGCCTTTTTAAGGTAATAAAATTCGGTTTCTGAATGCTCTTCGGTGCTCATTTCTTGAATAACTCCGATTTGTTTGTCTTTTGGCCATTTTTGATTCCCTATTAACCTTTTTTTTGCAACATTGAAAGCCGGAGCCTTGGAAAGAAAGTCCGTAATCGCTCATGGCATTACAGGAAATTTCTGCCCGTCAAGGAACCAATCAGACCACACAATTTTACCGGAAGTTGCTTGTGCCATATAATACTACTGCTTAATAAACTACAAACTGAAATGTGACGTGAAGAAAAGCGAATCATCTCAATAACGCCACCCAGCTTTCCTATGGAAGCAGATCTTTTTGAGCCACTCCCTCATATTATGCTCCCTCCCTCACCAGAATGTTGAAGGTCTGATCCCGGTGATGCGCTTGGTAAGCGTCTCACCTGTGCAATAGAATAGTCAGAAGAGTTGGCAGCTTGTAGTCCCTCGTTGCCCGAGATGCCAACGCCAACGTGCGCGGTCTGGATCATGCCTACATCGTTGGCACCATCGCCGATGGCCAGAGTGATGACCTTCACCTGTTTCTTCACCATCTCCACCACCTCAGACTTCTGTAGAGGAGAAACCCTGTATACAGGCATAACACACATGACGTTTCATACATTCAGTGGTAAACGTGTGGAATATCACGTATTCCTTTGCTTTTCAGCTGCAAAAATAATGAAACCATGATGTATGCTAATCTGATCTTATTTGGAAAAATTTAACCTCAAATGTGTCGAGATGCATAGGCAACAAATTGTATAAGCCTGGAATCATCAACTGCCAGTGTGTATGTGATGTGATACACACACACACACACACACACACACGTTTTCTCTGGCCAACATATGTGTGCGCGCATCACATCACATACACACGCATTCATTACAGCAGGACATTAGTGCAAAAACATACAGTACATAACAGAACAGCCAGAAAAACACCAAAAACATCACTAGCTATGTCAAGGTTGAGTGTTGGAACAACAGCAAGGAGCTAAATAAGAAGGAACTGATACTAGAAAGAGGACACGCATCTCCATCACTTCGGCTTTAAATGAGATCCATTTCAGTCTGAAGATTTGTGCATTCTACATAGGAATGGGGAGTACTTTTAATCGTACTAGATCAAGACGGAGATGTACATTTACCCTGTTATATTCTGCTGTTTTTCCAGCTCCATATCAAACTAGAAAAGCGCTCAGAGCGCAGACCTCCGCCAAGAATCCTTTAAAAAAATCCGGGATCCAGAAGGTGATCCGGATCACCGCCAAAATTTAATGGATTGTTACTTGTGCCCAGTCACATCTCTGGAAAAAATTTCAGAGCAATCCGTTCATAACTTTTTCCGTAATGTTGCTAACAGACAAACCAACCAACCAACCAACACTACTGAAAACATAACCTCCTTGGCGGAGGTAATGATGTGCATTACGTAGAGTGTACAAGGCAATTACATGTTATACCATAGGTAGAGCATGGAACATGGGTCTAATACAGCTTTTTAAAATGAAAACCATCAACCAATGTAATGGCAGTCTTCTACTGAAGGTTACTATCCATTATTATTTCCATTGTAATCTGCATTGTTACACCTTTACATAAAAATGCAGTGCATGATTGGATAACATTGGCAAAAATATTGGGGCATGAATAAGGGTGTGCGTGTGTGTGTGTGTTGAGGTTTTTAGTTTGCCGAGTTGGGTCTGTGTCAAACAATATCTGCTCTGTGAGAATTTGGCTCTGGGACTGGGTCAAATCTAATCGATGATCCGTGGTATGAATGAATTTGACCTAAAAGCAGCTACGCTTGGGAGGTTCAGCTCAGCACAGTGGAGACTGGCTTGTCACGGCATTATATAAAGATAACAGCCATATCAAATATCTTTCCAGTATTCAGATAAGGTATTACATGATACCAAAAAAAAAAAACCAACAACAAACGTAGATCGATTATTATGGCATGACAGCACCAATATTTATAAATGTTTTAATACAGTTTTGGGCTCAGCGAGAGGCTCGTCTTGGATTTCAGGTTCAGTGAGAGGTTGAACAGAAGCTGTAGACATTCAGACATCCCCAGACTTTAAAAGCACTCCGGATCACGAGCAGAACATGTGCCTTTAGTTTCCGGGGATGAGGTGCTGTTGAAATGGAGATGAGGAGGTTGATCTCGAGCCTCTTACAGGGTCAAAAACCAGGAAGGCCGAGATTAGACATACAGTACACACAGGTGGTGAAGGACATGGACTGACTACACATGCTGTTCTTCACAGGGGAAATCTCAGCGCTACTTCTCTAATGCCAACCACCATTTATACTCATTAAGAGTTAAGCTCCGAACCTCTGAGCCTGAGGGAATATATATATACACCTGTGGTCTGTCCTAGTGCTGCTGGCCAGTCCGAAGCACTGTGATAATTCATTGTGAGCAGTCACTACACAAACAGCCTGGTAAAGAAGGGATTAAACTACACTTTTGGTTTATTTTCTCCTTCAACTATTTTTCTACGGCGAAAACGTTTTGCATCAGGCAACTGGAATTCTCCTTTTCCACTGGCCACAGGTTCAGAACCACCAGTTCCAGTTGGATAATTGTCGGTAGGTGCTCAAGATTGGCCCCCAATCAGAATTCATGTCACTTAGTGGTAGTAGAAAGTTTATTGCAGACAACCCTGAATAATAAAAATACCGGGGAAAAGCCTACAATACTCTGGTTTGAACAACATTAGGTGGTTTTGGCTCAAACAAACAGTTCTAGGGACTTACTGAGAGGAATTACCCACTGTGGTAATTCATCTCAATAAGTAGACCAATGCGGGAGTAGCAGTCTCTCCTGCATGATGGGCAGATGTAGGTTGTGGCTGATTGCTCTGTGGGACTTGACTTGCGAATTGCTCTTTTCCTCCTCAGCAAGTCGATGCGGCTTCTCTCTGCTTGCTTCACCCCGCTCTGGATGGCAGACTTCCAGGGTCCATGCGATTCAGCCAGGCTTTCCCAGGACTGGACATCAATTCCTGTGTTTTTCAGGTCCCGTTTGCAGCCATCTTTGAAACGTAGCCGGGGACGGCCCTGAGACCTAAAATTCCCTGATCGTTCACCGTACAGCAGATCTTTGGGGATACGGCCCTCGTCCATACGGTAAACGTGGCCAAGCTAGCAGAGGTGGCGTTGGCTCAGAAGAGCGAAGACAGTCGATGAGCCTGTGTGCTCTAACACTTCGGTGTTTGGGATCCTGTCCTGCCACTGGATTCCAAAAATGCGTCTTAGGCAGCAGAGATGAAGAGTTAAGTCTCTTCTCCTGGGCGGAGCATGTGGTCCATGTTTCACTGGAGTAGAGTAGGGAGCTGAGAACGCAAGCTCTGTACACCTGCATCTTGGTGTTCTCTGTCAGGTTCTTATTTGACCACACCCTTTTGTGAAGCTTGGAAAGGATCCCTGTGGCCTTTGTGATTCTTGCTTTGATCTCCGGCTCAAGGGAGAGGTGAGGTTATTGTGGACTCCGGGTACTGGAAGCGGTCGACGGAGTTGAGCTCGTAGTCCCCTATGTGAATGTTAGAAAGGGAGTCGGTGCCTTGTCCCATCACTTCCATCTTCTTGAGGCTGATGGTGAGGCCAAACTCGTTGTATGCATGCACAAGGCAGTCTATCAGAGTCTGAATTAAATATGTAATTATAGTCTGATAAAATATATCGTGCTGATCTTTACGAAACAAAATAATAACTGGCAAACATTAGGAAATTGCTGCGGTGTAAGAGGAATAAAAGCATTTCAGGCTGGCCACACCACTCCATCACGGATCATTTCTATAACCGAAGGGAATCATCTTTTATTCCTGATGCATCACATCATGGACTTTTATAGAACTCACCTGTTACACAATCAGCAAATTCTCATCAAGGGATAAAGCAGGTCATCAACCCAAAACGTCCACAAGTCACTCTACCTAAACCCTGCTTGTACAGGACCAAGAATGACCTCATATATAATATAATATTGAGGATTAAAGGGCGTCTTTATGAGTCAGGCCAACTGATGTCCTGGGGCCGTGTGTGTGTGTATGGAGGGTGAGTAAAAGCAGATCAGAGTAATTACATCATAGACCACATAATGGCAGTGGCACCTGTGGTCTGTGTTGTTGTTGCTGGAGAAGGACACTGATTTTGAGCAGAACCTCAGATCAGTTACCCGAGAGCTTCCCGCTCAGTTACTGACTTGGCGCTCGCTCTCTCCCTCTCTCTCATACCCCCCCCCAATCTACAATCTATATCTTTCTACTTCTTGAGTTAAGCTATTGCTGCAAAAATATTACTGATTGCCAAACTGCTGCTTTAATAGTTTGTGTAGTTCTGAAGTTTTACTGTGAAGGTTGTGACCTGGACTGGGGGAGATCTGTTCTTTAAACAGTGAGTGACATTTCCCTCTAATTGTCTGCCAATTACTTGTTTTTTCAGACTGGAGTAATGGGAGCTGATGTCATTTTTTGGACTCAGCCCCCACCTCAATCCCAGCCTGAGATATGTATACTAGGTATTGTTTCTTGAGTGTAAAGCTCAAAGTGTGCGTTTTCAAAGAAAAAGCATTTGTTGATTTGTGCCGTTACAGGGTCCGTTTCAGATTCAGAAGAGTCGTATTTTACCCTCGTGAGATTCCAGAGTGGATCTTGCTGTTGCATGAAAGCACGAACAGCGTGAAGGAGAAATTCTTCAGCTCTTACCTGCAACTACAGTATAGTGCTAGCTCTCATTTTCCAGTCTCACAAAGCAGATATTTTAGATTTTTAAAAGGAACGTATTAAAAACATTCACTTTTTCAGTGCTTGTGCGCACACATCTGGGTGTCTGGAGCGCCTACCAACCGACCAACTCTGAAATAAGACAACCCAGTCAGCGTCTTTTGTGCAGCCTATTTCAGAAAACATGTGCTTCAACAAGCTGTTTAGATTTGGCTCCTCTTCTATGTCAAGGGGAGGGTCATTAAAAATTATCCTGCCTCCGCATCGGAGCATCTACATTTATGGCTTTTGCGAATGTATATTCATGAAAATAGTGCTACCTGATTGGCCTGCGGAAGAGGGGGTGGGGTGAGCAGTATCTCATCATCATTTAGGCCAAGTTTACCGTATCTGTCTCGTTTTCTTCGTGGATGCACTGTCCGTTTACATTAAATCGCCTGGAAACGCCGGGAAACGGGAATCCGCCAGGGTCCACGTATTCAATCTAGATCGTGTCTGGTCCGGTGCTGTGTAAACATTGAGAATACACGGATACGCTGTGCTGAGCTCTAGCTGGCGTCGTCATTGGACAACGTCACTGTGACATCCACCTTCCTGATTCGCTGGCGTTGGTCATGTGACGCGACTGCTGAAAAACGGCGCGGATTTCCGCCTTGTATCACCTTTCATTAAAGAGTATAAAAGTATGAAAATACTGCAAATACTGATGCAAATACTGCCCATTGTGTAGTTATGATTGTCTTTAGGCTTGCCATCCTTCCACTTGCAAGTGGTAAGTGATATGCGCTGGGATCACACACACAGCGGCTCAGTCCCGAATCGTGGCTCGTGCACTTCACTCGCGCGCTCTGTGAGCTGCGCAGGGCCGGAGTGCGCACCCTCCAGAGGGCACTCGCTGTTCAGGGCGGAGTGATTTGGAGCGCAGGATGCCTGCGGAGCCGAGCGTATCCGTGTATTGGCGTTGCTGTGTGCACGCGAATCATGTATTGGCGTTGCTGTGTGCACGCTAATCGTTTTAAAAACGTTAATCTGATGATCCGCTGATACGGTCTAATGTAAACCCCACCTTAAAGGAACAGGAACTCAAATCGGCTGTTTTGAACAGAGTGGTTTAGACAGAGTGGGAAGGGAGCTGTGGTGCTTTATCCTTGTTGTATTTTGACCAAAGGATGTCACAGACATTTCATTAAGACCTCCAGGAACTGTGTCAGCTTGTGGAAAAAGGGGTATAATAGGTCACCTTTAAATGCCACAATGCATCATGAGTTTTACGACTGAAGAAGTTTGTTTCAAGGTGATTCCTCAGTCACTATAGCCTGATCCTTGCTTAGCACTCATTAACATGTACATATGTCAGATACAGACGGCACGGTGGTGTAGTGGTTAGCGCTGTCGCCTCACAGCAAGAAGGTCCGGGTTTGAGCCCCGTGGCCAGCGAGGGCCTTTCTGTGCGGAGTTTGCATGTTCTCCCCGTGTCCGCGTGGGTTTCCTCCGGGTGCTCCGGTTTCCCCCACAGTCCAAAGACATGCAGGTTAGGTTAACTGGTGACTCTAAATTGACCGTAGGTGTGAATGAGTGTGTGAATGGTTGTCTGTGTCTATGTGTCAGCCCTGTGATGACCTGGCGACTTGTCCAGGGTGTACCCCGCCTTTCGCCCGTAGTCAGCTGGGATAGGCTCCAGCTTGCCTGCGACCCTGTAGAAGGATAAAGCGGCTAGAGATAATGAGATGAGATGTCAGATACATAGTGCAGTGACTGACAGACCTGCAGCATATGACAGCCTTGCAGGACAGCGCCAAGTCCAGGAAGTATTGGCGCACTCCGAAGGTGAGCGCGTACTTTAGCGTCTTCCCATCGATGATCAGTGCACAGTCGTTTTCCTTATGCAGAGCATCTCCCAGCATGCTGCAGTGGTGGCTCAGAGTCTCCCTCGTCCCCTGCACATAAAAACAAATTCACAACAGGATGACAATGTGTTATTGTGAATAAAGTACTAATATTACTTAGTATAAATACGCAGGTGACTACAGAAAATCGCACACGCTGATTGGTCAAGAAATTCGGATTACTTATATAAAAGATATCTTCAATATACAGTACCAGTCAAAAAAAGCTTGTACTTGTACACCTTACCCATTCATAGTTTTTCTGCACGTTGACCATTTTCTACATTGCAGAACACTGAAGACATCAAAACTACGAAATAACACATGCAGTATATATGGAATTATGTGGTTAAAAAAACCCCCAATATGTTTCATATTGTAGATTCTTCAAACTAGCCACCATTTGCCTTGTTGGCGCTTTGCACACTACTGGCATTATCTTAACCAGCTTCATGAGGTAGTCAGCTGGAATGCTTTTCAATTAGCAGCTGTGTCTCGTCAAAAGTTAATTAGTGCAGTTTCTTGCCTCCTTAATGAGTTTCAGATCAAACAGTAAATAGCCCTATTCTATGGAATCAATTTTGTGCCAAAATGTTCATACAATACTTTTGAAATATCAAACAAAAACGACAAATCAAAATACAAAAAAAAGAAGTGTCAATTTTTTTAGACTGGCAAACAAATTATTCGTGTAATCGTGCAAAATATCAGTCTATTACTCTTCAGAAACCTTTTATTTTTGTTCCACGTCTTTCTCAGTTTTGTTTGACGTAATTTATTTTGGTTGCGATTCCAGCTCTCTCGTTTGCGCTCCCTGACTTTTTGCTTGCAGTTTTGGCACAAACTTCACGTGTGGGCGGGCTGTCCAGGAATGCATTCCCATTGGCTAACTTGTGTTTGACTGACAGCTACGCTCAGCCATTTCCTACTCGGGTTCTGGCGGACTGTTTGACGAGTGACCGATCCATTGATGGTAAACAAGGATCGAGTGGACTTCAGTGGCGACTATGATATTGAATTAACACTGTTGAATTAATTCAATATCATAGTCGCAACTCGATCCTTGTTTACCGTCAATGGATCGGTCACTCGTCAAACAGTCCGCCAGAATCCGAGTAGGAAATGGCTGAGCGTAGCTGTCAGTCAAACACAAGTTAGCCAATGGGAATGCATTCCTGGACAGCCCACCCACACGTGAAGTTTGTGCCAAAAACTGCAAGCAAAAAGTCAGGGAGCGCAAACGAGAGAGCTGGAATCGCAACCAAAATAAATTACGTTAAACAAAACTGAGAAAGACGCGGAACAAAAATAAAAGGTTTCTGAAGAGTAATAGACTGATATTTTGCATGATTACACAAATAATTTGTTTGCCACTAAAAAAAATGTACTTTTTTCTTCTTTTTTTGTATTTTGATTTGTTGTTTTTGTTTGATATTTCAAAAGTATTGTATGAACATTTTGGCACAAAATTGATTCCATACTATTCCACAACTACAGTAATTCACACGTCAAGAACCGCTTCACTAAGTAAAGAGAAACGACATCCATCATTACTTGAAGACATGAAGTGCCTTAAATAAAGAAAAAACAGTGAATTAGAAGGTGTCTCCAAACTTTTGGCTGGTACTGTAGGCAAACTGAACTAATATTTCTCTATTACGTTGCTTTAAAAAATAAAAATAATTAAAGCCATTTTTAAAAATATTTTACATGAAAAAATGGTCTTATTCTATTAGTAGATAACTTTGCTTATTTAACATGTTTATTTCTTGGGGGGAGGGAAAAAAAAAAAAGCCACACACAAAACAAGCAGCAAATTTATTTGCCAACAAACTAAGACGATATTAAATGTGAAGTGAGTAAATACGTCCAGGTTCATGGTCTTACATTTGTTATATAATAAATCTCATAAATGAGGAACTTTAATCAAAATATCTTCACTTGCTACAATATTTTCTGCAGTGACGGTATTCAAGATTTAAAATGCAAGATCCTTCGCTTCTGAAGCCTGGAGCGGTTCCTAAACAAGATCGTTTAGATTAAAATCCCATTTTAACACACTCGGTGCGTTTACATGCACATAGAGAAAATCGAATTTCTGCCGTAGCTCGACTGAAATTGAAGTTCTAAATGCCATGGAAACACCTTAGCTCGGCTGAAATCGAACCGAACTGGATTTCTCGTAATCGAGCTACGCGACCTAGATTATGTGATTGTAGCCGAGCTACTTAGTGCATGTAAACCCTATCGAGCTACGTAGTCGAGCTACTTACTTCAGCACTGCCCCTTCCGGAAGTGACGAGACCACAAGCGGGAAACACAACAGCCTCAGTCGGCATGACAACAGTAGTAGTAGCGAGCAGCAGAAGAGGTCAGGAGGAACAAGGAGAACGAACGAACACGGAACTGATAACTTTGTTTATACTCTTGAATAGCTCTTCTTCATGATGACAACCGGAAGTGTACTAACACGATGGGGCGTGTAGCGCCACCTGTGGCTCGGGTGCACAATGTACCTCACACAATAGCTCGATTTCCTTGTGTGCATGTAGGATTGGATTTCTCTGGCACCCCTGCTGGGACCCTTAGCTCGATTACCGACAGTAGCTCGATTTGGATGTGCATGTAAACGCACTGACAAACTATGAAGTCATGTCGCTCCAAATTCACAAAGCCTGCTATTTGACCTTTGTTCTGTTTATTAAACTGAACACGATGTTAATTGATGTAAACTGTAATATTGGCTTTCCGCTGTACCTTCCAGAATGTTAGCCATTATATAGCATATAAATTGAATATGGATATTGATTGGCCACAACCGTCTGTGACACGGGCGATTGCTCTAAGACAACGAGGGAGGCTCAGCCTCCTCTAAAAATGCCCTTATAACTTTAATGTGTGCGTGAGCTTTTCCCCCTCGTGACAGCGCGATGCAGCGCAGACTCAGTGCACTTCAATGGCATTGGGAGCTCTGCGCTTTTCAATCTCAAAATGCAAGACGGTTATTGGACAAATACTGCGAAAACGCCCGCCCACGGAGTCTCACGGACTCCCAGCCTCAGTGGACTTCAATGGCATTTGGGAGATCTGCGCTTTTCAATCTCAAAATGCAAGACGGTTATTGGACAAATACTGCGAAAATGCCCGCCTATGGACTCCGAGCCTCACATGGAAGGGACATGGCAGTTTCCGCGAGGAGACTGGTGATTGGTGAAAGCAGCCGGATATTTTCTTTGATTGACAGCTCGTTTCACCTATAGACAGGCAGCGGTGAATTTCAGTTCAGTCCCATGCGGATTCGCAAGTGCTGTGGTGTATTGTAAGAGATCAGCTTACATTTCGATTTCATTCATTACATACGGTTTCTACCAGCTTTTTTAGTTTGTATATATTTTCATTGTAAATAAAGAGTAAATATAGTGTTGTCAAGTTTGCTATCTTAGTTCCAGAAATTTCGTTTATTTGAGTGACTGAACTTGAGGGGGCTAGTCAGCAAGCTGCGCACGGATGCCAAGCATTGCTGATTTAATTTTGGCGAAGCCATTTGCCAGTCTTCCTTTCGAGGAAAAAATTTAAATTAAAGAGCAGGGTAGACCAACGCCTCAAATTGACTTGGTGAAAAAGGTAGGGAATAATACTCGTTCCTTTCAGCTCTCCTGGTACGAGAAAGTGAATTGGCTAACAGCAAGTGACCCACATCAACAACAGTCAATAGGCTACTTTAGTAATATGTCATGGATGGACCAAAAATATAGAATCTATTTAAAATGTTTATGCTGAGTATATTATATTGGAATATATATTTGAATGGATATGAATTAAACACAGCTACAATTTGGAAAACATTTTTAAACAAAAACACAGCCGAGAACATTTCACACTACAGACCTGGATTAAAAGTGAAGGGTTATCAAAATTGTCAATAAAACATCTCAGTCAAAATAAGTAAAATATAGGGAAAGTGTCATTGAATGAAATGTGTGGCACCCAGCTCTACTGCTGAGGTTCCTGACAAAGAGCTGCTTTCAATAATGATCAATTTTTAAACATGCCACAATTTTAAAATATAAAATGTTAAAATATACCCCACCCCCCAACACCACCATCATGTATATTGGACAGTAGGCTAATGGGCCAAAAGAACCTGTTATTTCACAGTTTGTGATGCTGCCAACAATCAGCCAGATCAGAGGCAAGAGTATGGGCAAAATTGATGTGTTTTTTCTTTTAAAATCTGGAAATATCGTAACCGACCAGCCTCCCCTGTTTGAAAGACTACCAGCCGCCACTGGTCTGTGATGAGTATTTATTCTGGAGGATGACTGGCTAGTTCACAGAACATTTGGAGAAGTTTTTTTTTTTTAAATACAACACCAAAACCAAAATACATTAACTCCACCACTAAAGAATAAATTATCCCCAACCCACAAAGTTGCCATATATACAGTATGATACCATTGCAATATTCTAGGAATATTGTGTGCAGCAGTATTTCTACATCGTCCAACAGCGTTCTGTTTCTCAGAGTAACATGTACGGTAGCTGATTATATACAGACGGGCCTGAAAGTCTGAGCGCACTAGTGAAAATGTTTCTACTGTGCATTCTTTTCTAATTTAACACAATCATTTTCATTACAAATTACATTACTGACATCTTGAATGAAATATAGAATCCCTGGAATATTTACATGGATTTCAAGAGTTTGTGTTTTTACTACGTCCCCTTTTTCTCTAAAGACTGTGTGAACTCGAGCTGACATGGACTCCACAAGTTTGTGCGAAACCTTATTGATCCATTTTAGACGAAATCCATCGACGTGTCGTCTGAACACGTGCTTCAATGGAAGAGATTTGGCACAAGGACAATCTAATTTTTTTGTTTTGTGCCAAGCAGTTAAACATGGTCAAGATCACAAATTTGCTTAATTTTAAATATGAACCTAGAGGTCTTAAATATTCAAATTATTGAACATTTGGACCTAGAAATATTAAAAATTCAAGATGTTTACCGTCCTTGTTTGAAATGTCAAAATTCTAAGACATTATTTCCAATTTTAAATTTAAATGAAAAAAAAAAAAAAAAAGATTTTCAATAGGGTCTCAGACTTTTGGACCCGACTGTATTAAAACTGTCCATGTTCTTACAAAAACACTTATTTAAATAACAAAATAATTGGTCGGTGGTGTGCGAATTCAAGTTTCAACTTCAGCCAGATTAAATGTGTCTCGCAAAAAAACAAAAAGAACGACTATACTGTATAACCAACGGTACCACTTCATTCATAGTGTAATATCATAATACTTCAATATCTCCATCAATCCTTCCAACTGGCATGGAGGAAATGGAGCCACAAAAGGAAATGATCATAAATGCACAATGATTTTCATCAGCCAGATGATTTTTACTAGCCAGATCATACCTGGCAGAACACGCTGCTAATCCCATATGACTACAGGAACGGGTTTTTCACACAACCACAACAAAGGCACGACCACAAAACCGCACCCTCCTGTGAATCAGAGCCATGGCAGGGCCAGCCGTGTCTACAGTGCACTCGCTCTCAAAATAGTTCTGATAAATTCTTTCAAGCCTGTACTCCAAGACAAAGTACAAATAAACTTCAGACAACCAGAGAGATAATTTTACAGTTTTTCCACGCCGTGCTAGGGTAATCATCCTCAATGCGCAACATGAAGGACTTCTCGTGTAACCCAACAATGTCATCTTTGCATGAGGCTGAATTTGGTTTATTATTAATGTAATTACATTCAAAGAGTGAGCCTGATGAGAAGCGTGGATAAACACACATATGGCACGCTTCAGTTGACAGAAAGCGGTGCTGAACCCTGGAGTGATGGTTCGTTTGGAAGAGTCCCGACTCTCGGAACGGCTCTTACCATGAATTACAACAGCCAGGGAATTTACCCTGAGCCCTCATATAGCTCAGAGCGCACCCTCCCCTTCTTTCTTCTGTCATTAATCCAGTCCCACTCTCTCTTGCTGTGGGTATGTGTAGGTTCACAGCACTAAAGAGACCAATGGTCTGAGTAGAAAGCTTGTTTTTCCAAGAATGTCCTCCCCCCCAGATGAATACGCTCAAATCAGGAGCCAGGAATAATTCTGTGCACTGTTTCCGCCTGGAAGATTTTAATCAGTGATGACTGGTCCGTAAAAATCCCCCCCACCAAAAAAAAAAAAAAAAATTATATATATATATATATATATATATTTTTTTTTTTTTGCATCCTCACCATGGCCCCACCCGTAATAGTTAAGAGTTTGGATATCAGGAAAGGTTTTTAAGCAGGAAATATGCCTTGAAGCAGAAATGTATTATTGTAAGGGCTTGGGTAGCCAGGAGGATAGCTCTGTGTTTGGTTTAGGAACAGTCATGCACTTCACTTAATTCCACTAAAGAGTCACATGATTTCCATTTCCTTTATGCTGGAAGGATGGGCCACTCTTAAAGGAGAACTGAAGGCAAATTTTTCAGCATCAAAATTCTATTTCTCATTTTATTAAAAGATAGGAATGCATCTTTGATAGCTATTTTGTCACTGCTATAGCAAGTTATGAATGTTTGAAATATGCTCTGTAATAAACCAGTCCGCATGTCAAAGCAATGGCTGTAAACCAGATTCGTCGAGACCTGTGCGAGACATCGTAGGACGGAAGTAAAACGTACAGCGGAAATCAAAGTGCCCGACGCCTGCCAACGTTGTCAAAAGACGCGCGCGTCCTCTTTCGAATGCTGATGTAATCGAGCAGGAAGTTGTGTTTGTTTTGATAGCAATCAGGAAAGTTTGAAAAAAGTAAGCAGTAATCGTCATTTAAACTCGTTTTTGTGCAAGATTTCGTTTGGAAAACAGTTTTCAAAATGGCGGCACTGACACCTGGCTGACACTTGATGTTTCGAAGTCTCGAACAAGTCTCGTGAAGATCACGCGGATAAGCGACGCCTGCCGTAGACCATCTCATCTCATTATCTCTAGCCGCTTTATCCTTCTACAGGGTCGCAGGCAAGCTGGAGCCTATCCCAGCTGACTACGGGCGAAAGGCGGGGTACACCCTGGACAAGTCGCCAGGTCATCACAGGGCTGACACATAGACACAGACAACCATTCACACTCACATTCACACCTACGGTCAATTTAGAGTCACCAGTTAACCTAACCTGCATGTCTTTGGACTGTGGGGGAAACCGGAGCACCCGGAGGAAACCCACACGGACACGGGGAGAACATGCAAACTCCGCACAGAAAGGCCCTCGCCGGCCACGGGGCTCGAACCCAGGACCTTCTTGCTGTGAGGCGACAGCGCTAACCACTACACCACCATGCTGCCCTTGCCGTGGACCAAACGAAGTAAATTCAACATGGCTAAAAACCGAATAGGCCGATAAGTATCATATTTAATTGCAATTAATTGCCAATACGAGTCACGATATAAGGTTACTAAAACCAAAAACGTAATTGAGTAGCACGTTAAGAAATAAAGCAAGTTTAACAATGACTTCAGTTCTCCTTTAAATTGCAGCCAGTCATGGGAACTGATAAGAGACCAACAGAGAGATCTGATACAACAGTGCATTTACACTCGAGTGTAACACACACCGAGCGAGAGAGAGAGAATTTCTGACCTGGGTAATATTAATGATTTCTGTCACTTTTCCACCATGACTGGAAATAATGCTTGACATTTATACTGAATGATGAAAGAGTGCGTAATCGGGCTGTCAAAACTGATCTCTGTTCAAATCCAAGCTGATTATTTATAATGAATGAAAATTCAATGGGAAACAAACTTCACATGTGAAGTGTTTTTTTTTTTTATTTAAATAATTCCATGTTCTATTTTAATGGCATAAATTTACATTACATCCCAGGTATTTATCAGACACTCTTATCCAGAGTGACGTACAACACACCCAGAGCAGCCTGGGGAACAATTGGGGGTTAGGTGCCTTGCTCAAGGGCACGTCAGCCATTTCTGCTGGTCCAGGGAATCAAACCAGTGACCTTTTGGTCCCAAAGATGCTTTGGCCATGGCTTCCCAGATCAAAGTATGTATTTCCTCAACTTTTAACAAACATCACTGTGACTTGGTGCAATTTTTTTTTTTAATTACACATCACTGTATTGAAGAGCTTAATAAACTAGAGACCTGTGCAACTCTGAGCTCAACCTTTTTCTGATTGGGAGACAGAAGCTCCAGTACAGAAATAGAAAAAAACAGCTTGCTCAGAAATACGTTGGCGCCAGGATTCGAACCGACATTGCAAAATCAGTACTTTTCCTTCACAGTGCACTCGACCAGTCAACCATGGAGAATTGCATTGTGAACTGAGGTTATGTAACGTGTCGCTTACGTAGTCAGTATGCAGTGGCACCACACTGCGACTGGGGAATTGCTACCCGAGGCTGGCACACCAATTATATTCTTAAAACACGCTCGAACTCGGTTAAACATACCCATACAGACACGTACCTTTATAGGCTTCAGCCAAAAGGCTGAGCCAAAAATTCTTTGTGAAATTTAGTAGGTTTTATGTTTTTTTTAAAACACAGAACCCAACATCATGAAAGAAATGGAAAAAAACGGATTCCTGAGAGCTGCAACAGTAAAGCTTTTGCCCCAACGTCCAGAGAATGCATGTTGGAATCCTGACAATGCCACATGACCGAGCCAGATGTCTTCAATGCAAAATGGCATGTTGAATTAGATGCATTGAATAAAAACATATCGCAGTAACAATGCTTGAAGGCTTCTGCACTGCGATTCACCGAGTTTGTACTGCATGTACACTTCAGGTGAAAACTAAATTCCAGCATTCAAAAGCACAAATATTCACTTGATAAAATACCATCATTATTATTCGGCAGGTAGTCTTCTATCCGTTATATTACAAGCTCACAAATTCAGTCTTTACATTTCACCATCTGGGATGACGGGAAGAGAAATGGATTGCCGATACACTACTGTAACTGACGGTAACATGCTGCTCAGAGCCTGCTCCGAACTCCGGTGGTTACATGACTGGGGTTAAGCTGCTCTTCCCAAAAGCGCAGGTAATCTAGCTGCATGTAAATTTTAGGGACGTGGCTTGATTGTCTACCAATCTGAAATGTCCATTTTAGAACGGATTAAAAATTGCCCTCTTTGATCATTTATACCGATCGATCCAGTGGATTTCAAGAGCAATTATTTTAAATTTCTACAGTAAAATTAATTCTTCTATTGTGAGCATAGAGTAGGTCACTGAACTGATTTCAATGGATTTGAGATTTGAAGTGTCCCTTTCATTTCAACAGTAAAATGAAGTTTAAAAAATAATCATATTATGGAGTCTGAGGACTTCTGTGAAATGAGCCATAAAAAAAGTATATTTCAAAAAGTATATATGCTTAGATTTATAATAATTAATAATAATAAATATTAAACAAATGTTTTAGTAAATATATTAATTACAGTACAGTGTCCATAACCTTGATCAGTTTTGCCATTTTAAATGTAAAGATTATAAAAATTTTTAGCCTGTCAATGTATTCATTTTGCTACTTATTTACTTAGTGTTGATTTTCTAGAAAATTGAATTACTTTGGTTGCGTAGGAGCTCGCGGAAGCTCATTTTCCACTTTCGGCACAATCGTTGCCAAGTGTCTAAGGGTGTACTCAGACCAGGATAGTTCGATAGTTCACTTGCTTTGGTCCGAACCAAATGTTTTTTTTATTTTTTTCATTTTGGTGTGGTTCGCTTTCACACTGTACATTTTAGTAAGCGGACCAAAATCTGTCAACAAAGCCACGCACCCTGAGGTCGTTCAGCTATTGGTCAGAGACGACACGCGCACAAAGCGTTAAATTCAAAAGTAGTCACGGAGGCTTTCCGTGCTGTTATTCTTTTTAATGTCATCAAAGCTATATGTTTTTTCCAGTTTTTACTGTTTTCACAATTGTGCGATTACTATGCTGTTGTACAAGTAATTTATCAACGACGACGACAAAGGGCAAGGCGGCTACGGAGGATAGCGCTGATGAGTGCACATCATGTTGTGACAGTTCTGGCTCTTCACGCAATAGATGAATTTCTTTTTTGCGTCGCTAGTACCGCCACTTTTTGAAAGAATGTCCCTGATTTTAATGTAGGTCTGACGGAGTTTCTTCACTTTTAGCCGACATTGTTCTGGAGAGCGCGTGAACCCCTTCTCCTTCATTTTCTCACTGAATACAGCAAACACGTCGGCATTTTTGTGTGTTCTCTCCAAAAGCTCAGATATGTGGACATCTGCCCATATATCCACAAGGGTACGCGTTTCTTCCTCGGCCCACGTTTGCCCCCTACTCATTTTTTGTACTCTGTAGTCTAGCCTACCACTGGTCGAATGACTGAACGACTGTTGTAAGGTTCCCTTGACAACCGAAACAGTGTTTGCACTTTGCGGTGGAGTGTCAAGACTCTGTTTCCCATAATGCTCGACAAACGACGGAAGCTCCCGAGGTACAAAAAAGCAAAACTGTCGGATTAGGTCCGGTCTGCTTTCACACCTCCAGAAGATCCGCACCAGGGTTCCTTTGGTCCGGACCGAGTCTGACCTTGCAGCTCGGTCTCGGTCCACTTGTTTGGTCCGGACCAGAGTTCGGTGGTTTGTATTCAAACCAACCCAAAAGGTCCGGACCAAGGGAAATTTGGTTCGTTTGGTCCGGACCAAACAACATAGGTGTGAATACGCCATAAAAGAATGAATTTTGGCAGACAATTTGTGAGGTCGTAAAATAATGAATTGAAGATTACCTGCTGAATATAATGGAGAGGTTTTAACAACTGAATCTTGTGTTAGTGTATTTTAGGAAGCTGAATATTTGTGCATTGAATTTTGAATGCTGGGATTTTGTTTTCAAACAAAAATATACAACCCCAGGGTTCTCCAGAAAATCTGAAGTAGCCGGCTTAAAGAAAAAAAAAAAACGAGTAGGTGACTCTGGAATTTGCAGCATGCCAAAAATTTTGAAATTTACATGCCTTATGGTGCATTCTCAGCTAATAAATTACTAACCATTTCCCTACAAAATATGTATGAAATTTCCCTCCAGATGTGTGCGCACATGCTTGGCTTTCTCAGTTATCCTCTGTAGTATGCTGCCTGGCTCTGTAGCATAACTACATATGTTACGGCGTGCTCACGTGGTCTGGCTCAGCCAATCAGAGTGCGAGAATAGATCAAATATGGCGTCGCTTCCGGCAATTAAAGGCAATTTCTTGGTGGAATAATTGGATTTGCAGCAAATTATGGGCAGCGGAGACGATATTTAAAAAAGAAACCCCCGCTTGAACATCAAACGGCAAGTTTGAATTTTTTTTCTAGGATCGAGTAGCCAACACAGACCGTCTGTGTAGGCGGAGAAAACCGCCAGTCACCAGTGCTTGTGGACATCTCTGCAACCCCAATGGACTGCAGTGCAGAAACATTCAAATATTGCTACTGCAATGTTTTTATTCAATTCTCATTATCCAACACTGAGGACATCTGGCACTATAATACTTCCATAGCCACAGCTATTCATCACCAGGAATGAGGACAGCAAAACTGATCATTTTCTCTGGGAAGGAGGGGCAGCTCATACTCCGTCTCTCCTGTCAATCAAATCACAGGGACACTAGCCAATGGTGAGCATCTGTAAGCTCATGTATGTGGAAGAAGGCAGTCTGCGCTTTCCTTTGAGTTTATTACACTGTCCTGTGATGCTGCATGAGCAGCAGGTGAAAAAGATGCAGAAGTTGGATATGTTTAAAAAAAAAAAGTTAATAACTTCAGTGTCAAGGAACATAATGTGTGCAATTAAGAGTACTGTGAGCATTAAAAAGTTTTAAGATCTCATCGAGTGATTTATATAAACATGTATGCACACAGTACTTAGACATGCTATATATTTTTTATTATTATTATAATACATACAGGACACTTTTTCGATGGAATAAAAACATGTTCCATTCCCTTCTAGCAGGTTTCATTCATTTGGTTTGATAGCATGCAATATTGTTCACATATCACTTATCCTACATGTGTCACTCTACCCAATGGAGAATGAGCGTTGAATATGGTTTACGATATCGCATGGTTGTCAAGACAACATGACGTCACACGTTGGAGACATAAAACTTCCATGCTAGTGAGTGACTGACAATTTGTAAACAAAAACATGGCTGCGGCGGCACGGTGGTGTAGTGGTTAGCACTGTCGCCTCACAGCAGGAAGGTCCTGGGTTCGAGCCCCGGGGCCGGCGATGGCCTTTCTGTGCGGAGTTTGCATGTTCTCCCCGTGTCCGCGTGGGTTTCCTCCGGGTGCTCCGGTTTCCCCCACAGTCCAAAGACATGCAGGTTAGGTTAACTGGTGACTCTAAATTGACCGTAGGTGTGAATGTGAGTGTGAATGGTTGTCTGTGTCTATGTGTCAGCCCTGTGATGACCTGGCGACTTGTCCAGGGTGTACCCCGCCTTTCGCCCGTAGTCAGCTGGGATAGGCTCCAGCTTGCCTGCGACCCTGTAGAAGGATAAAGCGGCTAGAGATAATGAGATGAAAACATGGCCGCCAGGTTCGCTTTGTCAAATACGGAAGATTTTGAGAGAATTTTGAAAGAGCGTTGAACACCAGAAAGGAATGCATTATAATAATAATAATAATAATAATAATAGCTTTTTCTCGTGGTATATCCAATATATTCCATTCAGCTACTCATCTTCAACTCGTTCAATATCATGCTAGCTGAAAGGAATATATCTGATAGACCACTATTATTTATATATCAGTTTTGCTCTAAATACACATTTAATGCCTGCTATGTTCATCACCCATTCTATACACCTACGAGGTCAGCAGCAGTCACGTGTACAGGAGTAATGTGCATGGTAACATGTACAGAAGCAGTGATGTGAAAAAGTGCATCCTGCTAGTTAAAGTGTCTAGCTGGGATCATGCGAGAGCCCCCAATAACACCGTTCTATCTAACAGCTTCAGCAGACATTGCTGCTCTGGTCTGTCCACAAAGCGGCCCGGAATAGGGCTGGAGGGAGCGCGTGTGTGTTGGGGAACAGATGCCTCAAGGCATGGAGATTGCACCTTGGGGACCTACCAAGCTCTGCTGGCATAACAAGCGCTGAAACCCAAGCTCAAAGGAAATATTTGTAGAGAGGAGCCTCAGGTTTCACACACACAGAGAGAGAGAGGATTGAGTCAGTGACGAGTGCAGCTGTGAGGAGTTCTCTACAAAAGCGTGGCCATCCCTGCTGAGGGCCATAAAACACAGTGCGTGTGTGTCAGATTTAACAGAATAGAGATGTCAGACTACATCCACATACCTCATCATCAGTGCAAACGCAGAGACAAAGTATAAAGATTATCACGAGATAAGTGCAGTGATGAAGGTTGATAAACAATCTGATTAAACAGTGTTTCCATTAGGAGTGCACTCAAAATAGGTTTCACAGTGTGTGTATGTGTGAGAGAGAGAGATCCCAACGCACCCTAACACTGCCTGCCGCCTTGTCAGCCTGAGCGAACTGGCTGCAACTCAAGTGTGTTTGGATTAGTGTATAGAAGGCATCCGTTATGCTACAGCGTTCCAGTCGTGGGTCTCGCCAGCGTCACGGTAAAAAGGTGCTTTCCAGGATGTGGCTACTTGAGTGAGACAGCTGGACTCGAGTGTGTGAATGACATGGCATTATACACAGACAGGAACATACGCCGTACAGTAAAAAGGAGCTAATGTGATGGAAGATGCTCATACACGTACACACATCTTGCTTTCTCCTCTCCATTAGCCCATGTTTAGTGTGACGGACTGAGCGATCGAGTTGACTGAAGTCCATAACATCGAGTGCGTCTCTCTTCCAACACAATGCACTGTTGTGTTGTTCTTTACTACTCCGCGTTTATAGTTAATGCCTTACATTACTGATTCATTTCATTTCAGCATATTTTTGTGGTGCAGCACAGAAAATAAATGTTTTGTCTGTGATGCAGCTGGTTGGAAGCGAACAAAAGCCATGTGTTTTCTGCGGGTCTGAAATATGCAACGAAACCCACTCTCCAAAACCGCACGGTCATCTGTGAAGCAGTTTTGCAACAAGTTACAGTTTTAAGGCAAACACATCAGATTTCTCGACCATGACAAAACAAAGTTTGCAAATTTATACTGGGGAAACTAACCACGGTTATACCATCTCAGGAGTCAATTATGCCTGAATCACTAAAGTCCTATACCACAATGATCAGCCTAAGGCTTAGTCGAAATAGCCAGCCACATACACTTCTTCCCACTCCTTAAAAATACTGGGGGGGAAAAAAAAAAAGCAAGAGAGGAGGGGAAAAAAAAAAAGAAAAAAGCTCTAAGTTGTGGCTGTATTCATGCTTGTGTGTGAGCTGGAGAGGATCAGGAGCAGCAGGGGAATCACATTAACACACTAACGGAGTGGCGAATATCTTCCAGACTGCTTATACCAAAGCACTGGACAAGTAATCGTGACAACTAACTGATATCTACAGTATAATTGGGATGCAATTAGCCATAATACAATGCCTTGCATAAGCATTCACCCCTAAAGTATATTTAACAGTTATTCCATGAAATCAAGTCGTACATGAACTGATCACCAGTGAGGTGCGTAGCAACGAGTTGGCTATAAACCATGCACGATGAGATTGAGTGGAATAACTTTTATTCTATTCACATTCACTGGATTTTGAGAAATAGCATTTTTATTTTTTGCAAATTTGACAGATAAAAACTTTATACAAAACATCCGACAAAATCATTTCTGCTTAGAATGTAAACAAACTTGCAAAATGACCGTAGCGATTTGAGAAAAACGCAATAATTATTGGGGGGTGAGGGATACATTCTTGCCATCAAATACTTTTATTCTGTATTTTGTTGCCTTTATATTTTTTGGGGTTTTGTTTTCAAGTAGTTTTTATATTTCGTCCTCAGTTGGTTCAACACCACGCTCCGCCATTTTGTTTTTTTCTACTCATGGTATATGAGCTGACAGCCTAGTAGTAGAGAGTGGCCAATGATGTAGCTCATATCCAGTGAATGTGGATAGAATAATTACACTTGTACTTCTGGTTGCTCCTCTGGCCAATTCCTTTACCTGGACACTGGCTTTTGGTGGATGGACTTGTCTAGGCTGCAACACCTACAGATGCTCCATAGTGTTCTGTGGGATGGTCACGAGACTATTTATTTTAAATTAATTAATTAATTAAGGCCACACCAATTTAATTAGTTGGTTCTCGGATTTTTTTCAGGAAAAATATGAAGCGAGCGCGCGAAATAAAAATAAAATTTAAAAAAAATGCTCTGATGCTAAAATTAACGGTGGAAATAAAGGGCTTTCATAATAGAGAAACAAAACAAAGACAATACATTATTGCTACACATTTCATATGGCTCTTTTAATTGCTTATCTTATTTCCACCCGTATGCATTAAGGGCTAGCTCTGGCTGCACGTCTTATCAGGCAAACCAGTAAACAGATAGGCTAAATAAACGATTGAATTACAGCCAATCGAACATCTACAATGCACAGAAAAAAAAAAGATTTGACCAGGAGTAGGCTACTTCTGATGGCTAAATACTTCGAATGATTTTTTGTTTGCCCCTCACATCAATCAATGAAATATATAAATCAAACCCACCTCCACAGAGGAGTTGTCCAAGTTGGCACATCGCAGGGTAACAAGCTCACGGCATCTTGAGTACAACTGTGCAAAGTTTTCCCCCTCTTGAATTTCGACACACCTGTCAAAGGTTTTACGCTTCTGTTTGCTGAATATCCTAACAAATCACAAACGCAGGCTTTGCAGGATTCCCCTCCACAGGCGTGTTTCTTCCACAAGTCTTTATCTAAAGTGAAAGGGGCGATTTGATTGGTTTTCGATGTCACGTGACCTCAACCTGCAGTCGATTTCGATTTTTTTTTTCATTTTTCATTTTCTTCAAGTGGCGATTCCAAGAACCAACTAATCGAATTGGTGTGGCCTAATTTAAAAAAAATAAAATAACCCACCCCACACAGCCAACCGACTAGTGGCCTAGTGGTAGCGTGTCCGCCTCTCGATCGGGAGATCGTGAGTTCTATTCACGGTCGGGTCATACCAAAGACCATTATAAAAATGGTACCTACTACCATCTGGCAAGGCACGCTGCAATACAGATGTGCATGGGGAGTTAAACTCTCGTGGTTACCAGAGGACTAACCCCCCACTGTAACCCTAGCTATGTAATAGGCGAGAGGCCGAGGGCTACGGAAACGGAGATTGGCGCCGCCCGATGCGCCACCATCAGAGTTGGGCCTGGTTAGTACTTGAGTGAGAGACTGCCTAGGAATACCAGGTAGTGTAGGCGCGGGAAGGACTTTGACTTGACCCCACACAGCCACAATTCATACTTTTCCAACACTTTGCCCAGGGCTTGTTTTCGATATCTCCTTGGGCTTCAAAATGCTTGTCTTCTGTCCGAGCATGTTCTTTAATAAACTGTGGGGTCTTCCAGGAATATTTAAATTGAAATTTCATGACACTAATTTCATACAGATGGACTCCATTTGACTAATTATGGGACTTCTAATGGTACCTGATAGCACCAGAACTAATTTCACAGCAACAGGGGGTGAATACTTGCTCAATCACAAATTATATTTCTTTTCATTTGTAAATTAATTTTGCTAACTAGATTGATTTCCCCCATATCAATATTATAAGCTATTTTGTGTCAATCCATGACAATCCCAATTAAACCCATCTCAAGTCCAGGCTGAAACACGACAAAATGTAGAAAAGTTCAAGGAGGTGAACGCTTGATGCCAGCACTGTATTTAATGACCAACCAAAAAGTTTGTCAAATCTATTTGTCCTATTACAGAGAAGGCAGGAAAAAGAGGAAGACAACAGACAGTCTGCAAACAGAAACAGGGATGTTAGGGATCAGGTGGTTCTTTTTCTATTACACGTCAGTGAGGCTTGATTATTAATCTGCATCGTGTCTGCGATGCCTACATTAAATTATTAAGCAGCTAATGATTAGTCAAACCAGACTGCATTCAATGCAGCGTTTAATGGAATTTAGGCAGGCTAACGTACTCCAGATGTTATATTCTAGACATTATTTTTCCTCAAAGACTGTTCGTGCCAGTACGGTGTTAAAAACAGTGTGACTGTTGCCAGGTTGAGGATCGTTTCAAAGGTTACCCAGGTTCACTGCCTGTCAGGATGGTGTTATGAAAGGTGATGGGATACACAAGTTACACAGGATTCAAAAGATACTTGAGTATTATATTTCTACTTAACATTATTTTAAACAGTCCTTGGGTATCATGTCAATTTAAAGATTTATTCTTAATAAATTGTGACTAACAAAATTTTATTATTTACAAATATGCTGGGGCACGGTGGTGTAGTGGTTAGCGCTGTCGCCTCACAGCAAGAAGGTCCGGGTTCGAGCCCCGTGGCCGGCGAGGGCCTTTCTGTGCGGAGTTTGCATGTTCTCCCCGTGTCCGCGTGGGTTTCCTCCGGGTGCTCCGGTTTCCCCCACAGTCCAAAGACATGCAGGTTAGGTTAACTGGTGACTCTAAATTGACCGTAGGTGTGAATGTGAGTGTGAATGGTTGTCTGTGTCTATGTGTCAGCCCTGTGATGACCTGGCGACTTGTCCAGGGTGTACCCCGCCTTTCGCCCGTAGTCAGCTGGGATAGGCTCCAGCTTGCCTGCGACCCTGTAGAACAGGATAAAGCGGCTAGAGATAATGAGATGAAGTACGAAGAGAGATCGAGACCTTGCTTGAGGCCGCAAAAAGAGCAGGAACTACCTGAAATACTGTGCATGCTACACATCTTTTATAACGACTACCATTTTATTACTTATAAAAACACCATCAATTCCACTTCCTTTCACACTGCAGGTTTTTTCCTGTTGCTTGCTTTTCCCCCCATTCTTCTTCTGTCAGACACACTCAATTAGGCTTGTCAGTTACTCTAAATGCATCTTTCATACACCAGATTGTTGATCACATGTCATACTGAGACACGCATTATACCGTCTCATCCATTCTGTCCAAGCAGTCCAAGTGCGCAATTCCAATCCTCTCACGACTTACACTGTTCCAAAACAGTCATTAACAGCCAATTAATGATCACTGCTTAGTAAATGTGCAACTCAAGTTAATTAGGTGCTACACATCATAATTGGCAGTGGGTGTCATTATGTTCATGTTAAAATACATTGAGGGTTGTTTTACAATCAGGGTACGCAAGCTAAAAATCACATTTAACACTTATTATCTTCAATATCAAAAGGCTTGACTAAATAAACTTGGTTGTTTATTGTAGCCCTGTGATAGCTCTATTTACCATGCAAAAAAAAAAAAATTGGTGATAACATTATTTTTGGTGAATGTATGGCAATATGTGTCATATTTAGCAAAATTACTCGTGTCATTTAGAAAAAGTGCTTTTTTGACCACAGGTAGCTCCAAAAGGGATGCACTTAAATCATTCTTTATACCATAAAACAAATATTTGGTTCCATATCATTGGAAACATAGTTAAGTTTTAATGCTGAATGCCAGTAAGTTTTCAGACTATTTTGATCAAATTAGTATGCAATTGTGTCAAAAAAAAATGTCCTCTCCGAGACAGCTAATTTTTCAATATAAAATATCTAAAATGATTATTTTCATCCTAAAATGTGGTCAAGATCTCATCTCATTATCTCTAGCCGCTTTATCCTGTTCTACAGGGTTGCAGGCAAGCTGGAGCCTATCCCAGCTGACTACGGGCGAAAGGCGGGGTACACCCTGGACAAGTCGCCAGGTCATCACAGGGCTGACACATAGACACAGACAACCATTCACACTCACATTCACACCTACGGTCAATTTAGAGTCACCAGTTAACCTAACCTGCATGTCTTTGGACTGTGGGGGGAAACCGGAGCACCCGGAGGAAACCCACACGGACACGGGGAGAACATGCAAACTCCACACAGAAAGGCCCTCGCCAGCCCCGGGGCTCGAACCTGGACCTTCTTGCTGTGAGGCGACAGCGCTAACCACTACACCACCGTGCCGCCTGTGGTCAAGATATTGGGACATAAATATTAGAGACAACTAACACAAAGCTTACAGCCTTATATTTAAAAGTACTATGGAAGTAGGGGATTCTGAATTGTCAAAAAAAAAAAAAAAATGTCCTCTCCGAGAATCACTTCATTTGTTTCTCCCAGCCCTGCTTAAAGCTACACTTAATCTTGTTATAATACAAACTATTACACATGCCTATCTGTTCTTTAACTTGTCCTTCACTTAAAAACTGGTACAAGAACCAGTTTGAATCAATTTGAAATTTTGGACCCCTGTGACACAAACTTTGTACCCTGATTGTAAAACAACCCATGATTAATTTACTATTACAGCAAAATCGGACAGCAGTGCCAGGTGGGGCTCAAATCCCAGGTTTACATGAACGTTCTAAAAAGGTTACCATTTCCATAGTAACAACTCACTGGCATAGACTTGTATGTCAGATACGCAACAATAAACTAATGAACAGGTTTTAAAAATCTACGAATGTAGAATCATTCAGTGCGTTTACATGCACATCCAAATCAAGCTACTGTCGGTAATCGAGCTAAGGGTCCCAGCAGGGGTGCCAGAGAAATCCAATCCTACATGCACACAAGGAAATCGAGCTATTGTGTGAGGTACATTGTGCACCCGAGCCACAGGTGGCGCTACACGCCCCATCGTGTTGGTACACTTCCGGTTGTCGTCATGAAGAAGAGCTATTCAAGAGTATAAACAAAGTTATCAGTTCCGTGTTCACAAGAAGAACGACGACGAGGACAGCAACATCGATCGATATATATATATATATATATATATATATATATATATATATATATATATACATACACACACACACACACACACACATACATACATATTATATATATATATACACACACTATTTTTTTCAACTCCTTAAGCTGAATGAGCATGAACTCTATCTCCTCATTGCTCCAGAAGTGCACGTTTCTACTACTGTTGTCATGCCGACCGAGGCTGTTGTGTTTCCCGCTTGTGGTCTCGTCACTCGTCACTTCCGGAAGGGGCAGTGCTGAAGTAGGTAGCTCGACTACGTAGCTCGATAGGGTTTACATGCACTAAGTAGCTCGGCTACAATCGCATAATCTAGGTCACGTAGCTCGATTACGAGAAATCCAGTTCGGTTCGATTTCAGCCGAGCTAAGGTGTTTCCGTGGCATTTAGAACTTCGATTTCAGTCACACTACGGCAGAAATTCGATTTTCTCTATGTGCATGTAAACGCACTGATTGATCTGGTGCAGCTTTCCTTAAGGAGATGTTTAACATTGATATAAGGAGTCAAAAATTGCAAAAAAACAAACAAACAAACAAAAAATCGCTGGCAATATTACACTTCAGGATCAGCTGTTACTGGAAAATAAGCAACATCAGGATGGTTAAGAGTAATTCTGCTTCACTGATTATTTTCCCATAACAGCACACCCTGTTAATGTTTCTTTACTTAAATCACTTTGCAAGAAAAAACTAGAGACATTTCAGCAAGAAATTGAGTGTGAGATTGCTCTGCAGTGGGGGAGGAAGAGGAGTATGGTTCATGATGGATTGATTGATGTGCTGGTTGACTTGGTCGGAGCTACGAAATGAAGTTTGGTGGCTTATCTGATGAAGCGTGACCGAGCCAGAAGACTTTGATTCCAAGACTTCATACCTTCTGCTGGGGCCAAAAATGCACTGCTGCCAATGGGACAAAAAGGGATGGATGAAAAGCAAGAAACAGATGTGTGTACGTCATAGCCGATTTGATGGATGTGTTCTTGAGGCATCGTATCGAGTTCGGTGGCTCTCTGATGAAGCAATACTGAAAAAATTAATAAATAAATTAAAGGGGTGACTTTCGAAAAGCTGTACACAAGCACGCTAGGACGGATGAGCGAGTTGGTTTGGAGTAAGTCAATAATCGCAAAAACCGTGGTCGAACAGAAACATGGCAAGAAAAGGTGGTCTGACAGATAACAGGATGCTTGCTTCACAATCACACTAGCCAAATGGTACAGAATTACAATGAATTAAAAATTTGAACAAGTGTTCCAACAATGACCTAAATGTTTGTATTTGACTTATTGATGAGCTCACAGCCTAATGAGACTTTAAATCAGTGATTTATTAAAGGAGGTGCGCTTAGAGGGTAAAGGTGTTGTGTCTACTGACCAAACATACAGATGATCTCGATAGTAAACACATGCTGTGTACTGACTTACAGTGATCACAATTCAGGCTTTCTTCTAGGTTCAGATAGCAAACAGTTCAAATAATCCACTACATATTCTCTACTAGGATTGTCCAAGTATTTCAAGCGATATACTAGTGCATCTCAAACACGTAGAATATTGTGGAAAAAGTTCAATATTTCCCATCAGTTACTTAAGAAGGTGAAAATTTTATATATTCTAGAGACTCATTACATGTAAACTAAAAATGTTCCAAGCATTGCTCCTATTTCAATTTTTATAATTATGGCCTACAGCACACACACTTTTTTTTAAAAGCATCTCAAAATATTAGGACCATTTCATTTCAAGTTTGAGTGAAACAATACAAAACACTATCTCTCAGTTCAGTTCAGTACATGCAACCATGACCATGGGGAAGACTGCTGACTTGACAGTTGTCCAGATGACGATCAACACCCTCCACAAAAAGGTCGCTGCCGAAAAGGCTGGCTGGAAAAGGTGCACAAGCAACAAGGATGACCGCAGCTTTGAGAGGATCGTCAAGAAAAGTCAAGGAGTGGACTGAGGCTGGCGTTAGTGCATCAAGAACCACCCCGCACACGTCTTCAGGAAAGGGGCTACAACTGTCGGATTCCTAATATCAAACCACTCTTGAGCCACAGACATCAGAAGTGTGTTATCTGGGCTAAGGAAAGAAAGAACTGGACTGCTGCTCAATGGGTAAAATCCTCTTTTCAGATGAAAGTAAATTTTGCATTTCATTTGGAAATTAAGGTCCTAGAGTCTGGAGTTAGAGTGAAGAGGCACAGAATCCAAGGTGTTTGAAGTCCAGTGTGAAGTTTCCATAGCCTGTGATGATTTGGGGTGCCATGCCATCTGCTGGTGTTGGTCCACTGTGTTCTATCAAGTCCAAAGTCAAAGCAGCCAACCACTAGGAGGTTTTGGAGGACTTCATGTTTCCGTCTGCTGACAAGCTTTATGGAGATGCCAATTTCCTTTTCCAGCA
The DNA here is from genome assembly GCF_027579695.1 of Neoarius graeffei. Taxonomy (NCBI): domain Eukaryota; kingdom Metazoa; phylum Chordata; class Actinopteri; order Siluriformes; family Ariidae; genus Neoarius; species Neoarius graeffei. The sequence continues at coordinate 68,638,953 of NC_083576.1, forward strand.
GGACTTACCACCTGCCCACAGTGCCAAAACTGCTACCAAATGGTTTGCCAACCATATTGCTACTGTGCTTGATTGGCCAGCCAACTCACCTGACCTAAACCCCACAGAGAATCTATGGGGTATCATCAAGAGGAAGATGAAAAACACCCGACCCAAAAATACAGACAAGCTGAAGGCGGTTATAAAAGCAACCTGGGCTTCAATAACACCTCAGCAGTACCACAGGGCATTGATGCAGGAATCCATGGTAAAGGAGCCCCACCCAAGTACTGAATGTATAAATGGACATACTTTTCAAAAATTAGACATTTCTGTATTGCAAATCCTTTTCTGATTGATCTTGGAAATGTTCCAATAATTTAAGATAGTGGATTTTTTTTTATGAGGTATAAAAGCCATAACCCTAAAAAAAAAAAAAAAAAAAAAAAAAAAAACCAGGGGCTTGAAATATTTTACTTTACATGTAATGAATAGGGGATATATGAAAGTTTACCTTTTTTAATTAAATTATGAAAAATAACTTTCATGATATTCTAATTTTTGGAGATGCACTAGTACACACGTGTATAAAAAACACGCACCGGTCAATTCTCACCCAGACATCTCTCCCCCATCACGTCAACAATCAACCAAGGAGTGTGAAGGCCATCATGTACTTCCTCTACAAAAGGAACTTTTGTGGCACACGATGCCAGCCAACCGCATTTTTTTTTTAAACTACTTGCTCAAGCAGCATCAGCGGTGGTGTAACACACTTGGAGGAAAGTACTATCTGCCCACCATGAACTAACAGATGCCCATGATTGGCTAGCACCACTATAATTGACTGGGGAGAGCAAATATGCCATCCTTCCCTCCTGGCCATGATGGTATCATTGGGAATCAAACTAGAAATCTCTGGATGATAGGCCAAATGCTTTTCTGTTGCGCCACTCTGGAGCCCTCAATGTGTGGATTAAAAGGATTGAGTGACTCCCCTTAATGAGCTTCTGTTTCAACATCTCTGACCCCTAAGCAACACCATATCAACCTCAACGTGCATAACCGAAAAAACTCCCCAGACCCTTTATGCGCCTTTGTCCCCTTCCCTCTACTTCTCCAACCATTTTTTTAAATTGTGCTTTGTTTTTAATTATTAAGCACTTAAAAAAAAAAAGAAAAAAAAAGCAGTGTTGGATGGAGGAGTGTTGTGTCGCTGACATACGCAACATGGCGTGATGAGAGCTTTCTAGTCCCCGGTGATTGCTTACCCAAAAAATTCCTTCGTGTTTGCTTTAGCTGTGGCGAGAAACCATGAAGTCTCAAACACCGTTCAAAGACTTTCCACTGCTTTCTCCTCTTTCTCTCTTCCTCACTCCATCCATCACGCTAAACGACTGTTTGACAGATGGAGAGCCGTCTGTCATCACTCAGGACCCGCCCACACTCCACATCTTGGGGTGTGTGCATGTGTGAGTGAAATACTTGCCTCCACTTTGGCTGCGAGACCTTAACGTGCACAGACAACGGACAAGGCCCTCCCTGTAGGGCAGCCTGACCTTTGTGCGTATGTGTGTGTGAAAGTGTGAGCATGTGCATGTGTTTAATGTTTCCTCTCGAAAGCAGCAGGCTCTTTACTGTGACGGGCAGCAGACAACATTTTTGCTGAATGATCTACATGTGTGAGAGCATATGTGGATGATGACGCGCTTTCAGGAGGTGAACTCGCTCCTTCTGAGACACCTGTACAGTTCTATCCGTCCCTACCCTACTTGCTTTCATTAGCCCTCTCTGCTTTCCCCTGGCTCTCCCGTTGCACGACTGGCTCTCTACAGACGCGTGTAAAACTCCACCTGTGGCGTTGTTACAAGCAGCAAAACCAGAGGATGCTGGAGATGTGAACCTTCTACAGGAAACAAGGGAGAGAGAGAGATAGAAGGAAAGGGAGAAGCAGCACAGCAGCGGCACAGAGATAAAGGGCGAGACAGATGAGGAACCGCAGGCTAAAAGCCCATATGGGACGTTAAATTATTCTACACTGATATGTAAGCTGTGTGGCTCTGAACTGGGTCACAAAAGGTCTGAACCCCAGCCTGCTGTCAATTGCTTCCATCTTTTCATGCACTGAACTGTATCAGACTGTGAGTCCCGTTGCAGCTCACACTATAAACAGCACACATTACTCAGCCTTACATCCAGAGTCTCCTCATTAATCACCAGCAGGCCCATGTTCTTGGTGAGCAGCTTGCAGGAGTGTCCTAAAAAACAGAGAGAAAACATGTGTCAAACACTTGAGACCTTCAACAATACTGCGAGCTCAAGGACGGTCGCGTAACAAAGTAGCACGACAGACAATGTGACGACATGAAAAACAATTTTTTAAAAATAGGAACAAGGAAAAAGAAAAATCATTCATGTGGACCTAAATAAACTTTAACCAGTTTACCCACTTTGTAAAGTTAAAAATTAACCCTGAACATGTTAATCTTTATAATTAAAACGTGGTCGTGAACATCCAAGATTTATTTTGTAATGAATTTCTGGAGTTGACATTTTTTCCATTTTCATTACAATTGACGTTTTCCTAGATGATTGCCCACAACTGCCAATGGGAACCATCCATCCATCCATTATCTGTAGCCGCTTTATCCTGTTCTACAGGGTCGCAGGCAAGCTGGAGCCTATCCCAACTGACTATGGGTGAGAGGCGGGGTACACCCTGGACAAGTCGCCAGGTCATCGCAGGGCTAAAAGAGACGAAACAACCATTCACACTCACATTCACACCTACGGTCAATTTAGAGCCACCAATTAGCCTAACCCGCATGTCTTTGGACCGTGGGGGAAACCGGAGCACCCGGAGGAAACCCACGCAGACATGGGGAGCCCTTGCCGGCTGCTGGGCTCGAACCCAGGACCTTCTTGCTGTGAGGTGACAGTGCTAACCACTACACCACTGTGCCGCCCCAATGGGAACTAGCCTTTGATTATTCAGTGCTTTATAGTGGGCGGCATGGTGGTGTAGTGGTTAGCACTGTCTCTCCTCACAGCAAGAAGGTTCTGGGTTCGAGCCCAGTGGCCAAACAACTCCTTCCTGTGTGGAGTTTGCATGTTCTCCCCGTGTCCGCGTGGGTTTCCTCCGGGTGCTCTGGTTTCCCCCACAGTCCAAAGACATGCGGTTAGGTTAACACGGGCGGCCTTGGGCTGAAGCGCCCTTCAGCAAGGCACCTAATCCCTAACTGCTCCCCAGATACTGTAGCATAGCTGCCCACTGCTCTGGGTCTGCGTGTTTTTTCAACGCTTCATTGGGTTAAATGCAGAGGATGAATTTCACTCTGCTCGAGTGTGCATGTGACGAAGGCTGCTTCTTTCAGTTTTCCTAGCTCGCTCACCTCCACATCTACACACTCAAACCTCAAGTTTCCACAGTTTCAAGTTCATCATCTCCGACATACAGTAGCAGAATGTAATAGAATATAAACCTTTGACTCCAATTACTTTCATGATCGAAAGCTTTATACATGTGCACATGCATCCTAACTAAACACTGGATAGACAAAATGTAGGAGATTAAAAAAAAGGATTTAAAATTAAACTGAAACAATGCCGGACAGAAATGCTCCGTGTTAAGACTTAAAAAAAAAAAAAAACCTTAAAGTGCATCTCACGGGTAAATTCAGGAGCAGGATCAATGTAATTTTCCTATTTTATATTAAACTTTGGTCAAATATCTGTCACATTTTGCATTTTGTGCAATTTTTTTTTTCCTTGCGCAATACCAGAAAAATTCAGTTGAAATCAAGCCATCTGAGGTGAATTGGTCCGCCTCTGAAAAAACTTGGCATTTGGATTTCCTGGGAAACATTGATTTTCGTGACGTCGTGTGCGGGACACCACCTTCTGAATCCTACATCAGCGCTGGTTTGTTTATGAGAAAACGACCTGGTGGTTTTCAGCAAATTTCTTCGTTATCACGTAATTATTAAAATGGTTAACAGATGTATCGTAGGAGGGTGTAGCAACACCAATCTTGATGGGATTAGTACTCATCGTTTCCCAAAAGACCGGACAATGAGAGAGAAATGGGAGCGCTTGGTCTACACAGGCTGTGCACTGAAACCGTGCAAAGCTCGCGCAGCCTGCTGGCGCTTCCGCAGGTGACGTCACGAATCTGGCTCCAGACTCCCTTGGGATTTTTCCAGACGCTTTTTGTTATTTTATTTTTTTCTAATGTAGACAGATGGCCTTGTGCAAAATCACCCTTCTGGATGCATGTGTAAAGGGACATTCATATATTAAAAAAAAAAAAAAAGGCGAAATTGGTCCAGGATATGCGCTTTAATATGATTGCATACTTGGCTAATATGCTAAACTAAGCTGAAAGACTCGTTACACTGGTGAAACAGTAACGTTGACACGAAATGCTGATCCTTACAGGTGGATGAATTTAGTTCAGACGTGTAATGTGTATGTAAAGAGAGATTGGATGCAAACATAGCTACTGTTATGAGATAAATCATGTTTGGATCATGAGGATCGCACACAGCAGGCCCTTTAAAACACAGCTTGCCCTGACCATTTATCTGGATTTGGGTGAAGAATTTAATGAGCAGAAATCCATGTCAGTCTGTTGATACACGGCGTGACGTCTCTTAGTGCAGACGAGAATCCCTCGGGGGCGGATGGAGGAGTTTGAGAGTGAGTGGGTGTGCGCGCTGAGACAAAAGGGATTCCTTTAAGGACTATTACAGTAAAAGCCGAGCTCTATGCAAGGTGGAGATCAGATTATGCAGAAATCGTGGCTTGTTTATTTATACAAGTTAACTATGCAAACTTTAAACTGGTCTAATGATCACACAGTCAACCTTTTCACTGAATTTAAATGTCTACTCCTGTTGCTCTGGCTTTGTTAGTGCCAAGCTGTTAAACTCGCTGCAGCTTTACACTGTGGGAAAACTCACGCTGCTCGAGTTCACCCTCCCAGCGACGACTCCTTAATGTGTTTACCCTTCTCTAGCTCGTTCCCGTTCTCTCAAATGCATTTTTCACACCGCATGGAGATAAATGAGCAGAGCTAGCCTTAAAGCAGACGAGTGATTTTCAGGGATACCTGTGCAACACAGAATAGCCCTTGTATGAGCAGAGGAAGAGGGAATGTAATTAGGGTTACACACCATGGTCGCATTAGCGGCCCTGCACAGCTGAAAGGTTTAAACCTTGCTAAGTTGTGGACTTGTAGGGCAGTGGAGGGCATGGAGGGCTGTTTGGCTTGGCTCGTGGCTATTTGTTTGCACTTTTGAGTCTAAGAGGGCTACAGTGGCGCCCAGGCCAAGAGCAACAGGCCAGCCGAAGCAGAGGGCAGCCTCACTCACTCACTCTGACCAGCATGCGGCTTTCTCCAAAACTCGCTCATTAATCCTACAGGCAAGTAGAGCAAGAACACCCTCGATTCAGACAGAGAATCAGTCAAACTCACTGAGCACAGTGATTCACACCAAGCCAGAAATCAGAGACTCGACTACACAGCAGATGCAAAACACCTCGAGTCCACTCACTTGCTTACTTTGGCTTTGGCTGGATCTGTCCTCACACACACCGCTTACTTTCCTACAAGTGATGTTTACTGGTGTTCAATCAGTACTGAATGAAGAACTCTGCTCTTTCCTTCTGCTCCTTCCACAAAAGTTTGTGAACCCTTTAGAATTTTCTATATTTCTGCATAAATATGACCCAAAACATCATCAGATTTTCACACAAGTCCTAAAAGTAGATGAAAGAGAACCCAGTTAAACAAATGAGACAAAAATATTATACTTGGTCATATATTTATTGAGGAAAATGATCCAATATTACATATCTGTGAGTGGCAAAAGTATGTGAACCTTTGCTTTCAGTATCTGGTGTGACCCCCTTGTGCAGCAATAACTGCAACTAAACGTTTCTGGTAACTGTTGATCAGTCCTGCACACCGGCTTGGAGGAATTTTAGCCCATTCCTCCGTACAGAACAGCTTCAACTCTGGGATGTTGGTGGGTTTCCTCACATGAACTGCTCGCTTCAGGTCCTTCCATAACATTTCCATTGGATTAAGGTCAGGACTTTGACTTGGCCATTCCAAAACATTAACTTTATTCTTCTTTAACCATTCTTTGGTAGAACGACTTGTGTGCTTAGGGTCGTTGTCTTGCTGCATGACCCACCTTCTCTTGAGATTCAGTTCATGGACAGATGTCCTGACATTTTCCTTTAGAATTTGCTGGTATAATTCAGAATTCATTGGTCCATTAATGATGGCAAGCCATCCTTGCCTAGATGCAGCAAAACAGGCCCAAACCATGATACTACCACCACCATGTTTCACAGATGGGATAAGGTTCTTATGCTGGAATGCAGTGTTTTCCTTTCTCCAAACATAACACTTCTCATTTAAACCAAAAAGTTCTATTTTGGTCTCATCCATCTACAAACCATTTTTCCAAAAGCCTTCTGGCTTGTCCACGTGATCTTTAGCAAACTCCAGACGAGCAGCAATGTTCTTTTTGGAGAGCAGTGGCTTTCTCCTTGCAACCCTGCCATGCACACCATTGTTGTTCAGTGTTCTCCTGATGGCGGACTCATGAACATTAGCCAAATGTGAGAGAGACCTTCAGTTGCTTAGAAGTTACCCTGGGGTCCTTTGTGGCCTTGCCGACTATTACACGCCTTGCTCTTGGAGTGATCTCTGTTGGTCGACCACTCCTGCGGAGGGGAACAATGTTCTTGAATTTCTTCCATCTGTACACAATCTGACTGTGGATTGGTGGAGTCCAAACTCTTTAGAGATGGTTTTGTAACCTTTTCCAGCCTGATAAGCATCAACAACGCTTTTTCTGAGGTCCTCAGAAATCTCCTTTGTTCGTGCCATGATACACTTCCACAAACGTGTTGTGAAGATCAGACTTTGATAGATCCCTGTTCTTTAAATAAAACAGGGTGCCCACTCACACCTGATTGTCATCCCATTGATTGAAAACGCCTGACTAATTTCACCTTCAAATTAACTGCTAATCCTAGAGGTTCACATACTTTTGCCACTCACAGATATGTAATATTGGATCATTTTCCTCAATAAATAAATGACCAAGTATAATAATTTTGTCTCATTTGTTTAACTGGGTTCTCTTTATCTACTTTTAGGACTTGTGTGAAAATCTGATGATGTTTTAGGTCATATTTATGCAGAAATATAGAAAATCCTAAAGGGTTCAGAAACTTTCAAGCACCACTGTAGGAAAGGATAACCAGTAAACCTGTTTCTCAGCCCAATATTTTTGCCCCTTCTCATAGGATTGAAACAAGTTTAAAATGTGCATCTATTACATTTAGTTGTGACGATTTTTTTTTCATTCAGATGACAAAACCAAGTAAAAAGACTTCCGTATATTTCAATAATTGAATTTCAGTTAATTCAGAGTTGGAAAGAAGAAAATGCATCACTTTTTGTCATTTCGTGGTTTCTTAGCTCATACAACAGCACATGCCAGCTCTCACACCTTTTAAACTGAATGGTGATTTCCAGTTGAATTTTTATTATGTGCTATGGATAGCTTTATTAATCCACACTAGAGCTGCACAATTGATCATTTGTTCATGATCGTTACAATATTTACGGTTTTAATTGCTGGGTTTCACGTGACGTTACATCAGCTCATTAGTTATTCAGAACTTTAGCTGGTGGTCTACCAAAGCTCAGTTGACAAGCGTTTGTACGGAGAAGGTGCATTGCTCGCGTGAAAAATGCCTTACGCTTGCGTCGTTTGAATCGATCAAACCGTGAAACTGATGAGTTTCTTCAGGGTTCCCCGTGAACTAATAAAAAAACGTGAACAAACAGGATTTCACAAAAAGACATTGAGAAAGGTGAACCTCTCACTGAAATCGAAGGGAGCCGAGTCGAAGCATGCTCGAGTTTGCAGTGATCGCTTGGTGAAAGGTTTGTATCTCCCTCTCAGCTATGGCCTTAGTGTTTTCCAAGGACTTTTCTTGCTGTGTGTCGTTATTTTACAGTACGTTTTTTTTAGCCACGAAGCGCTAAAGTCCCCAGCTGTTTCTTTGTTTACTCCTCACAAAGTCCATATGCATGAAGGTCGCGACAAAATTCTTCCCCAGCCGTACAGTTACAATGCGCCGTGATCACTTCTCCGTCTTGTTTAACTAAGATCCAGGTCTTTAAAGGGGTTTCTGATGATCTTTGTGAATGATTTACCTGAGAGATAAGAGCCAACACAAGTGAGAATCAAGCCAACTGTTTGTTTACACTTCAACTTGCAACACTTTGTTGTAAAGACGCGAACAAAAAGCTTTTTAAAAAACAAAAAACCTTACACGGGCAAAAACAATCCAGGATTCATTCGGCAGCGACATGATCCCGAGGTCCTTTACCCAGCCACGTACAGAAGTTGTCAGCCTCCGTACTCTTCCACGCTTTCATCTGTTTTGCGGTGTAGAAGGACGTCTGCAACACCAGACAGTTCGAGATGTCGGGGAACTCGACTGAAGGATAGTTTTCAAGATCGTATGACAAATCCTTCTTTCCCAGACTGTAGGGGTCGATTCCATTGCACATAGTGATCTCCTGAACAGATCTAAAGCGAGCCGTGGCTTCTAGATTACGAGTGTACTCTGATAAGTTATCCCTAGTCGTTTGCACTTACTTCTGGTAAAACCGCTAAGAAAAGTCACATGACTGAAACCCAGCTACACTGCTGTTACAGAAACCAGGAACATGGTTTCAAAGCTCGAACAAACCAACAAAATGTTCATTTTGACTTTGGAGGTTATAGATACATTTTTTTTTTTATGAGCCATTGGGATGAGATACACTGTATGGCCAAAAGTTTGCGGACACCTGACTATCACCCCCATATGTGGTTCTTCCCCAAACTTGACGCAAAATTGTACAGAATGTCTTTGTATGCTGGAGCATTACAGTTCCCCTTCACTGGAACCAAGAGGTTGAAATCTGTCCCAGCATGACAATGCCCCTGTGCACAAAGTGAGCTCCATGAAGACACGGTGTGCCAAGTTTGGAATGGAAGAACGAGAGTGTCCTGCACAGAGCCCTGACCTCAATCCCAATGAACGCCTTTGGGATGAACTGAAACGCTGACTGCACATCAGACCTCCTCACACATCAACACCTGACCTCACCTAATGCTCTTGAGGCAGAATGAGCAACTCTAAAGCCTAGGTCACAACCGGATGTACGATTTTTTGGCGTTTCCCAAATTGCTGCGTTTTTTTTTGTTCGTGGAGAAAGACGCACGTTGGCCGTAAGTTTGTCTTGCAACCTGAAAAAAACGTAAGCACCCGTAGAGTTTGTTTGACATGACAAAGAACCTCTGCGGCCAGTCTGCGGCCAGTCTACGGCTCGAAAATCAGCACGTCACACGTGCGCCCTCCGAGCGTTTCTTGCACGTAGACCGGCCGTAGGAGCACGCACGGCCAGTTGTGAGCGAGGCTTAACGGAAAGCCTTCCCAGCAGAGTGAAGGTTATAATAACGGCAAAGGGGGACTAAACTTGGAAGGAGCCACATTTGACCATATAGTGGATAATTTTAGTTAGATGAATGCAGTTTAAAAAAAAAAAAAAAAGCCCCAGATCATTCATCTCAAGGTGTCTTCAAATAATCACCTTCCCAGGTTCATTCTTTGAAATACACAGAATTTCCCCCCAGTTTCGGCAAATCTAACTCCTTGCATATGCGGCATCACCGATTGAAAACTGGGTTACAGCTATAAAAGCTCAAACTGCACATTAACTCTTCCGGTGGGTGTATTTTACACAGTGGTTGTGGAGATCGGCGTGGCTGTAAGAAAACTCTGCAGCAGAGCACTGTGTAGCTTCCAGAGACCCGTGCTCTGTGGCTACTCAGCACAAAGGCCTGATTGAGGGCAGAGCTGCTAGGTGGCCACAGAGCACACTCTGTTTGGCTCTGCTCCTGCCCTGCTAGCTGTTTGAAGCCCAAACTCACAACAGATCGCTGTTTAGGCTAATCACGCGCACCACATCTGAGAGAAAGGACTGAGCCGCAGAGACTGAAGGGAAGGGAAGGGGTCATGTGTGTTACATCAGCACTCGCACTTTCACACAGGAAACAAGATGCAATGCTGCATCGCTGAGCCTGGGGAGAGACAGGAAGAGACCCACTCACATAAGACCCGTCTACTCCTACACTAGGACTCACCTATATTGATGGCGGTCTCCTGCTTGTCTCCGGTCAGGATCCAGATCTTAATGTCAGCCTTCATCAGGGTCTCGATAGTCTCAGGGACGTGATCCTGCAGCTTGTCCTCGATCGCAGTGGCGCCAAGCAGCTGCAGGTTCTACAGCAAAGATTACAGACATGACCGCACCAATTTTTCAATACTAAATCATTTTCAGTCTAAATCAGACCACTACAAGCACTTGTACAGTAATACACTCATTACACACACACGTATGTTTTACTGCAAAATATGCCACTCTTATTTTTCATACGTGCTACATCTGGGACATAGAGAACCAAAACCGTGACATAATTCTCTATTTTTTTTCGCGGTCCGGTTGCCATCAAATCCTGTGCCCTGATTGGCTGGCGAGTGGGTCAGTGTCCTACGATACGGACCCCAGTTATGGACCTCTGGCGACTCACTCGTTCACAACAAACATAGTAGTATTTTTTGTCAATATTTATCTTTTTTTTAATAAGATTTATTTATAATATCAAAAATCTTATAAATTTTTGCCAGCATTTCTCAGCATAATAGCATTAATTTTACATCATGGATAGCGATAACGACAGTGTTCACAGCGAAAGCGAGTTTTACTACCCTGAGGAAGAAGAAATAAAAGAAAACATTTCAGGAGAAAGCTAAAAACCTCTAACTTACTAACGCCGAGCAAAAACATGGCTGAATCCTGAATAACTCAATTTTGTATAAATAGGGGACTACATAGGCAGCAAAATGTAGGTTTTTTCTCCACCATGGAAGTGCACTTGTATACCGAGGAGGAAGCCATTCGCATTACAGCCATGAATGAGGAATCAAAATAGCATCAATTTTACATCATGGATAGCAATAACGACAGTGTTCAGAGCGAAAGCGAGTTTTACTACCCTGAGGAAGACGAAATAAAAGAAAACATTTGAGGAGAAAGCTAAAAACCTGTAACTTACTAACGCCAAGCAAAAACATGGCTGAATCCTGAATGACTCAATTTTGTATAAATAGGGGACTACACAGGCGGCAAAATGTTTTTTTTTTCCTGCCATGGAAGTGCACTTGTATACTGAGGAGGAAGTCATTTGCATTACAGCCGTGAATGAGGATTCAAAATGGCGGCGTGGCTCGCCTCGGCTCGGTTTTCCCTTTCGGGCGCGCTCGTTTTCTGTTCAAATTTGGTAAAAGAAAAAAATTTATATATTATTTACCAGCTTAAGGTCGGTCCATATGGTGAAATACCGTGACCAAATGAGGAAACCTCATGAGGAAATCGATGAACTGTGATACATTTGGGGACTTTTTGTTCATGAATGTGTCTATATCAGGAAATCACCCACTGGCTTGTGTGATGTATTTCGTATGAAATTCATTTTTCATACGAAATGCATCACAGATCTGAGTGACATACTTCCCGATATTTCATGCCAATGATGTCACTCCCAGTGTTTTCCCGCTGACTAGATGCACGCTGTCAAAATGTTAAACAGGTTCAAAATTAAAATTTTTGATTAACTTGCGTATATTTTTTGTGGAGGTGTCCATATAATAAACATTACACAGTGGCGTGAAGATATGAAGCTCATCTCGTGTTGAAAAATATTTCAGCCGTTCACTTCAGGTCACTCGTGATCTACACATTCACCACTCGAAAATAAACTTCATAATCATCGCACGATTGTGTAATATCTATCTATCCATCCATCCATATATAAATGAAACTTCAGGTACAATAAGAAAATGACTTGTGTGAAAACTACATGGCCCTTGACAAGTATAATAATATAAGAGCAAATTATGGGTACGTGCTTTTTCGAGAGCATTTGTTCACTGAATTTATTTTTCTCTAGAAGGATATCGAGACAACGTGCCAGCTAATTCTATCAAACTGTTTAAAAAAAATAATAATAAATTCTGTGGTCACTTTGCTGACTGTGCTTTTTAAAGTCTTTAAGCCAAAATAGGGGTAATAATAAATCAGTCAAATCCGGCTAAAAATGATATAATTACTACCAGCATTGCACTGGGCAAAAGCCCACGGGTTTTGATCTTCATTCTGTATGGCGACGTAAATGATTTCCAAACGTCTGACCTTCCTTTTCGTTGCACTAAATTTGAATCATGCTGCTGCTTTACCACACATCCACTCTCTAACATGTGCTGTAATGTGGACTTCGGTGCCAACATCATGAGTGACTCCAGTGTGCCAAGTTAAGAAAAATGTTTCGGGTAATTCATGGAGAAAACTTAAATAAAACGGTTCAAAACAAAAGCCAACTTCTTGTACAAAAGCTAAATGTAGTAACATGCAAAAATATAAAGGTGGAAGCAACCAGGTTCTGAAATTTGCACCCGATCCAAGCTCAACAAATCTCTTCAGAAATGTCCAAATATCCGGGTCTCATCAGGTTCACAGAGCAATCTCAAAGCTCTCCTTCATTTCATAATATTTTTAAGAAACTCCCTCCCCGACTCTCTGTATTTAACATTCATGACAACTGCTTCGAGTCATAGCATCACTGAAGGCCTTCCCGTAAAGTGCGGTGCAGTGGGAGTGTGGAGCGGATCGCTTTCTCAGACTGAAGCAGCAGGAGTGTTTTCCTCTGGTCAGCTGACCCAGTGTACACTCCCAGCTAAGTGAGGATGTGGGATCGGGGAGAGAGACAGGAGCAGTGAGTGCTTAGGAGAATCACATTCATGCTCTGACCGCAGACGCCTGGCTCTGTGTGCGTGAGAGAGAGAAAGTATGGCTGTTTGAAGTGTTTTTTTTCTCAGGAAGCCCCTGGCCTTTTGACCGACCACAATCTTTTCCAAACAGCCAGAATTATGACGGAGCTCTGAAGAGCAGATGGCGCAGTAGGAGAGAGGAACGTAGATCTCGAAAGTCTCCGCAAGCAAACGTTTTGCATGGAGAATAATCAGTTTGGGTTTCCAAGCACAAGTTTTCTATCTCAGAGTGCAAAACCAGTGACTCAATCACTTCTTATAACAATAAATACATCAGTTTTACTCCAGTCGACCCACTGATTCAGCCATGCGTCCTCAGGAGGCATGACATTATTACACCTTGTCCATGTTAGAGACAAAGATCAGTGTGAGGTTGAGAGAGAGAGTCTCTCACTGCCCCCTGCTGACCAGTCTCTGCAATTGCACTCCCTCACAAGAACTAGCTTCACTGACAAATTGAAAGAAAGAAAGAAAGAAAGAAAGAAAGAAAGAAAGAAAGAAAGAAAGAAAGAACTTTATTCATCACACACTTGTGAAATTTCCTCTCTGCATTTAACCAATCTGAAGCAGTGAAAAACACACACACCTAGAGCAGCCATGCTAACAGCGCCCGGGGAGCAATCAGGCCGTCCCATATTAACCTAACCGCATGTCTTTGGACTGTGGGGGAAACCCACGCAGACATGGGGAGAACATGCAAACTCCACACAGGAAGGCCCTCGCCAGCCGCTGGGTTCGAACCCAGAACCTTCTTGCTGTGAGGCGACCGTGCTAACCACTACACCACCATGCAGCCAAAATTGTTTGCTACATTAGACATGTTCGCACAGAGAAGTGATTATTTAAAGCACAGCTGTATCACCTGTCACAGTACATAACGTGTCTGTAGCTACACAGCAAGGTGTGATTAAAAACTGAATTAACATCAGTCAAAACCATTTAGTGGGTTAGTCAGTGCTGAGAATGCACTTTTGGCTACAACAATCAATCAACATCTTGGATGCAGGGCGGCACGGTGGTGTAGTGGTTAGCGCTGTCGCCTCACAGCGAGAAGGTCCGGGTTCGAGCCCCGTGGCCGGCGAGGGCCTTTCTGTGCGGAGTTTGCATGTTCTCCCAGTGTCCGCGTGGGTTTCCTCCGGGTGCTCCGGTTTCCCCCACAGTCCAAAGACATGCAGGTTAGGTTAACTGGTGACTCTAAATTGACCGTAGGTGTGAATGTGAGCGTGAATGGTTGTCTGTGTCTATGTGTCAGCCCTGTGATGACCTGGCGACTTGTCCAAGGTGTACCCCGCCTTTCGCTCGTAGTCAGCTGGGATAGGCTCCAGCTTGCCTGCAACCCTGTAGAACAGGATAAAGCGGCTAGAGATAATGAGATGAGATCTTGGATGCAGTACCAAAATCTCTGCTGGCCAGAGATGCGAGATGGACGTTTCCACTTTCTAAATATCCCTCAGATGTCACAGATCTGCTTGGACCACGTTAACATTTCTGGGTGCTCTTAAAGGCCATCCATCCATCATCTCTAGCCGCTTTATCCTGTTCTACAGGGTCGCAGGCAAGCTGGAGCCTATCCCAGCTGACTACGGGCGAAAGGCAGGGTACACCCTGGACAAGTCGCCAGGTCATCACAGGGCTGACACATTAAAATCAAAACTCAAAGTCCTTCCTATGCCATGTGGTGCATAGGGCGGCGCCGATCTCCGTTTCCATAGCCCTCGGCCTCTCGCCTATTACATAGCTAGGGTTACAGTGGGGGGCTGGTCCTCTGGTAACCGCAAGAGTTTGACTCCCCACTCGCATCTGTATTGCAGTGTGCCTTGCCAGACGGTGGTAGGTACCATTTTTATGATGGTCTTTGGTATGACCCGACTATGAATAGAACTCGCCATCTCCCGATCGAGAGGCGGACACGCCAACCGCTAGGCTGACACAGAGAGAGACACAACCATTCACACCTACAATCAATTTAGAGCCACCAATTAGCCTAACCTGCATGTCTTTGGACTGTGGGGGAAACCGGAGCACCCGGAGGAAACCCACGCAGACACGGGGAGAACATGCAAACTCCGCACAGAAAGGCCCTCGCCGGCCGCTGAGCTCAAACCCAGGACCTTCTTGCTGTGAGGCGACCGTGCTAACCACTACACCACTGTGCCACCCTCTCTTGAAGGCCATTTCTAAATAAATAAATAAATAAATAAATAAACTTTTACCGATTAACATGGATTAGCAAGGCTCGAAAAAGTATCGCATTTCTATCAGAAACTAAAACTGCATGCACTATCAGACCAATTTTTGACAGCTTTAGAAGTTTTCTAACCCTCTCCTGCATGGTGCTGCCATACGGCAACAATTAATTTCTCATTTTTCGAATGTGCAGTACCAGAAAACCTATGTTTCACTGCTTCCTTAACCCTTTCTTTTGCTATGAAACAACTGTCAGGTGACCAGGAAATGCTGGTAGCACAAGGCCATGACCTGAGAGCTGTCAAACTGAAGCATCTTTTCAATATCAGTCAGTTCAGTTGGTCGGGTTCAATGCCCGAACTGATGATCACATCATCAGTTTTTCTTTGGCTAATCAGACACAAGGTATGCCACCACTCTTGCCAGAGCGGTTGGGGGTTAGGTGCCTTGCTCAAGGGCACTTAAGTCAATCCTGCTAGTCTGGGGAATCGAACCAGCAACCTTTTGGTCCCAAAGCTGTTTCTCTACCCATTAGGCCATGACTTCCCTTAATTCCCAATATCATTATGAAACGAAGCAGCACGACGTGCTTGGCACGAGTTTAATTTTGATCACCGTGCAACAGATTCGGAGTTTGATCTGCATTCGTTATAATAAATATCCCTAACATAGAAAAGGTGCTTATATTAGTAGAGATGCTGTGACATCTGTGACAGACATCCATAAATCCTCCCCAAATCCAGATCTATTTCTGGAGCAGAAACACTTCGGCAGCTTTGATCAGCGAGAGAAGAAAGCAACCTTAAAACAGGGTTTCTGCAGGCTTGAACAAGTTCAATTTAAGACTTTTTAAGACCTTTTTAAGACCATGACAGGTTAAATTTAAGACTTATGCCGCACAAAAAAATAAAGAAAATTGGAAGAGCCTGAATTACTTTCAAAATAACAAAATTTATCATCATTCACCAATGAACTCATTACATCCCTAGGGTGCGCTCTTGCATTAATGAGGAACTAAGTTGCATCCCGCAAATCACTTGAGGATGAGGCATTCGATTCTGTATGGTTTGTGTGTTGTAACGTTGCAGTTCGCACGGAGTTCGCTGATGCACCGTCTCTAGATGTGCTTGGACCTGACAACGGTGAACAAAATTGAGTGATGGCATGCAACTGTTGCAGACTTTTATGGGCAGCCTGGTGCTTCTCCGCTTTCACATGCGATTCCGGTGCCTTTACACCCAGGGTGCTGAGTTTGAGTGTTCTTTTGCACAATGTGCAGTACGCCTCAAACGGATTGTTTGGTACACGTTTTAACCAGTCTACGAAATCATTGCGTTCAAGCCAGCAGTCGTTAAACTTGCATTTGCCCATTTTGCTACAAACCATGACAATCTCCCTCGCTTCTTTTAGGCTCTACTGTCTAAATGCGCGCGTGCCATGCCCTGTGCATCACCATGCCAACCGGGCTAGACGCCGGATTCCACTGTGTCCCATTTGTAGTTTGCAGCGTAGCCTACTGATACTAAGTAGGCCTAGCCTATATGACTAATTATGAATATCACCAACGCATTTAACAAAAAAATGGACGTAAGGATTTAAGACTTCACAAAATTACATTCAAGACCTACAATGCAAAATATGCTCGTATTTTAGACTTAAGGCCTTAAATTAGGATGATCAAATTTTAGACTTAAGACTCCGCGGAAACCCTGTTAAAAGTGGCAGGATTAGAACGTAAAACGTGTGTACAGTACACAGTACTGACCTTCTCAATGAGCTCGTAGCTCTCCTCCATTTTGAGTGCTCTGTTCTGCAGAGAGGTGCAGGCACGATGATGTACTTCCTGCCACTGCTGGTATAACGATTCGGATATGTCTGCCACGGCAAAACACAGTGTACGCAAACCTGGGGAAACAAAACCGTCCATTGGTACACAGTATTTGGTGCAGAACGGCAAACCCAGCTGAACTTGTATTACTGACTCACTAGTGTGTATTACTCACAGCCTAAATGCTTCCATGTGGTTTGACTGTAAAATCCTGAAGAGCAATAATTGGCTCCGAGGTTCAGGATGTAGGCACTATTTAGTCAATACTTCGATGACAAATCTTGCTATTGAATCTTACACACGGGCAATTCCATGTAAGTGTCAACCTCACCATACAAAAATAAAGCAACATGTAATACATCAAAACCACTCCCAGAGATATCACCTAGGCCTGTATTTTACAGATGTGAATAAGTTGAACCAATTTGTTACAAGCATTGTTCCCTTCGCCTTCACTACTTTAGCTAATGACACGAATAACTTCGATCATGTACAAGTCTATATTATTGCCACAAGCCACAGAAATGTATGCTAAAATCCACAAAACAGCAAAACAATAGCCATCCTAAATATTATTTAAGAACGTTGATAGTTTTAGCTGATATTTAGAGAGTTTTTCAAAGGGTTATGGTGGTTAAATCGCTGACTTTCTAAACATATGCCATGTCTATTTCAGACGCGTCACATCCATAACGGAATTTCGTCACATCCATAACGCTGACTTTTCCTTCCAAAACTCTGCATAAAATACAAAATATTTTAAACAAAGATTTTTTAATATTCACCTTGGACCCCTCTATCAAATGGATATCTCCATTTCGACATTAGGTTTACAATTTCACAGAGTTTGATAAAAATGTACAGTCACCCAAGAAAAGTGATACTTTTTCTGTCACATCCATAACGCATCTTTTATTGGCATTTTCTGGCATGCCCTAGATGTACTATGGGAACTGTTCTTGTTCTATCACTTCTCCAGTATGGTACAGCCTTAAAATATGCAACACCTGTTTAAATACTGGGAGACAATAAAACATGCACTGGGTTATTTGTTGCCATTTTGAGTTCAAGTGTCACGTCCATAACGCTGGAATTGCTCACACACTGCAATATTCTAATCGTCCACCAGGGGGCAGAACACGCATTGGATTAGCATCAGAAGACTGCAATGCTGCAAACCTACACCATTAAAATGGGGAGGGATTTATGTTCCATGCATGTGCGTGTCCATGCTCTCACCCTCTGTAGCAAACTGCTCCAGATGTTTCAGTGTAATATCCTTATACTTGGAGTTATCAGCCAAGCGGTCGTAAATGACCGTGTCCTGTGAAAGAAAGAAAATGCGTCAGATGTGAGAGAATATCCACGTTGTAAGCTTCCACTTTTATTCCACACCATAAACGCAGTCCTGGATTAAACACCTGGGCTTTTAGTTCATATTTAACCTCAGAGAAATCAACGACAATCTCAAGAGCTGCTCCCTTTCTTATGCTTGCTTTTATAACTGGTGTGCACGTCATCTTCCAGAGGTGGAGTTTGCCTTTCTAGCACAATCAGGATGATCCCAGTTAGAACATCATTATGATATCGCCTGGTTAAAGTCTCAATGTGCGTATATAGTCCTGTGCAAACGTCTGAGGCCTTCACGCATCAAGAAATGATAAGCTAGATATTTGTGCATCAGTGAATACTGTAACGAATTATTCGAAGATGAAGACGACACATCTGTAACTGCTGAGTCAGAGCAATTGGAAAACACATCAATGCAGTACACTGATCTTTGTTTGGGTTTCATTAGTAATTTTACTCCATTTCAAACGTTTTTTGGTGCCACACAAAACACCATGTATATCTGTACTGGAATAAAACGCCTGAGGGCCACGCTAAAGCCAAACTAAATCTGGAGAGAAATACTTGGCAAGACCTTTTATGTTCTTCTACCATGCTGTCGCAGAACATGAATAATAAACCGATCCTCAGTCCCCAAATAAATAAATTCACGTTGTATCAGATACACTCGCACTGTACGAGCAAACAGAAAAATCCTTCCTTTTGGTTCCCTGTTTGAAAAGCAGCAAGCTTTTCAGATCCGCTATTGTGTGCGAGCTCAAATCACCACAAGAAAAAACAAACAAAAAAAAGCATTCGATGCCGCCGCTGCCATGGTCGCCAACGTTGGGCAACACTCTGTTGCTATGGTGATAGACACTCACTGCTCCTTTACAGTATAGCCGGATCTTTCCGGATGGAGTGCGCATGATGACCGACATCCTCTTCCTGGCACTGTGGAAGAAAATCACAGTCGTCATCACCGCCATTATCGTAATGAGAAACTCTGTACTTGAACGTGAAAAGTGCAAGTAGCGAATAAAACGAATGAGTCAGATGTGGTGGATTTAAATGATGAGAATAGACATTAGAACATAAACACACCTTGTAAACTCCAACACGTGCAGTAGTTCATATTTCTCTTCTCGACCAAGCTGAGAGAGAGATACACAGAGTGAAAGAGAATGAGACACGCACACAGATACAGAGATATACAGAACGAGAGAAACAGTGAGCCACACAGACAGAGATACATAGAGAGAGAGCATGAGAGAGACAGACAGAAACAGAAGAGAGACAGACAGAAGGAGAGATACACAGAGCGAGAGAGCATGAGAGAGACAGAATACGAGGGAGAGCGAGAGAGATCCACAGAGAAACATAACGAGAGAGACACAAAGAGAGATACACAAACAGCAAGAGAGCATAAGAGACCGAGCACATAAGACAGACACAAAAGAGTGAGAGAAAGCATAAGAAAGATGGAGATACATAGAGAAGCAGAACAAGAAAGACAGATACACAGAAACCGAGCATATTTTATTTATGTATATATATATATATATATATATATATATATATATATATATATATATATATATATACACACACACACACACACACACACACACACACACACACACACGTATGAGCGAGAGAGAGATACACAGAGAAACAGAAGAGAGCATGAGAGACAGAATGAGAGACAAAGAGATACACAAACAGTGAGAGCATGAGAGACAGACAGAATGAGAGGGAGAGAGAGAAGATACACAAACAGAATGAGAGAAAGAGATACACAAACAGCAAGAGCATGAGAGACAGAGAGAGATACACAAACAGAACAAGAGACAGAAAGAGATACAAACAGTGAGAGCATGAGAGACAGACAATGAGAGTGAGAGAGATACACAAACAACGAGAGAGCATGAGAGAGAGACAATACAAGAGTGAGCGAGAGGGAGAGAGATACACAAACAGCGAGAGAGCATGAGAGACAGACAGAATGAGAGTGAGCAAAAGAGCATGAGAGACAATGACAGTGAGCGAAAGAGCAAGAGAGAGATACACAAACAGCGAGAGAGCATGAGACAGACAGAATGAGAGTGAGAGAGACAGAATGAGAGTGAGAGATACACAAACAACGAGAAAGCATGAGAGAGAGACAGAATGAGAGTGAGAGAGCATGAGAGACACAATACAAGAGTGAGCGATACACAACAAGAACAAGAGAAAGCATAAGACAGAGATACATAGAGAAGCAGAACGAGACAGACAGAGATACACACAGAAACAGAACATATACATGCGTGCGCGAGAGACAGACACACACACACCACTTAATTCATCCACAAAAGGGCCGAACCAGTGAATAAGCGAGTGCTCCTGGCTTTCCTCTGATTAAAAAGTGTAAGTGATGTACTTATGGCTGTCTGAACATCAGTCTAAATAAAGTTTCTGAGAAATGAATTATTAATCTGACCCTGGGTCATGGTCGCCTCGTGCACATGTACACACCCCGTTAATAATCAAGCTCAATGAGCCCATTAATGCATCTAATAAATAACTAACCTTTTGTTATGCTAAAAATGATCACTCAAAAACAGAGCTGGATTCTGATGGTGCTCTATAGGGACATGGCCGTGCAGCCTGAACGCGTCGTCTCAGAAGCAGGACACAGTGCGTCTCTGCCCTGTTAATGCAATTTAGCTCAAATCAGCACTAACTGGACACATTCACACTAAACAGCTGCTCAAAGTACCTCAGCACACAGCACTGATTCTCCGTCCCAAAGCACAGCAGCAGCTTAGGACACCTGAGGCCTTCTATAAATGTTAATCATCTCCTAACAGAAAGCACATCACATCATACCATAGATTTTTAACCTGCTTTTTTTTTTTACTAGCCTTAGATTATATGCAGCGTCTGCCATGTAAGTCCCTATAAATGAGCTGTTACTAAAGGAATGATAATGTATTCAAGCTAGCACACTAATACGAGTCTAACATTTACATTACAGCCAGAATTACTGTCGAGCTCCTGTTGTAGAAAATCAGTCCACACTTTCTGATTTGAGAATTTAGCAGCACTACGCTATACCGGAGATTAAGAGCTAACGTCTCGTATCTAGAGAGCTATTGGACTGAATAAACAATACACAACGTTCTTCTCGCCTCACTGGTGCCATTATAAAGAGTGGAAAAGGCACGAGTGCGTTATGATGACAGTTCCTTTAGTACAACACAATAGCTTTAAAATCAAGTGTGCGCGCCAAACGAAATTGCGTATGCACTACTCACCGCCTCGATGATGACACTGTCCGGAGTCCTGGCTGAGAAAACGAAGCCGAGGTTACGTGCTGCACGGACCAGGGCTCCTTCATCTGTCATGTGGAAAGACGGAGGGTCAGGACAGCAGTTACGAGCAGTGGATCAGGATGCTTTCACATATACAGGTTTCCACCAGATTGTTTGGCCAGGTAAAGACTGCGCAATCGCAACGTCTGAGCGAGGTGCAAACTCTAGCGTGATTCAGTTGTAGAGACAAAGTGAGTGAATCAGCACCAAAAAAAAAAGGTTTTGGAGGAGTACATTTTCAGCCGGGCGGCACGGTGGTGTAGTGGTTAGCGCTGTCGCCTCACAGCAAGAAGGTCGGGGTTCGAGCCCCGTGGCCGGTGAGGGCCTTTCTGTGTGGAGTTTGCATGTTCTCCCCGTGTCCGCGTGGGTTTCCTCCGGGTGCTCCGGTTTCCCCCACAGTCCAAAGACATGCAGGTTAGGTTAACTGGTGACTCTAAATTGACCGTAGGTGTGAATGTGAGTGTGAATGGTTGTCTGTGTCTATGTGTCAGCCCTGTGATGACCTGGCGACTTGTCCAGGGTGTACCCCGCCTTTCACCCGTAGTCAGCTGGGATAGGCTCCAGCTTGCCTGCGACCCTGTAGAAGGATAAAGCGGCTAGAGATAATGAGATGAGACATTTTCAGCCCAACTAGCATCCCCAGTCAATGGCTTTTTCTTCCTTAATGAGGTACGGTTATTTATACGTGGTGTGAAATCAAAAGTACAGTACCAGTCCAAAAAATTGGACACGCCTACTCGTTCATAGGTTTTTCTGTATTTTTGACCATTTTCTACATTGTAGAACAATACCAAAGACATCAAAATTATAAAAATAACATTCGGAATATATACAGAATGTCATTTAAAAAAAAAGCTCTAGAGACCTGTGCAGGTCTGAGCTCAACCTTTGTCTGATTGGGAGATAGAAGATATGGTACATAAATAGAAAAAAAAAAAAAAACCCGCTCAGAAATACGTCGACGGCAGGATTCGAGCCGATGTTGCAAAATCTGTTGGGTGGTTCTCCACTATAGTTGCAAATTGGGATATGGACCTTGAGCAAACTGATAAGTTCATAAGGCAGAATTCTGGTAGCCAATTTTGGAGTTTTATCAAAGTATCTTCTTATTGCTCGATATGGCAAAATTCAAGGCCAAAGGTCAAGGTCATTTCAAGGTCAAGGCTGCCCTCGTCTCTGTCAGTACACAAACAGGTCTCTGAAATGCCTAATAAATCCATAATCTCTGACCAAAATCAAAATGTAATTGACCCCAATTACAAATCTGGGCCTTATTATAAATAATTCTATTTGAAAATGTATATTTATCACAATAGAACAATAAATATATGTATTAAAAGGGTGCAGCGTTTGTGTACTGACAGCATGTTTGTGTACTGACGTTCAAAAATAAGACAACGAAGTTGATTATTTGAGCAGAACAGTAAAGATCAATCATTCAACCAGGTAGCAAGTAGGGGAAGCTGGAAGTAAAATTAACAGTTTGTAAAAGGTGAGTGGGGGGGAGGGGCAAATTCAAATTTTTAAGTCAGTACACAGACGCTCTCAGAAATTGACTAGGCCTAATCAGAAAACCTTTAAAGATATCCTGGTAGGATACATGTACTAGGTATAGGCCTATATACTAGTAGGTTGACAAAAGGGATCGAGAGACATCAAACTGTCATCCTATCAAATTGGTCAATACACTAACACAATAGTCAGTACACAAACTGACCCCGGTGTTAGTGTATGGACTGTTAGTGTATGGACAAATAGCTCATCATCTGGTCACCAGGGTGCAGATGTGTATATGATGCCTGTGCATTGTAGTCTAGTTGAAACGTCTTCTAACTCATATTCATGGCACAAACATGTTTTCATGACAAAGCTGGGCCTACATCATTCTAGAAGTGTTAGTGTATTGACTGCTATTATAAATTCTGTTAAAAATTGCCATGCAAACCTGAACAATGCTGGAAAACTACCACAATATGAAATTCAATGTTTCCCTCCCAGGGCGGCACGGTGGTGTAGTGGTTAGCGCTGTCGCCTCACAGCAAGAAGGTCCTGGGTTCGAGCCCCGGGGCCGGCGAGGGCCTTTCTGTGCGGAGTTTGCATGTTCTCCCCGTGTCCGCGTGGGTTTCCTCCGGGTGCTTCGGTTTCCCCCACAGTCCAAAGACATGCAGGTTAGGTTAACTGGTGACTCTAAATTGAGCGTAGGTGTGAATGTGAGTGTGAATGGTTGTCTGTGTCTATGTGTCAGCCCTGTGATGACCTGGCGACTTGTCCAGGGTGTACCCCGCCTTTCGCCCATAGTCAGCTGGGATAGGCTCCAGCTTGCCTGCGACCCTGTAGAACAGGATAAAGCGGCTACAGATGAGATGAGATGTTTCCCTCCCTTGAACTTGTGGGATTCCCACAATGCACTGCAGTCATCTCATTAGAATAGTTCTGTCCATTTTCCCCAGGTGTCTCTAGTTAGTACTGTCAGACTACGTTCAGACTGCACCCTGAAACGACCCATATCCGATTTTTTTGCCCATATGCGACCTGTATCCGATTTGTTATTGACAATCTGAACGACACAGATCTGATTTTTTTCACATGCGACCCAGGCCGCTTGGATATGTGGTCCTAATTCCAATGCATATCTGATATTTTCACATGCGACTGCAGTCTGACCGGACAGGTCACATTCATGCGACCTACACGTCATCAACAAGAGACAAACGTCACTATTCTGCGTTGGCTAATCCCGCCTCTTTGGTGAAAAACAACAACATTTGTACAGTTTTCAGAATTTAAATAGACTTTTATAGAATTGATCAAGCTAATGGTGGATTTGGTAGGGACCTGGATGTTGATCTGTTAGCCTGATTAAATAAAACAGTTTCTATAACTGATTTATAACTTAAACCATCCTGTACCACATCGCCAGGTCTCGCCTCATCTCCATCGCAAACTGCACTGGTGTTTATGCACCTTGAGCCAGCGCTGAGAGAAGTTGCAGAATTCAGCTGGCTATAAACAATCTAAATAAATATTTATAAAAATGTAGAAAAAGTTTATTAATATGACGAAATAAATATGTGCAAATTATTAAGCCTGAATTAAGAGTTTGGTAATACAGCGGCCGTATCCCAAATGACTGCCTACTGAAGCTCGAGTGCACTATATAGAGTTTAAAAATCCATTACTTCCTAGTAACGTGTAGTGCACTTGTATAGAAATTAGAGAGACATTTAGGAGTCAACCCTCGTTACCAGGCTACACGTTTTCATTTCAGTTCAGAAACCACATACGAGACCTCACACTAACACTAACCAGATAATTAAACAAACAAACAAAAAAAGAAATCATTAAACTTGAAGAGTGCACTTTTTTTTGTTTACGTATTAGGTAGATGTGCTTATTACGTGCCAATCTGTGCATGCGGGACACTTTTGGGTCGTTTTCCGTTCATATTGGAGATCGCATACAAGTCTCATATAATTGGTAATGTGAACGGCCTAACAAAAAAATCGGATTTCACAACAAATCGGATATGGGTCGTTTCAGGTTGCAGTCTGAACGTAGTGTTAGTGTACTGACTTAATTACTTGGGACACCAAAAATCAATTTCTTGGCGGGAAAATTTCTGACTAGTATTGGAAATATTTTCAAAATGTGCTTTTCTTCATGCTGCATGGACAATATTGATCATATTTAAATGGGTGACACAAAATAATAACACCAATAAATATTTTTCAGCAAGGGTTTATTTTCCTTCTGGGATGTATGAGACACGCATTTTGGACCCCCTTGGGTACTTCCAATGAAAAATTCTACCAACACTATTATATTTGAGTGGATAAAATTTAATATCAATTAATTTTTATAATCAATAGGAAGGCATATGAACACAGACACCCTGATTTTATTTAAAGGCCTGGTCTCAGAATACTTAAGTGAGGTGACACCAATTTGCAACTATAGTGGAGAACCACCCTGTTCCTTTCCTGGACGGCTCAGCGACAAACTGAGGTTATGTAACGTGGCACTTACAGTCAGGACGCAGTGGAACCACACCACGACTATGGAATTGCTACCTGAGGCTGGGACGCCAATTACATTCTTAAAACGCACTCAAACTCGGTGAAACGTACACATACAGACAGGTGCCTCTATAGCTAAAAGGCTGAGCCAACAAAAAGTGGCGTATTTTTAGATTTTTCAAAGTATCCGCCGTTTACCTTGACACTTTGCACGCTATTGGCATTAACTTAACCAGCTTCATGAGGTAGTCACCTATTATCATCAGGTGTGCCTCGTCAAAAGTTAATTAGTGCAATTTCTTGCCGTCTTAATGCGTTTCAGACCAGTAAATAATAAAAATACAGTAAATAGCCCTGGGGCAGCAGAAGTGTAATCGAGCATCAGCTGTGGAGTGCAAAGAGTCAGATAGAACTGGCAGGAAAGGTGAGGAGTTTCACCCGTGACGGATTTTTCTTTTTTAGCGTGCATCTCGTGTTCTTGCAAAGAAGCCAGTAACGAGAGAAAGAGCGCGAGCGCACACGCTCAGAAACCCAGTGCTGCGTGCATGCAATTAGTTGAGATCATTGAAAAAGCGAAAGTAAAATAGTGAACACGCACCTTGTGTTGTCACGAGCCTGTCTCCCAGTTCCTCATTACCCACGAGCCTCAAGAGTATTACAAACCCTATTCAACAACTGCAGTAATCCATATCTCAAGAACCACTCAACTAAGTAAAAAGAAGCAACATCCATCATTACTTTAAGGCATGAGATGTCTTATAAAATGAGGCAAAAACACTGAATTACAAGGCGTGTCCAAATTTTGGCTGGTACTGTAGCTGTTTCGCTCTGATCTAAACCCAGCAAATGTTTCAGAAACATTGACTGGCATTTTGTTTTTCTCTCTTTGATGATGAGAAAGAAGCTGGTTACTAAACATACGACACAGTCCATTAATGCGCCTGACCTAATTGGGAAAAGCTGTTTGTACATATTTAGAGACTTGCAAAAGTATTCAACTCCCAGTGTGGTAAATACTTTGGAGAAATACTGAGGAGAAACTTCACCTTTCAGCAGGACGACTGTCCCAAACACAATGCAGGAGTGGCCAAAAACAAGAAGGTGAATGTTCTACAGTCAAAGTCCAGATCTGAAACCAACTCCGTACGTTTACATACATGTACAGTATGTTATTTACCAGCTGGGGGGGGTCCGTATCGTGAAATACCGTGGCCAGGGTCTTAAAAGTACTGACCGATGCCCTCTGGGCCGAGGGCATCAAATCAGTCGTTTTGAACAGGGCTGTTTAGGACAGAGTGGGAAGGGAGCTGTGGTGCTTTATCCTTGTTTTATTTTGACTAAAGCAAGTCAGACATTTCATTAAGACCTCCGGGAACTGCGTAAACTTGTGGAAAAGGGGTGCGTTACACCACCTTTAAGCGCATATTGGTTTGTAACCAAAAAAAAAAACTCCATACTGAACAATCTGTGCAAGTTCATCTGTAACCCAGATGAATCTGATGACGTAAGGTAAGGCACCATTTCATTTAGCAAAAATGAAATGAAAGATGCAGAGCCCACCTATATCAAAGCCTTTCAAAAATAAACTTGGGATCTGATAAAGGCAAAAATACAGTGGTGCTTGAAAGTTTGTGAACCCTTTAGAATTTTCTATATTTCTGCATAAATATGACCTAAATCATCATCAGATTTCCACACAAGTCCTAAAAGTAGATAAAGAGAACCCAGTTAAACAAATGAGACAAAAATATTATACTTATTTATTTATTGAGGAAAATGATCCAATATTACATATCTGTGAGTGGCAAAAGTACGTGAACCTCTAGGATTATCAGTTAATTTGAAGGTGAAATTAGAGTCAGGTGTTTTCAATCAATGGGATGACAATCAGGTGTGAGTGGGCACCCTGTTTTATTTAA
Source organism: Neoarius graeffei (assembly GCF_027579695.1). Taxonomy (NCBI): domain Eukaryota; kingdom Metazoa; phylum Chordata; class Actinopteri; order Siluriformes; family Ariidae; genus Neoarius; species Neoarius graeffei. The sequence goes on from NC_083576.1 coordinate 68,666,536, forward strand.
AGAACAGGGATCTATCAAAGTCTGATCTTCACAACACGTTTGTGGAAGTGTATCATGGCACGAACAAAGGAGATTCCTGAGGACCTCAGAAAAAGTGTTGTTGATGCTCATCAGGCTGGAAAAGGTTACAAGAGCATCTCTAAAGAGTTTGGACTCCACCAATCCACAGTCAGTCAGACAGATTGTGTACAAATGGAGGAAATTCAAGACCGTTGTTACCCTCCCCAGGAGTGGTCAACCAACAGAGATCACTCCAAAAACAAGGCATGTAATAGTCGGCGAGGTCGCCAAGGACCCCAGGGTAACTTCTAAGCAACTGAAGGCCTCTCTCACATTGGCTAATGTTCATGAGTCCACCATCAGGAGAACACTGAACAACAATGGTGTGCATGGCAGGGTTGCAAGGAGAAAGCCACTGCTCAACAAAAAGAACATTGCTGCTTGTCTGAAGTTTGCTAAAGATCATGTGGACAAGCCAGAAGGCTATTGGAAAAATGTTTTGTGGACAGAGGAGACCAAAATAGACCTTTTTGGTTTAAATGAGAAGCGTTATGTTTGGAGAAAGGAAAACACTGCATTCCAGCATAAGAGCCTTATCCCATCTGTGAAACATGGTGGTGGTAGTATCATGGTTTGGGCCCGTTTTGCTACATCTGGGCCAGGACGGCTTGCCATCACTGATGGAACAATGAATTCTGAATTATACCAGCGAATTCTAAAGGAAAATGTCAGGACACCTGTCCATGAACTGAATCTCAAGAGAAGGTGGGTCATGCAGCAAGACAACGACCCTAAGCACACAAGTCGTTCTACCAAAGAATGGTTAAAGAAGAATAAAGTTAATGTTTTGGAATGGCCAAGTCAAAGTCCTGACCTTAATCCAATCGAAATGTTGTGGAAGGACCTGAAGCGAGCAGTTCATGTGAGGAAACCTACCAACATCCCAGAGTTGAAGCTGTTCTGTACGGAGGAATGGGCTAAAATTCCTCCAAGCCGGTGTGCAGGACTGATCAACAGTTACCAGAAACGTTTAGTTGCAGTTATTGCTGCACAAGGGAGTCACACCAGATACTGAAAGCAAAAGGTTGACATACTTTTGCCACTCACAGATATGTAATATTGGATCATTTTCCTCAATAAATAAATGACCAAGTAAAATATTTTTGTCTTATTTGTTTAACTGGGTTCTCTTTATCTACTTTTAGGACTTGGGTGAAAACCTGATGTTTTAGGTCCTATTTATGCAGAAATATAGAAAATTCTAAAGGGTTCACAAACTTTCAAGCACCACTGCATCCATTAATACATTAAAAAAAAAAAAAAAGTCACTTCACACACAAGGCAAGGCTGTATTAAATGTGCTAAAGCTGGTTTTCACTGTGTCTGATCTAATACAGCTCATATTGCAAATGAATTAATGCAAATTAGTCTCACTCGTTTGTTCCTGAAGCCGAGGACACTTAAATTAAATCAGAACACATACAGTAAGGGAATGCCCTGTCCTTATCGAGACCATGTAAAGAAGAATATAAATGAGTCAGCTTTAAATAATACAGAACCTAATACACTGAGGGAAATATCATCATCATTTAAGCAAATACTTACTCATTAACTCTATGGCAGTTGCACATTTTAATGCACTAGGATTCGGAAAGCAACACAAAATAATCTCCAGCTCCTCTGAGCTGGATTTCAATCCTGATGTCTGGGCGAGATGCTGATAAGTCCGTCTCAATCCCCCAAATGAAAGCCACAGGAAATTACAGCAGCATTCAGAACACAAACGCATAAAACACGAGCCAGGAAATAAAACAGCTCACTCGTAAGCCTCCACCACTTTTAATAGAAAGTATAAAAGAACCACATCATCGTTGACTACAGTTCTCCACTGAGGAACAACTCGGCGATGCTTTTAAAAGTCTGAATTTATGTTGGAAATGATGCAACATCACATTTCACTAATGGAATTATTGAACACAGTTGTGATGTACATTTTACTGAGCACTAACATCAGGATATTGATTTATTGTGCTTATTCATTCTGGTGTGTTAAATCAAAAGCTCCACCTTAATATGGTATAGCCGCGTTGCTTTTGTGCACGCCATGATGGCATTCATGTGTGTTATTTCAGAGCAATTTTGTCCGATTTTAAAAAGATGAACTTTCAGGTAACGTGCCTATAGACCCCTTCGCAGTAAACGTCATTCATACGTAAGCAGAAATTGCACATGCACCCTGGACCCAAAAAAGACTCAGAAATGCCTAGTTGTGTTTTCGGGTGTCAGAATCGTAGCAGCGATGGGGTTATAATGTTCAGAATTCTAGCAGGATCTCACCCATTCAAAAAAATAAATAAATAAAATATCGCCGACGTCTATGGCTACAAGCCATCAAACGTGTAGACTGGGATGAAAGCACCATCAAAAATGCGCGGGTTTGCAGCGCCCACTTCATCACAGGTAAGATCAGGCTATTTATTAAATCTTTCTTTTTTATTCTTTCTAGTCTTCGTTTATCGATGTAGCAAAATACTTTGGTAACGTTTGTCTGATTAGCTGGGTCATAGTTACACAATGCAATGAATATTGTTAGCATGTTAACTTAGCTTTGCATGCAATTTTGTTTGTAGGAGAGGTCTCGCTTGACTCAAGCAGTCCAGATTTTGTGCCATCATTATTTGTGTATGCCGAAAATCACAATTTTAAAGCAAGGATGGAAAGGTAAAATTGTGTGCCCTCACTCTAAATGCCAACTTACATTGACTGCTCTAACCTAGCTCCCGCCCCGTTCAGTTTCATTTCTGCTCTCTGCCTCTCGCTTTTTACGCAGCTCTGATTTCTCTTAGCTGCACTCTTTACACCATCATTCCTTTCATGCCATCACCTCCTGCAAATTGCTGTTTAGTGTTGGTATTTGCTGTTGTAGCTAAAGCCACATTGCCGTCACATCACTGGCATAATTTGATTAAAACAAAATGAATATGAATGGCCCATTGTTAATCAAGTTGTACATGCCCGCACATAATCATATGCATCTAAAGACTTGTAGGCACGAAGTTTTTTGTGGGTGTACACTGAAGTCTTGTCAATAAGGTACGAGTATATATCTGCCCATTGTATACCAGGGAACTTACTAACATCGTCCGTCCACTCTTTAATTAAATACGGATCCAGTAGGCGATGTCCACTTGTTAGAGTTAACTTATTTATGTAGCATTTTCGATCTTGTAACGACAATTGTTTGGCATAATCTGACAGCTCATAATGCCGGTCTATGGGCAGCGCCATTGTTTCTGGGTCCAGGCTGCGCGCGCATCCTGGCAACGGTCGGTTTGTTTACAAACATGCGAAGGGGTCTATAATGCCTGGGCCAACCTACAAGATGTAAACAGTCCTAACAAAATCCTAAATCAAAGATCCCCAAAAGACCCCACATATGATAATGCTACAAGATTACACTCATGAATCTTTATCAGTGATCCCAACACTTCGATCCGGTCATGCATTTTTATCTGAAATAAAAGCCTGATTTATATGAAAAAAGATGCAATAGTGTGCTTTAATGGCTGAAACATAACCAAAAAAATCACAAGTCATTATCGTGCAGTCCTTAATAAATGTCACTGATTATTCTATCCACATTCACTGGATATGAGCAATCGCATGCTCTGATTGGCTACTAGGCTATCAGCTCATATACCGTGAACAGAGAAAAACAAAATGGCGGCACGTGTTGCTGAACCAACCGAGGATGAAATAGAAACTCGAAAACAACCCCCCCCCAAAAAAAAAAACAAAACAAAAAAAAAACAAAAAGCAGCAAAATATGGAATAAAAGTATTTGATGGTAAGAACACATCTTTTTATTTTTCAAGAATTATAATAGCATTTCTCACAAATTGCTCCTGTCACATTGCCGGTTTGTTTACATTCATCATCTTCAAGAATTAAAATTTGTTGAATTATTTTTTAGACTGGTTCAAAAGCTCAAAGGTGGTTTGAAAATTACAGAACTGAAATGTCCAAGGAAGTAGGGCTGCACGATATCAGAAAAATATGCGATATTCGATAACATGACTGAATATCTCGATATCGATATGTATCACGATAATTAAATATATAATGTTTTTCTTACCTCTACTCGCCGTTCTGCCCTGTCTAGCATAAAAAAAAAAAAAAAAAAAAAAAAAAAAAAAAACACCCAATGCATCGCTTCCATTCCAACATTATTTTTTTATTGGAAAAACATGGCTACACCTGCAATGGTGTCCATCAATCATCTTTAAATCTCTTAATTTTTGTGAGCGCAGCAGAAATATATTCAGGGAAGTATACAGTCTCTAGACATCGTGTCTTCAGCTCGAACTCTTCAGTCAGAAAATGAACCGTGAAACTCAAGTAGGGTTCTGTGGTGCGACTTGACCATAGGTCTGTAGTACTTGCGTAGTACTCCGCTCCACTTACTTCAAGTGTAACTGATTTTCGACACGTGTTGTACATGTCTGGAATTGCGACTTGAGAAAAATAATTCCGTGAGGGAATTTTATACCGTCGGTCCAGTATTGAAATCATGTCCACAAATCCACTGCCGGTAACAGCTGTCATTGGCATCATGTCTTTTGCCAAGTATCTCGCTATGCCTGCCGTTATGTCTTTGTGGCGTTTAGAATGTCTCTCATAAGGGGTTATACTAGCAAAGCTCTGCTGAACTGTAGTCACCTTCGTAATTTTAGATGTTGAAGGACTTGGCATATCATTGGACTGTTTGCTGCTAACGCTAGCTTGGATCTCTTCGTACAGGTGTTTATGGTTGTGTTGTAGATGCTTATGGAGATTCGTCGTGTTCCCCTTGGTAGCTACCACCACTGTTTTACATGTCTTGCAAAGTACCTGAGTTTGCAGTACGTCATCCCTCCTGAATCCAAAGTACTTCCAAATAGCAGACGTGCATTTTTTTTTGGAAACCAGTTCCTCCTCACACAAGTTTGTCTCACCACACTTGCTACCGCTCCCACCTTCCGCCATCACCACGAGGCTTTTACTTGTTTTGCAATAGGGGGCAGAGTTATCCCGCGGCGCTTGTTGACATTCAAATGTGATTGGACGGCACAGAAAAATGTGCCTTTTATCGAAATTTAAGTAATTTTTGCGGTATGTGTATCGCAAACTATGATATCGCGATTTCGATACTTTTTCGATATATTGTGCAGCCCTACAAGGAAGAATTAAATAAAACGTCTAAAGCTATTCTATACCTCGGCATGAGAGCAAGACGATACTTTCTACATAAAAGCAAGACTCAAGTCAATTCGTGCAGCCATCGATAAGTTAAGAAGTCCGCCTAAATGGAAATGATTTTGTCGGATGTTTTGTATAAAAAGTTAAAAATAAAAAAGCTCCGTTTCTCAAAATCCAGTGAATGTGGGTAGAATAAAACAATCATTCCACTCAATCTCCTCGTACACGGCTTATAGCCGACTCCATTTCATGGAATAACTGTTAATTATATAGTGACTGACAGACCTGGAGAGGCAGCTTGGTAGGCGATTGAGTCATCGCTGCGTTCAGGGACGGCTGTGTGACAGATTGCCATCATGGTCATAAACTCCATGATCACAGCAGCAGTGGGCTAGAAGAGGGGGGGAGAAATATATGAGAACTTTCAGCTGTTTGAGGACAGAACACACTGCATGTATTTATATAAACCTCATTATAGCTATATTCACTGGAATTAACTACTGATCTGAGAGGAAACCTAGCCGAGATGAAATGCTGGAATAAAACGATAGTATCACATGAGCGAAGTTAACTCAGATAAGAGATGTTGACATTTCAAACTGCACACAGAGTCTTACAGGCGAGATAAGCCCTGTTTGCTTACTGTTTTTTTTTTAAATTACACTTAGAAACCAAGACAAACATGTCAATCACAACATGCGCATTGTCAGTTATGAAGGTTGTCCATTGTGGGCCTTAATAAATGTAATTATGATCCTTTTATCCTGTGTGTCCTTGTGTTTACTCTTTGATACATAATTATTTGAGAGCACAAAGCAGATAGAGTGGGTGAGTATCAAAGGCAGGATGAGAGAGAGAGAGAGAGAGAGAGAGAGAGAGAGAGAGAGAGAGAGAGAAAGCGCTATTGAAAAGACTGCTATGTTTTTTTTTTTAAACCAGGACCAGATGCCAGAGTTGTCTATAAAGCCGAGATTCAAAGTGACAAGGAATATAAAGCCCTGTGTTGAGTTGCCTTGGAAATCTCAGTCCTTGTTGATTGACACGCACGAATCCTGACACCACAAAGAAGGAAAAGAAAAAGCCTTAGTGAGACGCTCATGGGGTTCTAGATTTTGACCACAGTGGCATGTAGAAAATATCTGGACCAGGACCAATTCTGTGCAAATAAATGACACCCATCTTATACTCAGACATTTGATGCCATACCTACAGTACATTTTATTCAGTGCCTGTTTGGAAAGCGTCACAGTTTACCGCAAACCCCACCACCACCACGAACAAATTCCTTCTGAACCACAGATGAATTGTTCAATTTTATACATAAAGTCTGCTTCGAGGTTGGTTTTTAGAAAAAACAGGGAACAACGTGTATGATTCAGGTAAAGGCTTTCCGATAAAGTGGCTCATCTACATAGATAAAACAAATTATTCTATCCACATTCACTGGATATGAGCAATCGAGCGCTCTGATTGGCTAATCTACTACGAGGCTATCAGCTCATATACCATGAGGAGAGAAAAACAAAATGGCGGAGCCCAACCGAGGACCCTCTACTTGGGGGGGGACACACAAAATATGGAATGAACGTATTTGATGGCAAGAATGCATTTATTTTTCAATCATTATTATTATAGAATTTCTCACAAACTGCTCCTGTCACTTCACCGGTTTGTTTACATTCTAAGCGGAAATGATTGTCGGATGTTTTGTACATTTGCGCAAAAAAAGGCTCCATTTCTCAAATTCCAGTGAAAGTGGATACAATAAAAGGAGTTATTCCACTCAATCTCGTCATGCAACGGCCGACTCGGTGCTACGCGCCCCATCAGCCATCGGCTCACGGACGACTCGATTTCATGGAATAACTTAAATATCGATATAGATTGAGCAAAAAATAAAAAAAAAATATTCCACAAGATTAATATAGTAAAGCTTTTAGCACAATGATTGCGCATTTTATGAGTTGCAGAGGCCTGTGATAGCCAAGGTCATTACAACTCCGTGTGATATACTGTATGTAAAGAAAGGATATAAAAGTGTCTCCTCTACAGGCATCTCTTTCCCTTCCCCTGTGAAACATGAAATAGAAAATCCACAGACCACAGCTGGGTTTCAAAACACCTTGACTGACCAAAACTCATTATATGGTTGTGATTTCATGAGAATAATAATTTGCCATCAGAAGACATCATCTTTGAACTGGGTACATCTATTCCCATAAAGAACGTGATTAAACTAGTCCAGCTCTGCTGGATTCGGCCACACCATCTCCAAACTAATCACAGCAGCTGCTGTCTCTCTCTCTCTCTCTCTCTCTCTCTCAATACCCATGTGTTTTAACCTGGCACCAGTTCACATTTCACCTTCTCTTCCCCACTTCCATTTGTGTGTGACTGGCAGCAGATATGAGGAGATACGAGTGCTGGGAAATCCTGGACTTCCGCAAAACTCCAGCTCATTGAGCATGGCTAAGCAGACCTGAGGCCTTTACATTACTTACATGATTGCTTTGGAGATTTTCCAGTAAACTGGGGTCATTAAATCCAGCTTCCTCCATCGAGTGAGAGCTGTGACTGCAGAGACAGACAGACAGAGAGAGATTAGAACCAAACAGAGAAGGAAAGACAAAAAACTGGAACCCTGATTTGTCACTAAAGGATTTTCGGTCGACTTTATCATCATTCTGCTAATGATCGTTATCTGTAAGCCAGAGCACATCAGAACAGAGACCGCAATTCTTTAAATTATTCCATGATCCAGGAATAAATCTGATAATTGTATCAGATTAGTTTCCGATATAAAAGCGTCCCAACATGGCCATTTTCACCTGCAACCAAGTTTACACGCTGCAGGCTGCTGCATCTTTAGGAGCACTATCGATCTTCAGGTCAGTGATGTATAGCCTGCAGTTTATCAGCCTGCAAGTGGAGTGAGCTATAGTTTGATAGTGAACAAGCTTCTGTTAAAGGGCCATCCATGCCGAGTATATACACAACACTGTCATTTAACTCCAACGAGGCCTTAAAAATCTTTGTGCTATTCAGCAATTACAGATATGAAACGACCTTTATTTCCAAACCAGTGGCTGAACATGCTCAGAAACAAAGGGTACGGAGCGGTCCATTTCCTTATGGTTGGGCTGATTTTATCTTTCATGTCTGATACAAATATTTGACCTGGAAACAGACACGGTGACCATTTAAAAAATATAAATAAATAAGGGGGGGTTTTTACATAATTGGACTATAATTTTAGCTTTAAAAAGGTACAATTATATACAGCTTTGTAGTTAAAAGATACCCACTAAAGGTAGGTGTACACTTTTGTGAGGATACGAACACTAGATTAGCAATCCATACACTTGCTCAGATACAGAAGTTTTCAAAAATTACAATTATTCATGTTTTCTTCAAGAAAGGTTCCAATTTCATATTCAATGGAACAAAATGGCACATGATAAAGTACATGCTTCACATTCCATTTTGCTAAATAGCATTATTTATGGCCTTAGTCAGAAACTTTAGGATAATAATAAAATTAACAGTACAGTTAATTGTCATCTGATAAAAATTAAGCATGGGAACTAACTAATGCATATTCTATGTATGACTGTCCACTGTGTGCAATGCAAATCAGGGCTTTGAACCGGTTCAAGGAACGAAAGCGAAAACCAGGAACTTTTTCTATTTCACATGGAACAGAAACAAAACCAGAAACTTTATTATTTTTTATGCTCCGGAACAGAAACTCTTATTAAAAATAATGGTAACCGGTTAATACTGGTTTTTATTTCGTTCCTCAAAGTTTCCGTAGCCTACAAATAAAAAAAGTCATTCTTCTCCTGCGCAAGTTTCTATGACCCGCTGGGGTTCACTTCCTGTGTGACGTTCGCTGACTGAATGGAGAGAGCGGGAAGGTGGACTACTATCACGTCTCCATGTGATAAGTGAATAAGTGCATTACTGAGTGTCTGAGCAAAGAAGAGCCTGAACGATGCAACCTCCCTATTGGCTGTCTGGAAAAATGTAATCAGTTGTTGCCCTTCCCACGGGAATCATCGCGGGCTCGAGAGACGAGACCTGACCAGTTAGTTCGTTGGTAGCAGAACAATGTCTGGACACAAATCGGGTTTTCAGAAAAGGAAAGAAAAACGCAGGGTCGAAAATACAAAAAAGGAGGCAGAAAATGCAAAACGAGTTTTAAGGTAGGACAAATGGTTAGTTTTCTGAGGCAGCCCGCCGTGGCTGCAGGCTTTCAGTTGTGTCATTGAATGGTTACTTTTCTGAGGCAGCCCGCCGTGGCTGCCTGCAGGCTTATTTATTATAGCCCGTTTAGTTAAAATAGTTGATATAAAATGTTTATAGTTATGTGATGGTTGTCCTGATTTAGACTGGTGGGGGTTTTTTTTGGGGGGGGGGGGTTGCGCGATGTTGCACCCGGGTCCAGATTAGGGCAGAACCGGCCCTGGCTACATTTCAGGTGTAGTTTGTTTTATGTATGTATGTACTTGCATAGATGTGTACTTGGTCTTCCAATATGGCGCCTAACAAAATCTCGCAGCGCGGTGACGTCATGCGGTAGCCCTCTATAGGGCCTGACTAGCCTTTGGTAACACACTAAACGAATTCTCTTTCATTTTTGGCACTTTTTCTGTTTGTGTAGATGGGAAGACATACTGAGAATCCAAATCGCCAACATTTGAAATAATAATTGTTTTGAATTATTTCTTGTCTTATTTAATGAAGGTTATAATAGAATTAGCCTACATTTGGCTTAAGCTGGATGAGACAGAGACATAACTTTATAGCCATTTGTTAAACCGCTGACAGGGAACGTAATTAACCGTTCCGGGAACGAAATTTTTTTGTTCTAACCGGTTCGGGAACGTCTATTTAATGGTGGAACCCAAAACCGGAAACGTTAAAATTCCGTTTCTGTTTGGAACAAACCAATAGGAAAAAAATTCTGGTTCAAAGCCCTGATGCAAATGCACCATTTGTATCTGTTTAATGCTCCACATATTCATATCTGTATCAGGTGTAATGCAAAGGGCGTGGCCCAAGATTAAACCCCCCCCACACACACACACAACTCTGACAGTTCCTCAACCTCGGCTACATCACACATACATGTCAACCTATACGGAATGTCCGTATTTTATGCGGATTTGATTCAATAAACGTAGTATACAGGCGTACAAATAAAGTTATACGGATTCTTTAAAAAAACTTCAATATTTATTTAGAGCTATAATCAATTCCCACGATGATAAAAGAGTGCATAACATTTACAAACATACTGTACACCACAGAAAGCACAGACAGCCAGTAAAGAGTCTTATGAAATCGCGCGTTATCTTGTGGTAGCGAGACTTCGTTCCACTTTTGATCATGCGCACACCGCATTGCGAGAATCCCGCCAACCGGGAAGTAACATTTTGTTTGAAAAGCATATTTCCACCTGAGCGACTTTCACTAGCGACTGAAAAGATTCTGAATGGACACTCCGGCAAGATCAACACAGACACTTGCTGTGACATGCAGCCTCGTGAGGTATTGGTGCAGACTGCTAAAAAAGCCGTCATGGAGTACAATTCAGAACATTAGAGTGACACTGTGTTTTTGTCAAACATTGGAGCTTTGTATTCATTCTGAAGGTTTATTGTTATTAATATTGAATAAAAAGTAACTTGGATATATCATTGTTAATTATCATTCAAATTTTAGGCAAATTATTTTAATTTGCATCTTATAAGGATTTTATAAGGGAAATACCGATTTTAGAGGTTGGTTATACAGGTTTGATTGACCAAAGGTTGACATGTACCGTATGATCACACCAATGTCTCAACTAGAGGATGTTTGCACAGCTTTGTTTGCACCTGCTCATGATATTTTCTAACAAACTTTAGATTGTTTATATTTTGAAAAATGGAAGAGTAGTAACCCAATTTAAACCACAATTATCCCACCAAGACTGCTATTAAAGGAGCCGTCTAACCCTCCACAGAATCCATCCCTGGGTCCGAAATCACTCTCTACTCACTATATAGCGAGTTCGCCATTTTGTAGTGCTGTCCAAATGCATAGTGAAGATTATTACACCCTATATAGTGCACTCAAAGTATCCCACAATGCATCATGAAAAGTAGCGTACAACCGATGGTCACTGACCCAGCAATACTGTATATCCCATCATGCATTGCAGTCATGCTGAAAGAAATCAAATCAAAAGCCTCCAATTTGATTGAATAAAAGGCGGCAGCAAAGAAGAAAGTATTCAGACTTGAGTTAAAAGAACTGAAAGATGCAGCAGACACAAAGCACTTTGTGTTTATTAACGTGGGAAATGCGCTCAGTATAATATGGATTTATCACAAAAACACATGCAGGCATTTATTATTTTGAAAACCCACCAGCCGCTTGATTTGGCACGTTTTAATTGTGCGACAGTAATGACGTAAATAATGATGCGACGGACTATCAATGAGCTCACTGCATAGTCCTCTACAGTGCCTTGCAAAAGTATTCATCCCCCTTGGTGTTTGTCCTGTTTTGTTGCATTACAAGCTGGAATTAAAATTGATTTTTTTTGGGGGGGGTTAGCACCATTTGATTTACACAACATGCCTACCACTTTAAAAGGTGCATTTTTTAAAAATATTCTGACACAAACAAGATGAACACACAGAAATCTGGTGTGTGCATAAGTATCCCCCCCTTTCGTATGAAACCCCTAAATAATAGCTGGTCCAACCAATTCACTTAAGCCACAATCAGTTGATTAAAATCAACCTGTGCACAAAGTGTCACATGATGTCTGTATAAAATCAACCTGTTATAGAAGGACCCCGACTCTGCTACAATACTAAGCAAGCAACACGAAAACTAAGGAGCGCTCCACACAGGTCAGAGACAAAAGTTGTGAAGTATAGATCAGGGTTGGATCATCCATCCATCCATCCATTATCCCTAGCCGCTTATCCTGTTCTACAGTGTCGCAAGCAAGCTGGAGCCTATCCCAGCTGACTATGGGCGAGAGGCGGGGTACACCCTGGACAAGTCGCCAGGTTATCGCAGGGCTGACAGGGTTGGGTCATAAATATCCCAAATTTTGAATATCCCAGGGAGCACCATTAAATCCATTATAGCAAAATGGAAAGAATATGGCACCACTACAAACCTGACAAGAGAAGGCCCCACCCACCAAAACTCTCAGACCAAGCAAGGAGGGCATTAATCAGAGATGCAACAAAGACACCCAATGATGACACTGAAGGAGCTGCAAAGATCCACAGTGGGGATGGGAGTATCTGTCCATAGGACCACTTTAAGCCGTACACTCCACAGAGTGGGGCTTTATGGAAGAGTGGCCAGAAAAAAAAAAAAAAGTCAGTCACTGCTTAAGAAAACACGTCTGGAGTTTGCCCAACAGCATGTGGCAGACTCCTCAAACACATGGAAGAGCATTCTCTGGTCAGATGAGACAAAAATTGAACTTTTTGGCCATCATGGGAAATGCCACGTGTGGCACAAACCCAACACCCTGAGAACACCATCCCTACAATGAAGCATGGTGGTGGCAACATCATGCTGTGGGGATGTTTTTCATCTGCAGGGACAGGAAAGCTGGTCAGGACGGCACTAAATACAGGGCAGTTCTCCTCAATTAATATGTTGTTTGTGGTTAAAATTTTGCAGAATAAGTGAAGCTGAATGCTGTGTTCCAATATTTACACCAAGCAACTTCAGTATACAGCCTAACCGCAACAGAATTACTGCATATTTAGAAGAAATTAAGTCTCCCCTAACTGGGAGTACAGTAACATGTTCTGCGTTGCTAAAGAGTTACCATATAAATGACAGAAATGAAGGCAGATCAAACACATCATGTTGAAAGGATCAGGGTAGCATCTGCACCCTCGCAATCCAATTTCCTGTTTTTCTCTTCAGCAGGAAGTGTACAGAAATGTGTCACCACCCACACCTTAACCCCCACCACACACACCTCAAACGGTTTCAACAGATTACAACAGACTGTAAGCAGAACAGTGTTATATAGTGCAAGCAAAGAACTCTTAAGCAACTCCAAAGCCAGAAAGCTGCTTCACCCACACAGCACAACCGTTCCTTCTCTCAATCTCTCACACACACGCATGTGTGCAAATCATCCATCCAGCCTTATCCTAGCCTCGCAAAAGATCTGACCATTACGAGAGATTTAGGTCCTTTAGTACTTTTCATCACTCACCGTTGCCAAGAACAGTCTACTGTGAAAGGAAGAAGGCATTTAACTGACCCTGAAGATGATCAACCACAATAAGACTGCTTGAAAGACGGCACTTTGTCGTCACTTATACCACCGTGCTGCTGAAATCTCGAATCTGAGTGGATGAATATGGCTAAGTTTACATTAGACCGTATCTGTCTCGTTTTCTTCGCGGATGCACGGTCCGTTTACATTAAAATGCCTGGAAACGGGAATCCGCCAGCGTCCACATATTCAATCCAGATCGTGTCTGGTCCGGTGCTGTGTAAACATTGAGAATACGCGGATATGCTGTGCTGAGCTCTAGCTGGCGTCATCATTGGACAACGTCACTGTGACGTCCACCTTCCTGATTCGCTGGCGTTGGTCATGTGACGCGACTGCTGAAAAACGGCGGACTTCCGCCTTGTATCACCTTTCATTAAAGAGTATAAAAGTATGAAAATACTGCAAATACTGATGCAAATACTGCCCATTGTGTAGTTATGACTGTCTTTAGGCTTGCCATCCTTCCACTTGCAAGTGGTAAGTGACTTGCGCACAGCGGCTCAGTCCCGAATCACTGCTCGTGCACTACACTCGCGCGCTCTGAGCTGCGCAGGGCCGGAGTGTGCACCCTCCAGAGGGCACTCGCTGTTCAGGGCGGAGTGATTTGGAGGGCAGCCGCTGAGGAGGAAGCGATGAGCCGCACTGACACATTTCAACTTGCGTGCCGAATTAGTCATGTGATTAGCGTATCCGTGTATTGGCGTTGCTGTGTGCATGCGAATCGTGTATTGGCGTTGCTGTGTGCACGCTAATCGTTTTTAAAAACGTTAATCTGATGATCCGCTGATACGGTCTAATGTAAACCCCACCTAAGTTATCGATAAGTGTAGCTCTGACAGAAGCACTGGCTGTGATTCAAATAGAGTTTGTATTAAAGTGTTGATTCTAATACGTTATCTTATGCCTCGGTCACAACCGGCCGTACGTGCTCCTACGACCGGTCTACGTGCAAAAAAAACGCAAGAAGCGCACGGAGGGCGCACGTGTGACGTGCTGATTTTCGAGACGTAGACTGGCTGCAGTCCGGCCGCAGAGGCTCTGTCATGTCAAACAAACTCTACGGGCGCTTACGGTTTTTTCAGGTTGCAAGACAAACTTGCGGCCAACGTGCATCTTTCTCCATGAACCAAAAACACGCAGCAATTTGGGAAATGCCAAAAATCGCACGGCCAAAAAAATCGTACGTCCGGTTGTGACCTAGGCTTTACACGGCAGACGCTCCACATAACCTCAGACTAATCATCAACAGATTAAGACCACCATGTTATCATTTAACAAAGAATTGACATAGTGACGCTTTCTGTAAGTAAAAAGTTTTATTTGGATGGAGTCCATTTTTTTTTTTTTAACAATAAGAGATAGAGACCGGTTGTTGAGGGAATGATCGTTTATATCTGCTGCATCATAAGTGATAACAGGAACTAACTTATTTCACAACATTAAAGGCTACTATAAAAAGTCAGTCATTTATTAATATTAGTAATTGTTGGCAAAGTTCTGTGGTGTAAGAGAACATAAGAAGCGTTTGTCACATGCACTCAGTGAAATTCCTCCTCGGTATTTAATCCATCTGAAGCAGTGAACACATGCATGCACACACAAGTGAGCAATGAGCACATGCACACACGCAGAGCAGTGGGCAGCCATGCTACAGCGCCCGGCAAGCAGTTGAGGGTTAGGTGCCTTGCTCAAAGGCACTTCAGCCTGTTCGTTCACTCAACTCCCCTCACGTTTTTCCTGCCGGTCCTGAAAATCAAACCGGCGATCCTTTTGGGCCCAAGGCTGCTTCTCTAACCTACAGGCCAAGGCTGCCCCCATGAGGAACAACAGGAATGTGTTAGAGGAAAATAAACCATGATGCAGCTGTGTCTATAGATTATTTCCCGACAACAGTACACCCTGTCCGGTTCTTTCCACTTATACAATAACGTTGATGAATTCTTGATCGTGATTGGTCAGAACAGAAGCCCCGACAGTATTAGTCTTTTGAGAGATGGCACTAGGGAAGGGTGTGTGTGTGTGTGTGTGTGTGTGTGTGTAGAGAGAGACAGACAAAACTGCTTCAGTTTTCATATGATTGTGCATCACACCCACATGACCTAATATATACCCTTGCTCTCACTTATATCAGAACGCAAGCAATCGAAGGAACAGGATGCTTATTGTGAAACATTAAATATTAATATATTATTGTATGTCCTAGTAACACAAAGCGCCACACAGAACACAATCAAATTTCAAAAATGTCATGCGCTACACAAATCTGATCCCCATGCAACACCAGGCTGTGAGAAAAGGATGCTACATAACAGACATTAATCTCTCACATACACACTTTTTTTTTTTGAGAACCAACAAAATCAACTGTGAGCTACTGCTCACTTACGTATACCCTCCGCTCTCGCTGATCAGAATGCAAGCAATTGAAGGAACAGGGCACTTATTGTGAATACTGAGAAACAGCTTTGGGACAAAAAAAGGTCCATGGTTCGAGTCCCTGGACCACCAGGAATGGCTGAAGTCCCTTTGCGCAAGGCACCTAACCCCCAACTGCTCCCCAGGCTGCTCTGGGTATGCCATTAATGTAATGGATAATATAAACCACGAGTTGGCCTAGTGGTTAGCGTGTCCGCCTCTCGATTGGGAGATCGCGAGTTCTACTCACAGTTGGGTCATACCAAAAGACCATTATAAAAATGGTACCTACTGCCATCTGGCAAGGCATACTGCAATACAGATGCGAGTGGGGAGTCAAACTCTTGCAGTTACCAGAGGACTAGCCCCCCCACTCTAACCCTAGCTATGTAATAGGCGAGAAGCAGAGGGTTACGGAAACTGAGATCGGCGCCGCACTATGCGCCACATGGTGTGGGAAGGACTTTGATTGGATAATATAAGTAACAGGTTGCCTATTTTTTTTTTTTTATATTTCTTGTTTTGTAGGCGACACATAGCTACATGAGAACATGTTTGGTAAGACTTTCAGCCATGTCAGTCTCATCCTGTGATGCTTTTTGTTCGAGTAAAACAATGAAATGTAGCTTTAATTTTAATTTTGTGTTCTCTGCAGTTGCACATTTTACTACTCGTTCATAGGTTTGCCCATTTTCCTCAGCCTCCAGTGAGGTTTAAGTTTGTTCATTATATACACTATATTTGTTCATCTTCAGTAAGTGTTTAATCCTGGTCAGGGTTGCAAGAGATCTGGACACGATCCACTGGGTGTGAGGCAGGAATACACTCGGGCTGTATGGAACCCCAGTCCATCGCAGGACATGATCTGCTTCAGATATAATGGATATAGTAGCTTTGGAGTGTTCCTCTCAACCAGTGGTGTACACACACACACACACACACAGCTGAATCTGTGTGCGCGCATGTAGTTAATTCATTAAAGTGCATCGAGCAAGATCAGTGTAATTCTCCGATTTTATATTAAACTTTGGTCAAATATCTGTAACATTCTGCATTCTCTGCAATTTTTTTTACCTTGCGCAATACCAGAAAAATTCAGTTGAAATCGAGCCATTTGACTTTGACATTGGTCCACCTCTGAAAAAACTTGGCATCTGGATTTCCTGGCAAACATTGATTTTCGTGACGTCGCGTGCGGGACGCCTCCCTCTGAATCCTATGTCAGCGCTGGTTTGTTTATGAGAAAACGACCTGGTGGTTTTCTGCAAATTTCTTCAACATTATCATGTAATTATTAAAATGGTTAACAGATGTATCGTAGGAGGGTGTAGCAACACCAATCTTGACGGGATTAGTACTCATCGTTTCCCAAAAGACCGGACAATGAGAGAGAAACGGGAGCGATTGGTCTACACAGGCTGTGCACTGAAACCGTGCAAAGCTCGCGCAGCCTGCTGGCGCTTCCGCAGGTGACGTCACGATTCTGGCTCCAGACTCCCTTGGGATTTTTCCAGACGCGTTTTGTTATTTTTTTTTTTTCTGCTGTAGACAGATGGCCTTCTGCAAAATTACCCTTCTGGATGAGTGTGTAAAGGGACATACTTTTATATAAAAAAAAAAAAATGAAATTGGTCCAGAATATGCCCTTTAAGACTACACCCTTGTAACGTTCAAACGTTCTGACTTGCGTCCACATACCCTGAACTGGATAGAGCACAGACGTTATTCTTGAACCTGTAGAGTGACTCTGTAAGCTGCACTGCCTGACCCAGTGATCATGCTATTGATGATCTGCAGCCAAGCAACCATCTCCACGGAAACAGACCCTGTTGCTGATGTGGTTTCACAGCCCTTTATAGCCTCAAGTCTACTCACAATCTGCCATAACGTTGCATTAATGTGCGCGCACACCCTATTTCAAAGCCCAAAATGACTGAATTTGTAGCTAATACAGCAGATCACTGTGTGAAAAATCCCGATAGTTTTCGTACAGCATCTTTATTTTATTTATAAACTTTGCCGTTAAAAACGGCAGGGAGTCCTCAGAGTAATAAAGCTCCAATACCCGAGGCCCCACAAAATTATAAAATTAAGTACTACAATAAATAATACAAGTTGGACCAAAAAAAAAAGATTAACATCCCAGGAATGCCACAAACTAGTGGCAGCACAAGCTGGTGCCAAGGGTGGAGATTGGCCGACATAGAGGACATTTCACACACAGATTTAAAAGTCTGTGATCTGACAGTGTCAAAATAAAGCCTAGTTAAAGCCTAGTTGCATCATCAGTTTCTATCTTCAACTAAAAGGATAGAAACCGATGATGCAAAGGAAGGTAGGGTAAGGCATGATGCGCCTTCATATCCGCTGAGACTCTCACACACACTCGCGTTCCTGTGCTACACATTACCACAGACACAAAAGCGTGAGAATTGGGCACCGCGTCTCTGCAGTACAGCTGAACAAAAGGAATTCTTCCAAGCCGTTACCACACACTTCTGTTTCTTTAAATAAACCACACTTTCTTCCCCTAATGTCTGTTAATGATGTTTTCTCTTCGAGATGACAAAAGAAACTGATTCTCCAGCTCCCGAGCCACACAGAGATAAATACACTGACTTGCGAGCTATTCGTCTTACAAGCAGAATGACTCCATCTAGTCCCCTGAATGTGCCCTCACTGTCCCAGTAACACAAAGTACCACACAGGACAAAGAACACGTTCAAATTTCAAAAAACGTCATGCACGACACAAATCTGATCCCCATGCAACACCAGGCTGTGAGAAAAGGATGCTAGATAAAAACAAAATCAGACCCCCCCTACACACACACTTTTTTTTTTTGAGAACCAACAAGATCAACTATGAACGACTGCTCACTTGCGTATCCCCCTGCTTTTGCTTGTATCAGAATGCAAGCAATTGAAGGAACAGGACACTTATTGTGAATGTTGACTTCAACAAATAATTAACCCTGAAACAAGTAAAGCCTAGGTCACAACCGGACGTACGATTTTTTGGCCGTGCGATTTTTGGCGTTTCCCAAATTGCTGCGTTTTTTTTTTGATCGTGGAGAAAGACGCGCGTTGGCCGCAAGTTTGTCTTGCAACCTGAAAAAAAACGTAAGCGCCCGTAGAGTTTGACATGACAAAGAACCTCTGCGGCCAGTCTGCGGCCAGTCTACGGCTCGAAAATCAGCACGTCACACACGCGCCCTCCGTGCGTTTCTTGCGTTTTTTGCGCGTAGACCGGCCGTAGGAGCACGTACAGCCGGTTGTGACCGAGGCTTAAGTAAAGAGCAGTGTCTCTCCCCAGGGATTTCAAATAGCATCCTGGTAAACCGTCATTTTGAAATAGCGTCAAAATCCACCCAATATGTTTTGTAAATACATTAAAGGAGAACTGAAGGCAAATTTTTTAATCAAAATTCTATTTCTCTCATTTTATAAGATGTAGGAATACATTTCTGACAGCTATTTTGTCGCTGCTATAGTAATCTGTGGTTGGTAGAAGAGAGCAACTGGACTTGCTTGAGAAGTCTTGAAGACGTTTCGCCTCTCGTCCGAAAGGCATCCTCAGTTCTGTCCGTCTCTGTTCAGTGATGGTCGTTCCAGGTTGACAAAAATGAACGATCCTCTCTGGCTAAGATGTCTGCCAGTTTTCTGGAAGTCCTCTCATACTCCCGCACTAGTCGAAGGGAACTCATCCCAAAGTGCGTAGAAACATATCTGTGAAGATACTCAGTCGTCCAGGTACATAGTAATCTGTGGTTGGTAGAAGAGAGCAACTGGACTTGCTTGAAAAGTCCTGAAGACGTTTCGCTCTCTTCTACCAACCACAGATTACTATGTACCTGGATGACTATCTTCACAGATATGTTTCTACGCACTTTGGGATGAGTTCCCTTCGACTAGTGCGGGAGTATGAGAGGACTTCCAGAAAACTGGCAGACATCTTAGCCAGAGAGGATCGTTCATTTTTGTCAACCTGGAACAACCATCATTGAACAGAGACGGACAGAACTGAGGATGCCTTTCGGACGAGAGGCGAAACATCTTCAAGAGTTTTCAAGCAAGTCCAGTTGCTCTCTTCTACCAACCACAGATTACTATGTACCTGGATGACTGAATATCTTCACAGATATGCTGCTATAGCAAGTTCTGAGTGTTTGAAATATGCTCTGTAATATATCAGTCCATATGTCAAAGCACTGGCTGTAAACGAGATTTGCTGAGCCCTGTGCGAGACATCGTACGACGGAAGTAAAACGTACAGCGGAAATCAAAGTGACCGACATCTGCCAACGTTATCAAAAGACGTGCGCGCCCTCCTTCGAATGCTGACGTGATCAAGCCGGAAGTTTTCCGTGTCCGAAATCGCTCCCTACTCGCTATATAGTGGGGACGCCATTTTGTAGTGCTGTCCGAAACCTTAGTGAGGATTACGTGGGGAAATGCGCTTGGTATATCACAAAAATACATGCATGTATTTATTATTTTGAAAACCCACCAGCCGCCTGATCTGGCATGTTTTAATTGTGCGACAGTAATGATGTAAATACCAGCGCGACGGACTTGTCCTTATCCTGTCGTCTTTCCAACTCTTCTCTACTCCACGTTGGTTCGAAGTCGTATGGAATAATCTCCATGTCACGTACGCGAGGGAGGCAGATGCATGTGCAGAAGTATACAGTTTAATAAAGTGCAGAATATACATACACAGTGAGACAATATATACACAGGCAAACAATCCGAAACGGCAGGCTAGATCAAAAACGAGAATATGGGCAAAAGGGTCAGTCGAGGCGCAAACAGTACATCAAAGGCTAAGCGAGGACAAGGATCGTAAAACAGGAAATCAAGACAGCAGGTAGAAAGGCTTGATAATGCATACAGTACATGCGTATCGTAATACTTCGCAATGCAAATGCATCAGCACAGTCCTTAAACAGGTAAACACACAGTTCCTTAATTGAGTTCAGGTGCGCCTTGTTCACGGCGCGCGCAGCCCGAGGCGTGCCTTCAGGTGCACGTGCCACAGCGCACAGGACTGACACTCCGTCACTGATGAAGCTGGCAAATCTCAAAATTAATCTAAATTGGAATGATATGGTGATCTGGCTGCTGTGTAAACAGTTTTCAAAATGGCAGCGCTAACACTTCACATTTGAAGTCTCGCACAAGTCTCGTGAAGATCGTATGGATAAGCGATGCCTGCCGTGGACCATACGAACTACATTCAACATGGCTAAAAACCGAAAAGGCTGACAAGTGTAATATAATGTGCCAATACAAGTCACGATATAAGGTTAGTAAAATCGAAAACGCAGTTGAATAACACATTAATTAAGAAATAAAGCAAGTTTAAAAATGACTTGTTGCCCTTTAAGTTGATAAACAGGAAGTCGATGTGCGACAGACCTGAAAGCGGTATAGAACCCCAAGCTGAAGCTCAGTACCAGATATCAAGCAGCTGTGATTTGTAGTTGCTGAGAAAAGTGGCACGAAAATTTTTTAAATCCTACGCTATATGTTTCGTAAATACATTCAGCTGGTAAACAGGAAGTCGATGTGTGACAGACCTGAAAATGGTACACACGGTATAGAACCCCAAGCTGAAGTTTGGTACCAAATGGCTATGATTTGTGGCTGCTGAAAGGAGAAAAGGGGAAGGAGAAAAGAAAAAAAAAAAAGGAGTCTTTCGGACGGACAGAGAGGTAAACCAGAATACCCCCCCTTTGGAGCAGGGGTATAATAATTTAAAAAAAAAAAAAAAAAAGTCTTGCTTTTGACCATTTCTGTTGAACTAGAAACATTCACCATTTCCCCTGACAAAAAGCAAGGGTGCATCAGTGCATCTTATAAAAACTGCAAGCACAGGCTAAAACATTATTAGTGTCTAACGTTGGAAAGGGGCGGGGCTTCCAGAGGGTGTCAGAGTTCAAATCACCTGCACAAATGCTGACTGGCTCATCTGCTGTTCATAGTCATATGCTTTGGACTATGTTCCAGGTACTGCGATGTTTAAATGCAGAGCTCCGACTCAATGTGTAAAGGTTAGCAGGTATGATACAGTCTGAAATATCATGCAAAATTTTATTAAACGTCTCCACCACGGGCGATTGCTCTAAGACAACGAGGGAGGCTCGGCCTCCTCTAAAAATGACAAACATCATGTAGGATGAATTGCGCTAGGCTTATGTTATAGCCGACCTTATAACATTGCTATTTCAGATCCAGAATCATAGAAATATATGTGCTCAACCCAACTACAGTGCGAAATCATTCCGTTATAACTTTCCCCAGTTCGCCTAATGTGTGCGTGAGTTTTTCCCCCTCGTGACAGCGTGATGCAGCCCAGCCTCAGTGGGCTTCAATGGCATTTGGGAGCTCTGCGCTTTTCAATATCAAAGTGCAAGACGATTATTGGACAAATACTGCCAGAACGCCCACCCACGGAGTCTCACGGACTCCCAGCCTCAGTGGGCTTCAATGGCATTTGGGAGCTCTGCGCTTTTCAATATCAAAGTGCAAGACGATTATTGGACAAATACTGCCAGAACGCCCACCCACGGAGTCTCACGGACTCCCAGCCTCAGTGGACTTCAATGGCATTTGGGAGCTATGCGCTTTTCAATATCAAAATGCAAGAGACGGTTATTGGACAAATACTGCGAAAACGCCCACCCACGGACTCCGAGCCTCACAGTGGGAGGGACATGGCAAAGCTTTCCGCGAGGAGACTGGTGATTGGTGAAAGTGGCCGGATATTTTCTTTGATTGACAGCTCGTTTCAACTATAGACAGGCAGCGGTGAATTTCAGTTCAGTCCCATGCGGATTCGCAAGTGCTGTGGTGTATTGTAAGAGATCAGCTTACATTTCGATTTCATTCATTACATACGGTTTCTACCAGCTTTTTTAGTTTGTATATATTTTCATTGTAAATAAAGTGTAAATATAGTGTTGTCAAGTTTGCTATCTTAGTTCCAGAAATGTCGTTTGAGTGACTGAACTTGAACTTGAGGGGGCTAGTCAGCTAGCAAGAAAGCTGCGCACGGATGCCAAGCATTGCTGATTTAATTTTGGCGAAGCCATTTGCCAGTCTTCCTTTCAAGGAAAAAATTAAAATTAAAGAGCAGGGTAGACCAACGCCTCAAATTGACTTGGTGAAAAAGGTAGGGAATAATACTCGTTCCTTTCAGCTCTCCTGGTACGAGAAAGTGAATTGGCTAACAGCAAGTGACCCACATCAACAACAGTAAATAGGCTACTTTAGTAATATGTCATGGATGGACCAAAAATATCGAATCTATTTAAAATGTTTATGCTGAGTATATTATATTGGAATATATATTTTTCTGGATATGAATTAAACACAGCTACAATTTGGAAAACATTTTTAAACAAAAACACAGCCGAGAACATTTCACACTACAGACCTGGATTAAAAGTGAAGGGTTATCAAAATTGTCAATAAAATATTTCTCAGTCAAAATAAGTAAAATATAGGGAAAGTGTCATTGAATTAAATGTGTGGCACCCAGCTCTATGTTTGGCTCCCCAAGGTCAGTGCTTGTGCCTATTCCAGAACACTCTGCTGTTACTGCTGAGGTTCCTGACAAAGAGCTGCTTTCAATAATGATCAATTTTTAAACAACATGCCACAATTTTAAAATATTAAATGTTAAAATATACCCCCCCCACAACACCACCATCATGTATATTGGACAGTAGGCTAATGGGCCAAAAGAACCTGCTATTTCACAGTTTGTGACCCTGCCAATAATCAGCCAGATCAGAGGCAAGAGTATGGGCAAAATTGTGTTTTTTCTTTTAAAATCTGGAAATATCATAACCGACCAGCCTCCCCTGTTTGAAAGGCTACCAGCCGCCACTGGTCTCCACCCCTCAGATCCAGCTCTCGGGTTTGAATACGCAGCTCATAAGGAATGAGAATTTATTTTCCAAACCGTCTGAGCAGATACGAGCTATAAAAGAAACATGTTAATAGTGAACGACTTAATGTCAGGTTCAGATATGAAACAAGTCAAAATGAATCGCGTACAACACGGGGGGGAAAAAAACGTCAAGAAGAAAACCCTTCACTTTGCTCTCTGCAGCTCTTCGGTCTTTCCCAGGAATAAAGACCAAAGAAATCCGCCTCAAGATTAAACTGGCATGAGCTCTAGAGACAAACCTGGAGTGGCAAAGTGCTTTCACCAAATACTTTTCTACTCATTAGGGATAATACAGTTTCAGGAACCAGAACAGATCCGTGTAAAAGTTTTGAAAATCTTAGACACTTGAGACACATCGGACAACACACACAAGACAAGACAAACAACCCAGACCTCTTCTACAGCACTTAGAACTTTCAGACAGCCATAAGTAAGTTGAGATCACTTTTTTTTTTTAAATCGACACCATGCCACTTCAAACCACTGAACACTGTTACTCCACAAGCACAGGGCATTCAAACTACAAAAAAAACACAAGGTAAGGACACACGACAGAAGCAGCAGCAGCACAGAGCTTACCATTCCTCCTCTGCAAAACTACCATCCTCCATTTCAGACCTGTGACTGTTGGGTGAAGTAGAGAACAGTTAGTCACTGCGCATTCCTGCCATGACACACACTGCATCAAAACACTAGAAAACAATTCTAATACTTGTACAAAAACAGTTCCTTCACGTAGTTGAGGTGAAGAATGAGGAGTTCGGGTTTTATCCAACTGGCACCAGTAAAAACGTGGACCAATCCTGGCTTTTGTTATACACAAGGAAAGCAAAGATTCAGAAAACCTTTCGGTTATTCTGGAGATCTAGCCACACGGGCGGCACGGTGGTGTAGTGGTTAGCGCTGTCGCCTCACAGCAAGAAGGTCCTGGGTTCGAGCCCTGGGGCTGGCGAGGGCCTTTCTGTGTGGAGTTTGCATGTTCTCCCCGTGTCCGCGTGGGTTTCCTCCGGGTGCTCCGGTTTCCCCCACAGTCCAAAGACATGCAGGTTAGGTTAACTGGTGACTCTAAATTGACCGTAGGTGTGAATGTGAGTGTGAATGGTTGTCTGTGTCTATGTGTCAGCCCTGTGATGACCTGGCGACTTGTCCAGGGTGTACCCCGCCTTTCGCCCGTAGTCAGCTGGGATAGGCTCCAGCTTGCCTGCGACCCTGTAGAAGGATAAAGCGGCTAGAGATAATGAGATGAGATCTAGCCACACAAAAATGTGTCGATATGAGTAATGCTCAGATTAGCAAAAAGACAAACGTTCATGAACATTTTCTAACAGGTTTTCATTTGCTTTGTGAACACACACAACAGTCTGATGAGGTAGTGCTCAGTGAACAAAACATGAATATCTTTGGGACACATAAATAGAAATATTTATTTCATATGTACACAAACATCTTGATGTCACCATAAAATACAGCAATGTTAAAGTGCATTTCACGGGTAAATTCAGGAGCAGGATCAATGTCATTCTCCTATTTTATATTAAACTTTGGTCAAATATCTGTAACATTCTGCATTCTCTGCAATTTTTTTTTTACCTTGCGCAATACCAGAAAAATTCAGTTGAAAATCAAGCCATTTGAGGCGAATTGGTCCGCCTCTGAAAAAACTTGGCATTTGGATTTCCCGGCAAACGTTGATTTTCGTGACGTCGCATGCGGGACGCCTCCCTCTGAATCCTACGTCAGCGCTGGTTTGTTTATGAGGAAACGACCTGGTGGTTTTCTGCAAATTTCTTCGTTATCGCGTAATTATTAAAATGGTTAACAGATGTATCGTAGGAGGGTGTAGCAACACCAATCTTGATGGGATTAGTACTCATCGTTTCCTAAAAGACCGGACAATGAGAGAGAAATGGGAGCGCTTGGTCTACACAGGCTGTGCACTGAAACCGTGCAAAGCTCGCGCAGCCTGCTGGCGCTTCCGCAGGTGACGTCACGATTCTGGCTCCAGACTCCCTTGGGATTTTTCCCAGATGCGTTTTATTTTATTTTTTCCTGCTGTAGACAGATGGCCTTGTGCAAAATTACCCTTCTGGATGAGTGTGTAAAGGGACATACTTTCATATAAAAAAAAAAAAGAAATTGGTCCAGAATATTTTTGATTTTTGTGACGTCACGTGCAGGACGCCTCCCTCTGAATCCTACGTCAGCGCTGGTCTGTTTATGAGAAAACAACCTGGTGGTTTCCCGCAAATTTCTTCGTTATCACGTAATTATTAAAATGGTTAACAGATGTATCGTAGGAGGGTGTAGCAACATTACATTCTTCATCCAAAGGTGAAGTAACATTGCGCTCAGGTGACAATTCCATATTTCAATGTAAACTCGCTAGCTGCTAAACTTGGTCTACACAGGCTGTGCACTGAAACCGTGCAAAGCTCGCGCGGCATGCTGGCGCTTCCGCAGGTAACGTTACGATTCTGGCTCCAGACTCCCTTGGGATTTTTCCAGACGCATTTTATTTTATTTTTTTCTGCTGTAGACGGATGGCCTTGTGCATAATTACCCGTCTAGATGAGTGTGTAAAGGGACATACTTTCAAAAGAATTTGGTCCAGGATATGCACTTTAAGCTTGTAGCAAGACAATTCCACGTAGTGGTGGGCAGTTTGATTCATTTTAGTGAACCGATCCTTCCAAACATTTTGTGAAACTGAACCAGGTATTTTCTTAAGAGTCCAAGTTTTCTTGCTCTTTGTTGATTGTTATTAGCCTATTATAGCGTGCACTGCGTAGTGATACCAAAAGTTCCTGATTGATCGCATGCAGTTGGACCAGAGTCCTTCAAAAAGAACAGCATAGCTGCAAAAATCAGCCCGTCTTATCCTACAGGGTTTTTATTACCATACTAAAATATCATTGGGGAGGGAAATAACAAAAGGTGTTTATTTAAAAAAATAAAATAAAAAATAAATTTCACAAACTTTACAAAATCTCAAGTTCAAATGTTTGTCATGTGCACAGTAAGGACACGCCCGCTTGCACAATGAAATTCTTAGTTTGCTGTCCACCATGAACGCCAATTACAAATAAATAAATAGGCGTTAGTAATACAAAGTAAGGCAATATAGTGCAAAAATAAAAGCAAAGAAAAGCAAAAACAACAAACACCCAGCGTAGTACAAAATAAAGGTTAATGTAGTGCAATCTCAGGGAACAATCCAAATTATTCTACCCACATTCACGGGATACGAGCAATCACACACTCCGATTGGCTACTCTACTACTTGGCTATCAGCTCATATACCCTGAGTAGAGAGAAACAAAACGGCGGAGCATGTTGCTGAACCAACCAAGGACCAAAAACAAAACCCAAAAAAAAAAAAAAACTCTACTTGAAAAAACAACAAAAAAAAAGCTACAAAAATATGGAATTTAAAAAAAAAAAAAAAAAAAAAACTGCTGGTAAGAAGGCTTTTTTCTTTAAAAAAAAAAAAAAAACAACCACCTTTGGCCATAACGTGTACAGTTGTACACATGAAGTTCCATAGCATTTTTCCTTGTGTCCAAAGGGGTTATTTTTCAAGAATCATTTTGCACAAACTGCTACTGTCATTTTGATGGTTTGTTTACATTCTAAGCAGAAATTATTTACTTTGTCAGACGTTTTGTATAAAAGTTTTTATTTATCGCATTTTTTTTGTGGGGGGCCTCTTCAATTTCTCAAAATCCAGTGAATGTGGATCGAATAAAACAGTTATTCTACTCAATCTCATCATGCATGGCGTATAGCCAACTCGGCTATCAGCTCATGTACAACTCGATTTTGTGGCATAACTTAAATCAGCGTTTCTCAACCTTTTTTCAGGTCACGGCACCCTTCAGAAGTATGCAAATTCTCAAGGCACCCCCATATAAAATATACTCAAAAACTACACTGCATCCCCTGACACCCCCCCCCCCCCCCCACCACACACACTAGGCACAAAGGGAGAAGGCATGATGGATCTCCAGCACAGATGAAACTGTATTTCAAGTAATTGTCATCGTACTGATTTTTTTTTTTTTTTTTGGTCTTACTGCTGGCGTCCCCTACCTTCACTAAAGAGTTGCCACTGGATGATGAAGTTAGCTCAGATTCAGAGTCAACGTTATCTGATTCTGGAGCATTTCTTTTCAAAAACTGATCCATGTTTGTTCTTTACTCTTCATGGCACACAACACGCTTATAATGCTTTGTGCTGCAATGGAGAAAAAAAAAAAAAAAAATTGCAGGCTAATTACGCAGTCACGCTGACCATACGCTGACCCCGGCAGTGACATTGTGACATGGGAAAGGGGGCCGAGAGACAAATTTTGATGATGCGGTGGTGATCTGCATTAGTGTAACTATCGTTTTTTGGAATTTTAATTATTTCAAATGTTAGAATATATAATTTTTTGACGGCACCCCTAACAAAGCCAGATGGCACCCCGGTTGAGAAAGGCTGACTTAAATAACTGAAAAACATATGATCTGTCCCCTTTCGGGGGGGGGGGGGGGGGGGGGGGGGGGCTGGAATTTTCAAGTAGGCTCGTGAAGCTACCAGGTTTCCCCCCCCCTCGTTCAACAACCAGAGAAAGAATAATAAAACCCTATTCACTACTGGCTTTCCCCAAAACAAATTATTTGGTATGATATGTACACTCACTCACTCTTTCAGTTATCCAGTCAGCCAATCATAGGGCAGCAGTTCAATGCATAAAATCATGTAGCTCCAGGTTAACGCTTCAGTTAATGTTCACGTCAAACATCAACCCTTTGAAAAATATGACCATACTGATTGGCGGTGGCATGCTTTTTGGTGCCAAACAGAAGCTGCTCATCTCCTGAGATGAGCTCACAAAACAATTTTTAGATGCGAGACAGAATGATCTTAAAAACCAAGCAGATTGGCCAGAGGAGAATGACCAGTGCTTTGAGTTGACAGGAATGCTACTGTAGTTCAGACAACCACTCTTTACAACCATGGCGAGCAGAAAGGCATCTCAGAACACACAACAAAACGAACCTCGAAGTGCACAGGGGTCAACAGCAGAAGACTACATCAAGTTCTACTCTTGTCGGCTACGAACAAGAGTCTGAAGCTACAGTGGGCTAGTCTGGCTAACGCGACTTCAAAGCTCTGCGAGCATTTGGTCTGGCAAAGATATTAAGCCCAACCGTTTCCCAAAGCGCGTGGTTGACCCGCCTCCCTGAAATGCCTCAGTTTGCTACTGGTCGAAGCCAGAAAAGGCTGTGACGAAGCTTAAACCAATCGCATCACTCTTTCCTCTGACGCATGTGACACGACGGAAACTGCTTGAGTAACAGGAAGAAGATAAATACCTCCAGGGCTGCTCTTTGCTCCGTTTTCAATGAGAACTTCCCGTTGAATGCTTTCAATACAGCATCTACCGCTGTGTCAAAGGCTTGCCGCTGCTCCATGTTCGTAATGTTTCTAGTGAATGAAGCGCTTCCGGCATAGATTCTGTAAACAATCTGTGGCTTCCGGTCGCAGTTCTACTACGTCACTGCCTTGAACACGCCTCTACCCAGGGCCGTTGGAGATGCTCAAAGTTGATTGGCTCCCGATTTTTCGGGAGCTTGGAAGAGCTGGAGATAGCTTGCCTTGCCAGACTAAGCTCGCAACAGGCCCTCATGTTGCGTCACACTTAGGATGGGCGGGCCCAGGCTAACAGCGGGCAGGAGTTTAAAAAAAAACCTGGGCTACAGAGCAAGGGCTTCCCTGAGACATGGATTCACACTGCTGCTCATGTGTAGAAGCCTGAAGAAAACACTAACTGACTTCAACCACGTACGCAAGCTTCCACATGAGCTTTGTGACCACCCCCTCACCCCAAAAGCACACACTTCATTATCTCTTGGGCACGGATGGCTGAGGCACTGTTGAGATGCGAATTCTCACTATCTTCCCTCAAAAGGCAGAACTTTTGGTGCTTCACATAACAAATGTCAAATTAATTAACATTTGCACCCACAGGGATTTTCTTCATTAGTTACTGTTCGACATAATTAGCCGTGCGTGGGAGTGAGTGTGTGTTTGTGTAAGAGTTAACGCATCACTTGTTCCATTGCCATCATGTATGCTGTCAGTGTGGTTAAACACACAATGTCAAGAGGGCACACCACAACATGAGCGTAAGGAACAGGATGAAGATATTTACATAGCAGCGACTCTTCACTGTTCAAGCTCTTCGATATTCTTATTCGACAAGAACTTTTTACCAAGTTGTGTTGCCGTTTGAGAGACTGACTGGACTTTTGTAATCTCAGCTGTTTGTGCAAAGCAATGCTTAAAAATTCTTGTTTGCAACAAAAGTACTAGATCTGTTATCAGGTGCAGCCTGGAGACAATCACCCAGGTGCCCAGGCTGCTGATTTGTCAAACTGTGCTGTCCAAGCCAAGGTTTTTTTTTTTTGGAAAGTTAATAACAATCAAAGTTCAATTTATATAGTGCCTTTCCTCACGCCCAAGGTCACTTTACAATTAAGGAGGGGGAAAGAAAAAAAAAAACCTGAGCGCACCAATTAAAAATTATTATTAATAATGTTCAATTTAGGATGGCACGGTGGTGTGGTGGTTAGCGCTGTCGCCTCACAGCAAGAAGGTCCGGGTTCGAGCCCCGTGGCCGGCGAGGGCCTTTCTGTGCAGAGTTTGCATGTTCTCCCCGTGTCCGCGTGGGTTTCCTCCGGGTGCTCCGGTTTCCCCCACAGTCCAAAGACATGCAGGTTAGGTTAACTGGTGACTCTAAATTGACCGTAGGTGTGAATGTGAGTGTGAATGGTTGTCTGTGTCTATGTGCAGTCCTGTGATGACCTGGCGACTTGTCCAGGGTGTACCCCGCCTTTCGCCCGTAGTCAGCTGGGATAGGCTCCAGCTTGCCTGCGACCCTGTAGAACAGGATAAAGCGGCTAGAGAGATAATGAGATGAGAAGTTACACTTACATAGTGCCTTTCTCACGCCCAAGGTCACTTTACAATTTGGGGGGGGGGGGGGGGGGGGGGGGACTGAGCACACCAAAAGAGGGTCAGAAAAAAACCTACACAAACACAAAGAAAAAAAGAAGAGCTCTGGTGAGAAGCGGCAGCCAAAACATGCATGGTGTACTCTCAACCAGAAAGTAGCCGGAAATGCGTTATATTCATTCAGCTACAGCATCACGCAGAAAGCAAGTTAAGACTGAGGGAAACAAATGCCTATAAACAAAATGCCCATATCCATGCCAGCTCCTAACAGACTCATGTTTCCTTTATTTTTTTAAATTATTTATTTAATGTGCTCTGGTGAACAATAGCCACAAGATGCATCACTAAGTCATGAACTAACAGGCAACAAAGCACTATAACAGTAAACCAAAAGGGCTAATCAACAACGGTTCACAGCAGCCAAGAAGTTCTCCCTACAAGATCATAGTACGGAAAGCAAATAGCGATGAACAAAAGTTTGTTAGTCTTCGTGGTCCCCCCGTTCTGGAAGCCAGAAAAAAGGCCATTCTTCAAGTTGAATTCTCATTTGTACTCTCCATCTTCACCATAAAAAAAGGAAGACAACAGGCAGCTTAAGAAGTGTACCTGCTGTCATCCTCCAGGAAGTGCTCAGGAGGGAAGGGTGGGGGCAGGGCAGGAGGCGGGTTTTATCCTACACTGGCCGAAAGGCCCAAAGGGGGATTATGTCGTGGCGATGTCCGTCCGTCCCGGGAAGAGTGCTCACCTTCTGAAATCAACTCCTCTCACAATTTTTGGAGGAACTTCACAAAACTTGGCAGGATTCTTTGTTATATATTCGTAATACGCATATTGTAATTTCATTCAATTCGGTCACATTTTACCAGAGTTACAGCCCTTGATTAACAAAATTATAATCTGACAATTTTATAAAAAAGTGTGTGTTTTCCTTCTGAAATCAACTCCTCTCACAATTTGTGGAGGAATTTCACAAAACTTGGCAAAAGGCCTTGTGTGTCAGTAGTACACATTGTTATTTTGTTCAATTTGGTCGCATTTTATCTGAGTTGTGGCCCTTGATTAACACCCTTGTACTTTCACAAAGGTGTGCTCGCCTTCTGACATCAATTCCTCTCACAATTTTTGGACGAATTTCTCGAAACTTGGCAAAAGGCCTTGTTATATGATGGTAATACGCATATTCCGATTTAATTTCGTTTGTGAAAATTTTACCAGAGTTTTGACCCTTGATTAAATAACTTGTACTTTGACAATTTCATGAGGGTGTACATTCTTCTGAAATCGACCCCTCTCACAATTTGTGGAGGAATTTCACCAAACTTGGCAGAAGGTTTTGTTATACGACAGTTATACACATATTGAAATTTAGTTTAATTTGGGCAAATTTTACCAGAGTTATGCCCTTGATTATTAACAAACTTGTACTCTGCAATTTCATCAAGGTGTGCTCGCTTTCTGAAATCAACTTCCCTTACAATTTTTATCCCCCGCTGGCCGAAAGGCCCAAAGGGGGATTATGTCGTGGCGATGTCCGTCCGTCCGTCCGTCCTGGGAAGGGTACTCACCTTCTGAAATCAACTCCTCTCTCAATTTTTGGAGGAATTTCACGAAACTTGACCGGATTCTTTGTTATATGTCGGTAATACGCATATTGCAATTTCGTTCAATTCAGTCACATTTTACCAGAGTTATAGCACAGTTGCCCGCGGGGGATATTGTGCTCTCCGAGCACACTTGTTACAGAAATGAAGTTCAAAAGCAGTCTTGCTGCTATGAAGCTGACGACAAAAAAAGGGAAGCATCAATATTTATGAGGAAGAAGGAACAAACCTTCAAAACACACCACTCAAACCCACCTGTTCAGCCTACAACTGCTGGAAATAGACATGTTAAAGATTAAGCCGTAGGGAGAATAGAAGTAAAAAATTTTACATAAAACACAGATACTGGAAAAGGGCATGGGTGAGGCTGTCACAGCTGAATAATTCTGCAAGCCTGAAAGGTCAGAACGAAGAAGTATGGATGCTGAAAGTCCTGGAATTAAACACTGTTGTTGGAACAGCTTTTGGAATTTTGGTGATATGCTGGTATTCCTGTCATTTACCTGTGCTTTGTAGTCATCACCACAATGAAAAATAACACACAGTGATGCTGGTAATACTACTGCAAAACCCTACACTCATTTTAGTAAGCGACAAGTAAACTGCTACTGCAATCCGTGGGGGGGTGCAACGGATCGGATCCGTTAAATCACAGCATCTGCCCAATGCTGCATGGGTAAAGCGTGTTAGTCCGAAGTTACATACTAGTTTGATGTGCAGACTTTTATACCATCGGGTTTACCTTTAACTGGCTCCTTATTTAGAACGAAAGCTTAATTCAGTGGAATAAGAGCATACTTGGTGCTCGAATCCAGTAAACCAAAGCGCCTTTCTGTGATCATTCAGTGCTTCTAATAATCTCATCTCAAACAAATCAACTGAGACGATCACAGGAAAAGAGCAGCAGCTTTCATCTGTCTCACGCTGTGTGGTGATGAACATTTTCTCACATACTCACTCACTCACACTGCAGCAGTGTCTCAAACACACACACGTGCCCAGCTGGCGATGTCACCCCCGACAACTTTTTCCCCCCACGCAGCAATACAACAGTGTCTAATGCAGCACATCTAACACCACCCTCTGCAACCAAAAATAGATCAGGACAGCAGAAGCTGCTCTCGCTTTTACACGGGGAAAATAAAACCCGAAGCTAAACAAAGGACCATAAGTCATGTGCCTGGGGGTGTTATTTATAGCATATGGTCCTCTCTATGTAGGGATGCAGAACAAGACAGCCAGTGTCATATACACTACCGTTCAAAAGTTTGGGGTCACCCAGACAATTGTGTTTTCCATGAAAAGTCACACTTTTATTTACCACCATAAGTTGTAAAATGAATAGAAAATACAGTCAAGACATTTTTCTGGCCATTTTGAGCATTTAATCGACCCCACAAATGTGACGCTCCAGAAACTCGATCTGCTCAAAGGAAGGTCAGTTTTATAGCTTCTCTAAAGAGCTCAACTGTTTTCAGCTGTGCTAACATGATTGTACAAGGGTTTTCTAATCATCCATTAGCCTTCTGAGGCAATGAGCAAACACATTGTACCATTAGAACACTGGAGTGAGAGTTGCTGGAAATGGGCCTCTATACACCTATGGAGATATTGCACCAAAAACCACACATTTGCAGCTAGAATAGTCATTTACCACATTAGCAATGTATAGAGTGTACAACCCCGATTCCAAAAAAGTTGGGACAAAGTACAAATTGTAAATAAACCCCCCTTTTTTTTTTTTTTTTTTTACAACAGTCTGTAAACGTCTGGGGACTGAGGAGACAAGTTGCTCAAGTTTAGGGATAGAAATGTTAACCCATTCTTGTCTAATGTAGGATTCTAGTTGCTCAACTGTCTTAGGTCTTTTTTGTCGTATCTTCCGTTTTATGATGCGCCAAATGTTTTCTATGGGTGAAAGATCTGGACTGCAGGCTGGCCAGTTCAGTACCCGGACCCTTCTTCTACGCAGCCATGATGCTGTAATTGATGCAGTATGTGGTTTGACATTGTCATGTTGGAAAATGCAAGGTCTTCCCTGAAAGAGACGTCGTCTGGAAGGGAGCATATGTTGCTCTAGAACCTGGATATACCTTTCAGCATTGATGGTGTCTTTCCAGATGTGTAAGCTGCCCATGCCACACGCACTAATGCAACCCCATACCATCAGAGATGCAGGCTTCTGAACTGAGCACTGATAACAACTTGGGTCGTCCTTCTCCTCTTTAGTCCGAATGACACGGCGTCCCTGATTTCCATAAAGATCATCAAATTTTGATTCGTCTGACCACAGAACAGTTTTCCACTTTGCCACAGTCCATTTTAAATGAGCCTTGGCCCAGAGAAGACGTCTGCGCTTCTGGATCATGTTTAGATACGGCTTCTTCTTTGAACTATAGAGTTTTAGCTGGCAACAGCAGATGGCACAGTGAATTGTGTTCACAGATGATGTTCTCTGGAAATATTCCTGAGCCCATTTTGTGATTTCCAATACAGAAGCATGCCTGTATGTGATGCAGTGCCATCTAAGGGCCCAAAGATCACGGGCACCCAGTATGGTTTTCCGGCCTTGACCCTTACGCACAGAGGTTATTTTCCAGATTCTCTGAATCTTTTGATATTATGCACTGTAGATGATGATATGTTCAAACTCTTTGCAATTTTACACTGTCGAACTCCTTTCTGATATTGCTCCACTATTTGTCAGCGCAGAATTAGGGGGATTGGTGATCCTCTTCCCATCTTTACTTCTGAGAGCCGCTGCCACTCCAAGATGCTCTTTTTATACCCAGTCATGTTAATGACCTATTGCCAATTGACCTAATGAGTTGCAATTTGGTCCTCCAGCTGTTCCTTTTTTGTACCTTTAAATTTTCCAGCCTCTTATTGCCCCTGTCCCAACTTTTTTGAGATTTGTTGCTGTCATGAAATTTCAAATGAGCCAATATTTGGCATGAAATTTCAAAATGTCTCACTTTCGACATTTGATA
The DNA here is from genome assembly GCF_027579695.1 of Neoarius graeffei. Lineage (NCBI taxonomy): Eukaryota > Metazoa > Chordata > Actinopteri > Siluriformes > Ariidae > Neoarius > Neoarius graeffei. The sequence goes on from NC_083576.1 coordinate 68,702,059, forward strand.
TGTTGTCTATGTTCTATTATGAATACAATATCAGCTTTTGAGATTTGTAAATTATTGCACTCCATTTTTATTGACAATTTGTACTTTGTCCCAACTTTTTTGGAATCGGGGTTGTATTTCTGATTAGTTTAAAGTGATCTTCATTGAAAAGAACAGTGCTTTTCTTTCAAAAATAAGGACATTTCAAAGTGACCCCAAACTTTTGAACGGTAGTGTATATACACTTTACTGATAATAAACGTTGTGCAAGGTGTGTGTGTGTGTGTGTGTGTGTGTGTGTGTGTGTGTACAGGTGTGAGAGATGAAAGCAGTCTCACCCATAGGCCACTCCAGCGATGGTACACTTCTTAAACTGCATCACATTGCAGGTCAGTGTTCCAGTTTTGTCTGAAAAGATGTACTTCACCTGCAGATAAATAGGGAATGATCATTTAACCAAAAAAAACACCCCACCCCACACGACATTAGCATTCTTCCATGATGTCCATACTCTTATTCATGTGCATGTGTGTGTACTCATGCAGTACCTGGCCCAGCTCTTCATTCAGGTTGGACGTTCGAGCCATAGCCGGAGTGTTGGTTACTTCATACAGCATATCAGTGTCCTAAAATGAATCGTTTAACAGAATGAGACTCACACGGAGGTCTATTTGCATCACAAACCTAGACTATTCCCATCCTTTGCTTATGACATATTATACACTGTATAATAAAAGTGTGCGGAGTATCAATTACATTATTTTTGTAGTGGCGTGTCGTCATATAGCAACAGTACCTTACATGTCACATTAAAAAGAAAAGGCTACAGTAGCAGTCAAAATTCTGGACACGCCTTTTAATTCAATGGTTTTTCTTTATTTGTATTGATTAAAAGACGATTCACATGTTAAAGTAATGATGGATGGCGTATCTCTTTACTTAGTTGAGCCGTTAACATGATATGGATTACTACAGTTGTGGAATAGGGTTATTTGCTATATTTTTATTATCTACTGTTTTAGGTCGGCACGGTGGTGTAGTGGTTAGCGCTGTCACCTCACAGCAAGAAGGTCCGGGTTCGAGCCCCGTGGCCGGCGAGGGCCTTTCTGTGCGGAGTTTGCATGTTCTCCCCGTGTCCGCGTGGGTTTCCTCCGGGTGCTCCGGTTTCCCCCACAGTCCAAAGACATGCAGGTTAGGTTAACTGGTGACTCTAAATTGACCGTAGGTGTGAATGTGAGTGTGAATGGTTGTCTGTGTCTATGTGTCAGCCCTGTGATGACCTGGCGACTTGTCCAGGGTGTACCCCGCCTTTCGCCCGTAGTCAGCTGGGATAGGCTCCAGCTTGCCTGCGACCCTGTAGAACAGGATAAAGTTGCTAGAGATAATGAGATGAGATTTACTGTTTGATCTCAAATACATTCAGAAGGCAAGAAATTGCACTAATGAACTTTTGACGAGGCACACGTGCTGATTGAAAAGTATTCCAGGTGACCACCTCATGAAGCTGGTTAAGATAATGCCAATAGTGCGGAAAGCGTCAAGTTAAACGGCTACTTTGAAGAATCTAAAATATCTCATCTCATTATCTGTAGCTGCTTTATCCTGTTCTACAGGGTCGCAGGCAAGCTGGAGCCTATCCCAGCTGACTACGGGCGAAAGGCGGGGTACACCCTGGACAAGTCGCCAGGTCATCACAGGGCTGACACATGGACAACCATTCACACTCACATTCACACCTACGGTCAATTTAGAGCCACCAGTTAACCTAACCTGCATGTCTTTGGACTGTGGGGGAAACCGGAGCACCCGGAGGAAACCCACGTGGACACGGGGAGAACATGCAAACTCCGCACAGAAAGGCCCTCGCCGGCCACGGGGCTCGAACCCAGACCTTCTTGCTGTGAGGCGACAGCGCTAACCACTACACCACCGTGCCGCCTGAATCTAAAATATGAAAGTTATTTTAAAAAAAAAAAAAAAAAACACTTTGTTTACCACAAAATTCCATACGTTATTTCATCATTTTGATGCCTTCGGTATTGTTCAACAGTCAAAATACAGAAAAACCTATGAATAAGCGGATGTGTTCAAACTTTTGATTGGTACCTTTAGATATCTTAATATGCATGGTAGTTCATGTCACTGAACTGAAAACAATCTCCACAGGTTCAACCACAGATTTTCCAACCCAAAAAAAAAAAAAGAAGGAAAAAAAAAAAAAAAAGGTGTTCATCAGCACAGTGGTCTCCTCTCCTGCTGCTACATACAGCAAGTATCCGACAATCCACTTTGGTATCACTACACCGTGTGGAGGTTAATACCACAATAAACATCACGGAATTCTGCAGTGGAAACCGCACTGAAAGGAGTGAAGTGCACCAGTTGAGAGTTTCAGTGCTCTGGGAAAATCTCAATGCAAACACAGACGCTGCTCTGTGTACCATAGCCCAAATCCAAGTTTGACAACTGGAAATGGGTTATTTTGATAAATGTTCCACTTTTAGTTTGACTCTGATGCTTTTTTAAGCAGCCCTGGAGATCAGGAAGTGTGTGGACCAGAAGAGGGAAATTTTTATAAGAATCACTGGCAATGGAGCTTTTTCCTGAAAGCATTAAGGGTGGGACGGTGGTGTAGTGGTTAGCACGGTCTCCTCACAGCAAGAAGGTTCTGGGTTCGTGCCCAGAGGCCGACGGGGGCCTTTCTGTGTGGAGTTTGCAGGTTCTCCCCGTGTCTGCGTGGGTTTCCTCTGGGTGCAAAGACATACAGTTAGATTAACATGGAACAGCCTTGGGCTGACGTGCCCTAGAGCGAGGCACCTAACCCCCAACTGTTCTCCGGGCACTGTAGCATAGCTACCCACTGCTCTGGGTCTGTGCGTGCGCTCATTGCTGACTTGTGCGTGTTCACTGTTTCAGATGGGTTAAATGCACAGGATGAATTTCACTGTGCTCGAGTGTGCATGTGACAAAGGCTTCTTCTTCAACTTTCTATCCTTTAAGCCAGTATCTCGCTGGGCTGCGACAGCTTGCGAATGTCATTCACGAGAGAGTTTCAAAAGTGTCTTGAAACATTCGTGGGGCTTCTCAGTTTCCTCGCATGAGTCACAAAGTGTCGCTCCTTCGTCGCTGAAATTCTGAACGTTCAAAAAATTCGTGTGACGAAATCTCAAAATAGCCGCAAATGCGTCGCTGGTGTCGCAAACCCTTCCCAAGTCAGTTTCCGTGAGGCTTCCTCTACTTCCCTGCCTGCCGAGGGAAAGCCGGGTTGCGACAGCCTGCGACTAGTTGGAGACACAATTGCGGTAAAATATGCGAATATCAATTCAGTGTGATTCCAAGTGAAAATGGTTGCTAATTTGCATATTTTATCGCAATTGTTGTGTCTCCAACCAGTTGCAGCCCAGTGAGATACTACCCTTAGTGTTGCCATGTGCCTGATGGTGCACTGCAGTCTCCAATTCTGGGTGTACTTGTGAGGCCAGAGGAGATCCTAGTTCTCATTATTAAAAAAAATAATAATAATAATTACAAAAAAAAAGTGCATGTGATATGCATATGGAATTGCTTTTAACAGGCAGCTTGAACATTATCTAGAGTGAAATCTAATTCACGATTTCATGTTTCAAGGCCCTGTAAAGGAGTCTTTATAGATAGTTTTCACATGACGTCACAGAGTCGGGGATTCCCTAGTGGCGGCCATCTTGCGGGTCAAGCTTACCGTACGGGTGACTGAGCACACGTAACGCGCGAGTACAAAGTCTTCAAAAGAACCCAAGCAGGCTATTTAAAGCTAGCAATGGTGCACACCTGTTGTATTCACGGCTGTCGTAATAGGTCAGATGAAGAAGTCAAGCGGAACTTTTTTGGAATTCCCACTGTACGGGAGCACGAAGGCGAGCAAACAAAGAAACTCTGCATACAAAGGAGAAATCTATGGCTTGCGAGAATCAGCCGCAAGGATTACCAGCCTTCCAAACACAGCAAAGTCTGCTCCGATCATTTTATAAGTGGTAAGTTGTTTAAATAAACAATCAATTGTGTTTAAATTTGTTTTTGGAAACCAAAACATCATGTGAACAATCTCTGGAGAATGCCTAACTGGAACCGCTGAGTGTACGTTTACATTGTAATGTACACTTGATATCACTCGTTTGTCACGTTTCTATTTGAAACTTGTCACTTCACTCACGCAAGGGTCATTTTTGAAAAACATTTTAGGTCTATTCTGTATGATTTGATTTGTGTTTGGGATGCAAACAGCACGCCTTTTGGCGGATGCCGCCTGAATTGCGCAGATCCGATTTTTTTTTTTAGGGGGGGTGGGCGTTGGAGTGTCTGATTATAATTTCAAAGTAAATTCTGTATTAAAATTACTAAATAAGCAAATCCGTCACAGTCCATGAAACAGGAAGTATAAGGATGAGAAAAAAAACAGTTTAAATCGGAAAGCTGCGCACATTTGTGCAGCCTGAGCGGTGTGCAGGACTGCGCAAATGTGCGCAGCTTCCCGATTTAAACTGTTTTTTTCTCATCCTTATACTTCCTGTTTCATGGACTGTGACGGATTTGCTTATTTAGTAATTTTAATACAGAATTTACTTTGAAATTATAATCAGACACTCCAACGCCCCCCCTAAAAAAAAAAAAAAAAAAAAAATCGGATCTGCGCGATTCAGCCGTGAAAAAGGCGGCATCCGCCAAAAGGCGCGCTGTGAATATATAAAGTTGTATATATCAGACAGCCTTTAAAGTTTGATGAAGTCAGTTTCAGGCTTTGGAGCAGGCTTTGGCAGTTTCAGGCTTTGGCAGCCCTGCATAGTCACTTGAAAATGCATCTTTGTCCACTTCGTAGGGGTCAATTCCCCCAATCAAGGCCAGTTTGGCTGCATACCGTTGTCGTGAGATGTCGTCTAATGTATCTATATACTTCTGTTTGCTTGATTTTGCCGACATTGATCTTTATTTTAGAAAACTGACTATATAACTTCATAAATTCGTCCGAGATAACGTAGCCGGTAATGGCGATTGTCCGTTTTGTTTGCCCCACAAGATGGCGGCTGGAGGGCGTTCCCCGGAATGCCGTGACGTCAGTGAAAACTATCTATACTAAAAGCAGTAATATCAATATACATAAATTATAACCAATAGTACGGTCAGAGCTGCTAACCAATCAATCAGAGTTGAGAATGTCCAGTGCGACAGTACAACAGGTATTATTCTATCCACATTCACTGGATATGAGCAATCGCACACTGATTGGCTACTCTACTACCAGCTCATACACGGTGAGTAGAGAAAAACAAAATGGTGGCGTGTGGTGCTGAACCAGCTGAGGAGGAAATAAAAACTCTGCTCAAAAAAAAAAAAGGCAATAAAATATGGAATGAAAGTATTTGATGGTAAGAACATATCGTAATTTTTCAAGCATTATTATTATGATAACATTTTTCACAAATTGCTCCCGTCACGTTGCCGGTTTGTTTACATTCATCATGTTTAAGCATTAATTTGTTGAATTTTTTTAGAATGGTTCAAAAGCTCAAAGTAGTTTGAAAGTTACATAACTGAAATGTCCAAGGAAGAATTAAATAGGTGTCTAAAGCTATTCTATACCTCAGCATGACAGCAAGACAGCACTTTCTACAAAACAACAACACTAAAGTCAATTTGTGCAGCCATCGATAGGTTAAGTCGTCTGCCTAAGCAGAAATGTCAGATGTTTTGTATAAAGGTTTTATTCATCAAATTTGCAAAAAAATAACGCTCCGTTTCTCAAACTCCAGTGAATGTGGATAGAACAAAACTGTTATTCTACTCAATCTCATCGTACATGGCTTATAGCCGACTCGGCGCTACGCATTGGCTGTCAGCTCATATACAACTTGATTTCGTGGAATAACTTCTCAGGCTGACTGAATGTCTGTAGCTGTTCTGTGTATTCACAATTAATGCAACCACTGTCTTTAGTTACTGCTACAACATTCTTCCCTTAAATTCTGTTACCAGGTCACTAAAACGCTGAGGATTCAAGACATACACTCGCACTCCAATGCACACTTCTCTAATTAAGGTCCTGTACAGACCTGAGATTACAGAGCCTTCTGGCCATATATGTGTGATTGGACTATGAGTGAAGCAGGTGTCCTACTCTCAGTGGATAAGCTCAAACAGGACGTTCCAGCATGACCAAAAAAACCCCCGCAAATGATTAATTAAATGAGATCCACTCAGGGACTCCGACTCACCCAGTTGATGAAGTAGGCCTGAATAAACTTGATCACCTCCAACGTCACCAGCAGACTAATGGGAATCAAGTTGTTGAAGAGGATGATGAAGGTGAGGAAGTTTAGACCAAAGTTTGCAGCACCGCCATCTGATACGGTCCGGAGAAGAACAAGGAAAGGACAAAATGTACAGAGAGGAAAGAGGGGCAGTACAAAGAGACAGAGTCAGTTCAAATAGACAGCGATTGTGTGTAGAAGAGAAGAGAAAAATCAACAATGCCAGAAGCTCATTCCCATCTAATGGGCATCGTTTCCACAACGTTACGCATTTATCACAGAACGTTGTCCAAACGCTGGGCCATTAGCTGAGATTACCCGCTACCTCCCCTCCACACCTCTCCCATCAGCCTCTAACCATGAGATTTATACCCCTTCAATTACCACCCCAATAATTCAGTTAGCTGAGCTTCCAAACAAAGTTGGTGACGTCATTAGCAGCCGTCTTTGGAACGAGCACGACTCCAAGCAATGAGTTCCACACAAAGCACTGGGGTGACAGGACCGAGACTTCTCCCATCTCAAATCCCACAGTGAACAAAACGGAGACAAAACAAAGCTACATTGACACATGGCATATCACGGCTCACGCGTGAACTAACCGTGAGTTGAATGAGCATTACCTGTCCTGTATACAACCCAATCCTGCTCTATCAGAGCAGATAGGAGAGGGAGTCCTTACCCAAGGGCACAAAAAATATATATATATCATTTGGAATGGACAGTAAGCAAGAGGTGGCCAATGAAGGAGACTACTGTTATGGAGGCTGAGTCTAAACACAGAGGGAGAGAGATGACCGCTAGAGGGAAGGGTGGGAGGGAACATGAGCAGTTCGGATGATTTGATGCAAAGGAGAGGGACTCGGCCCAAAGCACACTCCCTGGAGGAAGAGGGGGTTAAAAAAAAAAAAAAAAAAAAAGAGAGTGTGGTGACATTTATGACCGTTCATGTAGATTGGAGACAACAGGGTTAAATCATAACTAAACAGATCTACAGAATCGAACATAAACTAGAAGTGATGTTAAATTATATCCAAATACATAATTAGCATCACTTCTGTTCGAGTAGATCCTGTTTCCTGAAAAACCAAGTCGTTTTTAAGCTTTTCAATATTTGATTCCTTATGCCTAATATCCAGTTTGGGCTAACTGCACAAATTTAAAAAAACAAACAAACAAGCAAGCAAACACTGAATAACCAAACTATCAAGTCACACCATCCTGTGCAAGTTAGGACTCAAATCATTGTGCAAAACACGCCAAATCTCCACTCTATACTATTCCACCACACGGCATGCTCAGAGTACTGAACATGCAGCCAAGAACCCTGCACCAATGCAGTAGGACGACGTTATGATTATTTGGATTAAGGCCGGGATTGGCGATCCTCCATAATGAGGAGTAGCCAAAGCGTCAGAGCTGCAGCATGCTAGCTCCAGCTGTAACCAACAGTGCACCAGGGGTTGCAGTGAGAAGTTCAAGAGTGCACTGTGAGCTCAGCAATTCAGAAGACACCAATCAGCATTTACAGACCAAAAAAACCTCCAAAAACATTTTTTTTTTATACACTCCGTACTTCAAAAACGAGGAGGGGCCACTGCAGGTGGTGTGAATGCATAAACGGAGCTAGTGAGTCTTCCAGGCACTTGTGCATAAAGTATTACAGGTCTCGTAAAGGATGACGTAGGACAAACATGGGTGAGGCTGATGGCAGAAAATCGCAGGGGGGGGGGGGAAAGAAGTGTCAAATGAATAATTTATAATGAATAATAGCTACACTGCTGATGTATGAGGTAAGCACTCGATGGGAAGCGCGGGGAGGGGGAAGAAGAAAAAAAAAAAAAAACACCACGTCTCTACGCCTTCACACTAACTGGTTATGGGGATTATTCTAGAAGTAAATACAGGTAAAGTACTCTACTCATCCTGTGGACCGTTTCCTGCAGCAAGTTTACAATGCAAGCCTATCACTACGTCTCCTGCTGTTGACAAGTGATTGACAAAAGTAAATGGTTCGATCAAATGCATCAATGCCACCACTCGGTCTTTTTTTTTTTTTTTTTTTTTAAGTTCAATACAAAGACAAAAACTAGCATTCGACTGAGTCTCACTCCTTTAGAAGAATCAATCAATCAATCTCTAGATGGAGGCCTGAATTATGACCTTACTGTTCCCTTCAACGATAGCTTTATGATCTGTGATGACTGCGTTATAATCCAGACTACTGAGCAATGCCGTAAATCTGAAAAGCAACTCTGTGCTCAAGAAGCAAGACGCACACTCCAACTGCAGGGAACGGTGTAGGTCATAAAACAAGCCAGGATCGAACTGGACAAACAACTTTTCTTATACAGGCTGAAAGAAACAGTGTGATGATCGTGGTGACGTGTTAATCAATTTGCAAGAGCTTTGGTCATACAGTGCAGACTGCAGTGCTCAGCTTGTGTCAGTCATCTGAATTTGGATCGTCTTAACCATCCTGATTTGAGCAAGCCTGCATGAATACATGTGCTCTGGGGGGCATTTCCGCCAGGTCCGTCAGCAACGGCGAAACAAAGACAGTGAAGCAAGAAGCAGCAGCAGCAGCAGCGAGGGGCAAAGGAGAGCGAGGCATTTAGAAAAGGTCACTGCTTGTCCCTCAGGTGTCTACTTAGCAGGAAACCTTGCATCATGACTACTAAAAGGTCTTGTGAGCACTCACTCAATCACACGTCCATATTAAAGGAAGGTAGAGCATGTGAGGCAGCCTGCAAAAAGCCGTCGGAAGTCGTGAGAGCTTGATTCTGAAAAAAGGTTTGGCAGTAATATAGCTTGGCATGTCTATTTTAAGGAAACAAATTTTTCCCAAAATGACAGAAATAGGCAGTACGGTGGTGTAGTGGTTAGCACTGTCGCCTCACAGCAAGAAGGTCCGGGTTCGAGCCCAGCAGCCGGTGAGGGCCTTTCTGTGCGGAGTTTGCATGTTCTCCCCATGTCTGCGTGGGTTTCCTCCGGGTGCTCCGGTTTCCCCCACAGTCCAAAGACATGCAGGTTAGGCTAACTGGTGACTCTAAATTGACCGTAGGTGTGAATGGTTGTATGTCTTTGTATCAGCCCTGTGATGACCTGGCGACTTGTCCAGGATGTACCCTGCCTCTCACCCATAGTCAGCTGGGATAGGCTCCAACTTGCCTGCGACCCTGTACAGGATAAGCGGCTAGAGATAATGGATGGATGGACATGGAAATATTTTTACTCTGGTTAATCTCCAACCTTGCCTTGGTGTTTCTTTGTTATGCAAAGATCAGATCAGGAGCCAGTTTAACAAATGTAGCATTAGGTAAAAACAGTCAGTCTGCTTAAAAATGTTTAAAACCCCTGCTAGTTAAGTGTGATTTCCTCACAATTCAATATGTGCGTTTACATGCACATCCAAATCGAGCTACTGTCGGTAATCGAGCTAAGGGTCCCAGCAGGGGTGCCAGAGAAATCCAATCCTACATGCACACAAGCTATTCAAGCTATTGTGTGAGGTACATTGTGCACCCGAGCCACAGGTGGCGCTACACGCCCCATCGTGTTGGTACACTTCCGGTTGTCGTCATGAAGAAGAGCTATTCAAGAGTATAAACAAAGTTATCAGTTCAGTGTTCACAAGAAGAACGACGACGAGGACAGCAACATCGAGAGATGTTGTTCCTCCTGACCTCTTCTGCTGCTCGCTACTACTACTGTTGTCATGCCGACCGAGGCTGTTGTGTTTCCCGCTTGTGGTCTCGTCACTCCCGGAAGGGGCAGTGCTGAAGTAAGTAGCTCGACTACGTAGCTCGATAGGGTTTACATGCACTAAGTAGCTCGGCTACAATCGCATAATCTAGGTCGCGTAGCTCGATTACGAGAAATCCAGTTCGGTTCGATTTCAGCCGAGCTAAGGTGTTTCCATGGCATTTAGAACTTCGATTTCAGTCGAGCTACGGCAGAAATTCGATTTTCTCTATGTGCATGTAAACGCAAATGAGATTTTTGGATAGTTGGACTACATAATAAAGTAGAATTCGGTTTGCGATCAACAAGCAGCTGTCAACATGTCTGGGACTCCGGAGAAGAGTAGGACACTCTGTACGCATGACCGCAATAATGAGAAATTTAACCAACAAAATGGCACTGACTGAAATTAGTGCAGTCAGGAGAGATGATCAAAATGACAAGAACACAGAGAGCCAAAATGACAATCAGCAGTTGCAAGTGTAAACATAATTTGGCAGTAACACTATTTTTCTACGAGTTGCTTCTACAAATTTCGCATTAAAATGCTACATAAATTCAATCTCAAGTTTATTACCTCTGCCAAGGAGGTTGTGTTTTTGGTGTGGTTTGTCTGGCTGACTGTACTATAAGCAGGATTGCACAAAAAAAAAAAAAAAAAAAAAAAAAAAAAAAACCACACCACATACTGACCCAATTTCCATGAAACTTGGTGGAAGGGTTTAGCATGGATCACAGAAGAGCTGGCTACATTTTGGAGTGGATCAGAGTCACGGGGCAGAGCCACAGCATTTGGCCTTGGCAGAAGTCTATGCTCAAAAATGCCATACATTAAGATTAAGATCCAGTAGGTGGCAGTAAAGTTGAATAGTGATACAACATAGCCAGTGCAGAAATACGTCCATCCATCGCCGCTTTATCCTGTTCTACAGGGTCGCAGGCAAGCTGGAGCCTATCCCAGCTAACCATGGGCGAAAGGCGGGGTACACCCTGGACAAGTTGCCAGGTCATCGCAGGGCTGACACATAGACACAGACAACCATTCACACTCACATTCACACCTACGGTCAATTTAGAGTCACCAGTTAACCTAACCTGCATGTCTTTGGACTGTGGGGGAAACCGGCACACCCGGAGGAAACCCATGCAGACACTGGGAGTGCATGCAAACCCCACACAGAAAGGCCCTCGCCGGCCTCGAACCCAGGACCTTCTTGCTGTGAGGCGACAGTGCTAACCACTACACCACCGTGCCGCCCTGTAGAAATACAATGACTCCATACTCGGGGGCAACCTAAAATGGTTGCGGTTGCAGATTTGCACATCACAGAAGGGTCGACTATTATCCTTGGCAGAGTTCTGCACTCCCCAAATGCCCTTCTAGTTTCTGATTGCGATGTGTACAAAAGGAAAACTTATTTCGGTTCGGGAAAACCTGTAGTTTTCCGAACTACATCAAGTCTAAATTGTCAAAGTTTGCCCGCAAGGATTTTCCCAGGCTGCCACACATCTGGTATATATGAAAAAGAACGAAGGAGGAGGGAACGAAATCTTTTGCCTCATTTATTATTAAAACAAAAGTATACCGTACAGGTGGTTTAGGCCAGGCACTTGCAAAGAGCTTAACGTATCACCAGAATGGAGATGGAGGGGGAAACATGGCTGAGATCAGGCACTAGGAAAGTCTATACAGTCACATATCTGGAGGGGATAAACCTATCACTGGATCCCTGGTGTGTGCCGTCCTCTGCAATCACCCTCACAAAATAGGGCAAGCGCATAACGGCCTGGGTTTGCTCAGCAAAGCCTGAGCCTCAGCTAGGGATTAGTAAGGAGGGCTGATTCACGCATGGCCAAGGCTTTTAAATGGTTGTTACCTGGAGCTGTTAAAGAAAAAAAAAATGACAACACAGAAAAAACAAAACAAACCAAAGATAATGTTAGAAAGAGAACAGAGAACGAAAAATATTCAGCAGCGTTGTGATACTCAACCATTTCCACATCCCAATCACATGTGTATGCATGTCAACAGTTTTATCTTACAGGGAAATAAACAATTTCCCTTTTTTTTTTAATAAAAAGAGACAAATATTCACTTGCGTAGCAATGCATATTTGTTTATACAGAGCAAACTTAAAGAAAGGCTGACATTAATGCAGGTAACTGAAGAAAAAAAAAAAAAAAAACACAAATGAGTGAGCAGACAGACAGGAGGGCGGTACAGCATGAAGAGGACGATGAGCGGGACGCTTACAGTTGAGGTCCATGTACCAGGCGTCATCGCCATACTGGTACTTCCAGATGGATTGTCCGATGGAGCAAACCAGAGAGATGGCCAACAAGCAGCCGAACAGCACTAGGATCTGAAAGTTGGTGATGCGTTCGACGTTGGACAGCTTCAGTGGAGGCCGTGTGGAGTTCTGAAAACAGAGTAATTGTAATTCGTAACCCAAAATCATGAAACGAATTAGACTGAACAGAAATCAACAGACAAGGCCTTTGCGGCTTCCGTTGTGCAGAGCATGGGGATGAATAAAGCATGTGCACACTGACACAGCAGGGTGTTTAACTCCATCATACATCAGCATCTGCAGTCATCAGCCTCAACTGCCTCTGCAACAGACTACTGCTTTGCCGTTTCGGCAAACTCTTGGGGCGTTTAAACGCTCCTTTAGGAAATCCTCTGTCGAGAAACGTGCTTAACTGAAATGCGATGGAAGATGAGATGAGAAGGCTCACCTGCATGAGCTTCGTGTCGTGGCCTGTGTAAACCACAATGCCGTGCACCCACTGTGTGTTTCTGAGCTGCGCGCCTCTCAGGAGGATCTGATCTGGACCCAGCGGCACCGTGCTGGATTAAGAAATAAACGGGTACACAGTCACACACAGTTAAAAAGTAATACTTCGGCAGGATGATAGGAAGTCACTAGTACTGAAGTCATTTTCAAACTTGCTTCATTTCTTAATTAACGTGTTATCCCATTACATTTTCGGTTTTAATAACCTTATATCGTGACTCGTATTGGCAACTAATTGCAATTAAATATTATACTCCTCTGTCTATTCGGTTTTTAGTAGTGCTGTCAAGCGATTAAAATATTTAATCGTGATTAATGTCGCGACAGTCATAGTTAACTCGCGATTAATCGCAATTTAATCGCACATTTTTGTCACATAAAAAAACATTGTAATTCTCTTATCAGCATAAAAAAGTGAATGGGCTTGCTTTGTACCAATGTTTTGTTTTGTTTTTTATTGCAAAGCATAACATGTCTTGACACAGCCACTGCAAAGTGAAACCTAAGCCGAGCACCGGCGCAGGGCTAGCAAGAGAACCATGAGTGAAATGATCTACTGTTTGAGTTAGTCTACAACTCTAATCAGAGAGACAGGTTACACAGTGACGGTAGGCTTGACATGCTTGATTATAATATAAAGTACACTATTATATTAAGTTTAAGTTGTTCGTTGATAAATATTGCATTGAATCTGATCTTTACTGTTTCAGCTCACTTAACACATTTTGTACTTTTACACTTTGTCTGTTGATGCGTCGCGCTGTCCAATCAGAGGCAGCCAAATTTGCATATTACAGGAAGGATTTCTGGGATAGCATTGAGTTTACACTTCAGAGGGATCTGGCTTCTTTAGACGCTGTCTTCTTAAAACTGAATAAATATTTAATAAAGAGCCAAATTAGCCAGTCTTTTGAATGTCTCTTTTCAAAGAACGGATCACAAAGATGCGGATCCCATCAAAGAGCCATAAATCCCATCTCTACTAGCGCGCCCTGCCCGCGCTGGTTCTTGGGGGGGGGCAGAGGACTCTGGCTGTGCGTGGCGTGGCATTACAGTCTAGCTGCTATCGGTTTTCTAAGCAAAGTCTCTGTTCCAAGTTCAAAATTATCGCCGTTAAAATTGAGTCAAGTTAACGCGTTAATAACGCAACATTTTTGACAGCACTAGTTTTCAGCCATGTTGAATTTAGTTCGTTTGGTCCACGGCAGGCGTTGCTTATCGAGACTTGTGCGAGACTTCGAAACGTCAAGTGTCAGCGCCGCCATTTTGAAAACTGTTTTCCAAACGAAATCTTGCACAAAAAACGAGTTTAAATGACGATTACTGCCTACTTTTTTCAAACTTTCTTGATTGCTATCAAAAAACAAACAAACCTTCCGACTTGATTACATCAGCATTCGAAAGAGGGCGCGCACATCTTTTGACAACGTTGGCAGATGTCGGTCACTTTGATTTCCGCTGTACGTTTTACTTCCGTCCTACGATGTCTCGCACAGGTCTCAGCGAATCTCGTTTACGGCCATTGCTTTGACATATGGACTGATATTACAGAGCATATTTCAAACGCTCAGAACTCGCTATAGCAGTGACAAAATAGCTGTCAGAAATGCATTCCGATATTTAATAAAATGAGAGAAATAGAATTTTGATGAAAAAAAAATTGCCTTCAGTTCTCCTTTAACACTTTGGGGAAAAGGAGTACGATTGTTTTACCACAAAAAACAATACAACAAAATCCACTGGAACTTTCTGGAATTTATTTTTTTCGCAGTGCGCTTTTCATTAAATCCTGCGCTCTGATTGGCTGACGAGCGGGTCGGTATCCTATGGTACGGACCCCAGTTACGGACCTCTGGCGACTCACTTGTTCATAACAAACAACATAGTAGCAATTTTTGTCAACACTTAAGATTTATTTATAAGATTATCAAAAATCTTATAAATTTTTGCCAGCATTTCTCAGGAGAATAGCATTAATTTTACAGCATGGATAGCGATAATGACAGTGTTCACAGCGAAAGCGAGTTTTACTACCCTGAGGAAGAAGAAATAAAAGAAAACATTTCAGGAGAAAGCTAAAAACCTCTAACTTGCTAACGCCGAGCAAAAACATGGCTGAATCCTGAATGACTCAATTTTGTATAAATAGGGGACTACACAGGCGGCAAAATGTAGTTGTTTTTTTTTTTCCCTGCCATGGAAGTGCACTTGTATACCGAGGAGGAAGCGACTTGCATTACAGCCGTGAATGAGGATTCAAAATGGCGGCTCGGCTCGGTTTTCCCTTTCGGGCGCTCTCGTTTTCTGTTAGAATTTGGTAAAGAAAAAAATAAATATATTATTTACCAGCTTAAGGTCGGTCCGTATGGTGAAATACCGTGACCTTGGCCTTGAATACTGACCTCGGCCCAGAGGGCTTCGCTCAGTACTTTCAAGACCTTGGTCACGGTGTTTCACAATACGGACCTCCCAGCTGGTAAATATATGCATCAACAATGTCTAAAGAAAAGAAAGGAAGCTGTGGGACCACTGCTCTATCAAGGTACATTTAGTTCTGAAATTCAATCACAGCTTTAAAAAGTAATAAATAATCTCAATTAAAAAAAAAAAAAAAAAAATTATAAACCAAATGAAGCTTTAACAGAATATTTTAGTGCAGTGATCATCTTCAGGCACTCATTCAGAACACAATGTCTAAAAACATCGACATGCAGAGGACATTTCCATCATTAATATTTCAGCTTCTTCTCTCATAAATCTGACTCCTCTTGATCAATATTTCAAGTGTATGTAATACACCCTGTGAATACTCTTCCGTCAGCGCCTCACCTGACCCTTTCTAAACTCACGCCGTGTCCCCTTGTCCCTCTCACCTGTGTCCATCCAAACGGATGTTGCCTACAAACTCGTACAGGTGTCTGTTGGGGCTCTCGCACTCCATACGACCAGACAGACGCATCAGACTGTCGATGTCCTTTATCTCAGAGGTGACCTGAAGGCCCTAGGAATAATTAAAAAGAAATGTGCTACAGCATCACAATAAGCTTTTCTAGAGATCAAGCCATGATCGCAATGTAAAGAGTCAAAGACGAGGAGAGTTTGCATCCTAATCAATATTATACAGATACACGCACTGGCAAGTTTATTTAACTTCCTGTTTGCTGCTCAATCATGTGGCATCGGTGCAATGCAGAAAATAATTTACTAACTTTTATAGCGCCATTTACATACCAGGATCAAAAGCGCTTTACAATATACAATTAAAATACAGGGTGTTTCAAAAAAATGTGATATTATTTGAGACGCAAATATCCCAGAAAGGCGGCACGGTGGTGTAGTGGTTAGCGCTGTCGCCTCACAGCAAGAAGGTCCTGGGTTCGAGCCCCGGGGCCGGCGAGGGCCTTTCTGTGTGGAGTTTGCATGTTCTCCCCGTGTCCGCGTGGGTTTCCTCCGGGTGCTCCGGTTTCCCCCACAGTCCAAAGACATGCAGGTTAGGTTAACTGGTGACTCTAAATTGACCGTAGGTGTGAATGTGAATGGTTGTCTGTGTCTATGTGTCAGCCCTGTGATGACCTGGCGACTTGTCCAGGGTGTACCCCGCCTTTCGCCTGTAGTCAGCTGGGATAGGCTCCAGCTTGCCTGCGACCCTGTAGAAGGATAAAGCGGCTAGAGATAATGAGATGAGATGAGATATCCCAGAAACTACATAGTCGAGGCAAATGAAACTGGACAGGCTTAACGTTGAGCAATACAAGATTTATTCCTCAAAATTTGAATGAGAAATTCAAAAAGGGATGTGGATTCCATGCACGATTCTGCAAATTTTCAATATACGCACTGCCTGAGGCACAGACAGCTTTCCTCTTTGAACGTTTTGTGCCATGTCCAAATCTGCATTGCAGTTGGTGCATTTTTAGAGAATTCTCTCTCTTATAAATGCACGCTGCACAGTCTTGTTCGAGCGGACTCTAACACACAAAACGCCTTTTCTTTTCCAGTGAATGGCATTTCTATACCTAAAAAGATAAAAACAAAAAACATTAAAACATAAAATATTGACCTGTTTCTACACATGCTGTTAAAAATTTGATGTCAACTGAACGAGAATTGGCAAAGTTATTAGATTGTGATATGATTAATTTTTTGAAACACCCTGTACAATAAGAGAAAACAATACAGCCACGAATAATAAAATTCATTCATGAAGTCAAAATGCAGCCCTAAACAAATGCGTCTTCAATTTGCGTTTAAAAACAGTGATTTGATTTCACGAAGACAAGCAGGAAGACTGTTCCATAAAGTTGGTGCAGCATAAGTAAAAACACCCTGCAGTTTACGCATGATCTCCCGAGGAACTGCTACCAAGTAGTTATTATTAGAATGTAAACAATATGAGCTCTTTTGTTCGATACTAAAACCATGCAGATGACGGTCAAGAGCTTCAGTAAATGTACACGATTAAAGAAGAACTGAAGGCAAATTTTTTATCATCAAAATTCTCATTTTATTAAATATCGGAATGCATTTTTGAGAGCTATTTTGTCCCTGCTATAGCGAGTTCTGAGTGTTTGAAATATGCTATGTAATATATCAGCCCATATGTCAAAGCAAATGTCTGTAAATGAGATTCGTCAAGACCTGTGCGAGACATCGTAAGACGGAAGTAAAACGTACAGCGGAAATCAAAGTGACTGACATCTGCCAACGCTGTCAAAAGACGCGCGCGCCCTCTTTCGAATGCTGATGTAATCAAGCCAGAAGTTGTGTTTGTTTTGATAGCAGTCAGGAAAGTTTGAAAGAAAGTAGGCAGTAATCGTCATTTAAACTCGTTTTTGTGTAATATTTCTTTGGAAAACAGTTTTCAAAAATGGCGGCACCGACACCTGGCTGACACTTGACGTTTCGAAGTCTCGCACAAGTCTCGTGAAGATCGCGCGGATAAGCGACGCCTGCCGTGGACCAAATGAACTAAATTCAACATGGCTAAAAACCGAATAGGCCGATAAGTATAATATTTAATTGCAATTAGTTGCCGATATGAGTCAAGATATAAGGTTACTAAAACCGAAAACGTAATTGAATAACACGTTAATTAAGAAATAAAGCAAGTTTAAAAATGGCTTCAGTTCTCCTTTAAACATCATAGTGATTTGCTTGTTAGTGCCAGAAGGACCGATTTGTTTATTTCAGAAACCGATCTCATGCACAACAGTCTCTAGAGTTTACACAGGATGGTGCAGAAAACAAAAACCATCCAGTGAGTAGTAGTTCTGCAGGTGGAAAACACCCTGTGATCAGAGAACCGTTACATGCTGAAGGAAGGCTACAGTAACTCAACTAACCACTTTTTACAACCATGCTGAGCAGAAAAGCATCTCAGAAAACACAAAACATGAAAAGGTGTGAAAAAAAAAAAAAAATCGCAATACTTAGAACATTTCAGCGGTACAAGAGGAATAATGTTGAGGTAGAGACGGACGATGACCGTAGAAGGCCATATCAGGTTCCACCCCTGTCAGCCAAGGTAGTGTTTACATTAGACCGTATCAGAGGATCATCAGATTAACGTTTTTAAAACGATTTGCGTGCACACAGCAACGCCAATACACGATTCGCGTGCACACAGCAACGCCAATACACGGATACGCTCGGCTCCGCAGGCATCCTGCGCTCCAAATCACTCCGCCCTGAACAGCGAGTGCCCTCTGGAGGGTGCGCACTCCGGCCCTGCGCAGCTCACAGAGCGCGCGAGTGAAGCGCACGAGCAGTGATTCGGGACAAATAGCAGGAAGTGAAAGCCCACGCCGTTTTTCAGCAGTCGCGTCACATGACCAACGTGGCATGACCAACGCCAGCGAATCAGGAAGGTGGATGTCACAGTGACGTTGTCCAATGACGACGTCAGCTAGAGCTCAGCACAGCGTATCCTCGTTCCTCAATGTTCACACAGCACCGGATCAGATACGTAATGGATTGAATACGTGGGCCCTGGCGGATTCAAGTTGTTCCGCCTGTGGAGTCGTTTCCCGGCGTTTTAATGTGAACGGACAGTGCATCCGCGATGAAAACGAGACGGATACGGTCTAATGTAAACACCACCCAAGATCAGGAATGTTGATGTGGAACGTCCATGAGGCTACAGTTTGGACAGACTCACTAAAACTGAACAGCTGGAGATCAGAAAAGCATCACCTGGTGTTTTATCATTCTGTGTAAACTCTTGAGACTGCTGTGTGAGAAAATCCCAGGAGATAAGCAATTTCTGAAATAGTCAATCAAATGCATGAAAGATTTAAAATGTAAAGCGGCATATGGAAAATACACTTTAAAATGAATTTTCAAAAAGATGCGCTGAAAAATACCCAAGCGCACAGTCAAGTTTGGACACACCTACTAATTCAATGGTTTATTATTATTAATAATAGATATTTATTGCATTTTTATTATTTAATATGTACTGTTTGATCTCAAACGCATTAAAGCGGCAAGAAATTGCACTAATTAACTTTTGACGAGGCACCTGTTAATTGAAACCCCCTTCCAGGTGACTACCTCATGAAGCTGGTTAAGAATGACGATAGTTGTCAAAGCCATATAAGGCTTACTTTTCAATATATAGTGCTTTGATAATGTGAAATGTTGCTCAGTACAAATTATACATATACAGTAGTACCAGTCAAAAAAAAAAAAGTTTGTACACCCCTACTCATTCATTCATGGGCATTTTCTGTATTTTGATTATTATTTTAAGACATCGAGGTACCGGTAAATGGTGGCTAGTTTGAAGAATCTAAAACATGAAACACTGTTTTTAATACTTTTTGTTTACCGCGCAATTCCATACATGTTCCATATGTCATTTCAAAGTTTTGATGTCTTAAAATAGTCAAAATACAGAAAAAACACCCATGAATGAATGAGTAGGGGTGTACAAACTTTTGACTGGTACTACTGCATATGTATAATTTGTACTGAGCAACATTTCACATTATCAAAGCACTATATATTGAAAAATAAGCCTTATATGGCTTTGACAAGTACTGTCATTGTCTTAACCAGCTTCATGAGGAAGTCACCTGGAAGGGCGTTTCAATTAACAGGTGCCTCGTCAAAAGTTAATCAGTGCAATTTCTTGCCGCTTTAATGCGTTTGAGATCAAATGGTAAATATTAAAATAATAAAAATGAGCGATTTGTCCTGAGCGATATTTCACATCATCAAAGTAAACCTTAGATCACTTTGACAACTAGTCTAGTATAAACCCCTGACCGATAAATTTAACGACATGTCTCGGGGGGGAGAAAGAGAGCTCCTATTGAGAGGTGGTGCTTATAAAAATAAAATACTCACTTGTCTGATTTTGAGATTGGTTTCTCCATCCAGGTTTGAGGTTTCTATATAACACATTCCTTGAGGTTCACTATAATGCAGTAAAGAGTATAATTATAAAGGAAATTTAGCATTCGAGACAAACTGATCATCAGACACTCGAAAATCTTTAAAATGTTATGATTAGTTTTACAGGCCAGTGAATAAATGTTAAATATTCGGTAATGACATTCAAATCACACAAATGTTACACACAGAAAAGTCTGGATACTTGTATGATTTATTAGGTTACAAATGTGGGCTGGTGAAAGCGCTAAATGCAAGACTCAAAGCCAAAGATGTCAGGTGTATGACGCACAACGTAGAAAATCTTGTTTTTAAGCCACAAGGCCTCAAAGACGCGAACATTTCTGCAGCTACAAAAACATACCAACACTTCTAAAGCCAACTCGCCTCTGCACATCTACAAAACTCCCAAAAATGCAGCACGCTGACATCTTTGCTTGTTAAACAAGTCTTGGATTGAGCTGTTTTCTAGTTTAGTTACACAATCATGCAACAAAGGAGAATGCAACGGTGACGCAGCACACAGACGGAATGTTAACACTGAATGCAAAAGCGTAAGGCAGATTCTACCATAACACAGAGGCCAGTTAAGTCCCATCTCCTTAAATTGCTGAATTGATTATTTTGATCATTCTATTAAGTTTTTCTAGTAGCATTTGGGGTCTTGGACATTGACAGTAAATTTTAGGACAGTAGTCCTGGTAACTAATTAATAAAAGCCTGACATGACATGCTAAACGACAATAGAAACATCGGTTTCTATCATCAAAATCTGACAAACTAACGTCTACCATCATATTCTGACAGACACTCTAGATGACCATAGCAACAAAACTGTTTCTTACATTATTAATCTGACAAATTTAGTAATATTATTAAATACCTCATCACTAGAACCAAATAATAAAATAAAATATTGAAATAAAAAAAGATAAAATTTATTTTCAAAATTGAAATATCAACAATAATTGTCAGAACAGTGACGATAGACACGACTGGGTCACTTTCGCGGGGAAATAACACATTGAAATGGCCTGTCGGCTGAAAGGGTCGCAAGTGGCTCTGATTTATCTCAACTTGCGATAGTTTTCCTCCAGAAAAATTTAAATATGACGCACAAATATATTCTCAATGTTTCTATCGTCAAAAATTTCTATCGTCAGGATAGCTGACGGAAAATCTTGCCTTGATTTATTTGATGAAATCTAGCTGTCAGAACTCCAAGTCTTGCCCGGAAGTAAATGTCTGCTGTCACAAAAATCATGCGCAGTAGAATTTCCTCTTTGCGTCAGTCAACATGTGCGTGGCGAGGGCTTGAATTTTGCTATCGTCAGGTGCATCAGACTGACGATAGCATTTTTTAAAAATAACTGTGGGCTTCTCTCGTGAACGAAATAGTTTTTTCGCTGTTAATCTATTTCAACTCTATCTGTTGACACCCAAAAATGATAAAGCCTGCTTCCACACGATAACTACCAAAGATCCATAATGGCCGAGTCTATCGTCAGGTCATCTGACAGAAATTCACTGACGATAGCAACAGGGATAATGAAAGGGATTTTTAAAATGGGAGTTATGTCTGTCAGATATGTCAAAGAAATAGAACTTTATTCTTTAAAAATCTTTTATTGATATACTCAGTGTATTTTTAAATGACGTGCTGTTTTAGAAGACCAAATACCATATTTTCAATCTTGAAAATATTACCTCACTGAAAAAAGGACAAGAAAAATTTCTTATTTTGTGGGCAAGTGGTTAATGGATCCAGTTACGGTAGAATCTGCCTCAATACCTAAACCACAGAGAGGTTTATATATTTATTAAATATAATAGTCAAAGAACTATCCGTATCCTCTTGGTTCATGCAGTTTGCCTTTATATAATATCCAATTATATCCTTCAGCTACACAATGACCGTGTCCAAAACAGTGTCTCTAACTAAAGGAGTCAATGGTGTCTCAAAAGTATCGGTGTTCCAGTCTTTTATATTCTATTCAATTCTCCAACAGATCTCAGATACAGTGTCGTTAGAGCTAAAACGGTGTTCATTTAGCAACATGCAGCCATGCACTACCTCAGTGTACACGCCATTCACAGCCAGCAGACTTCTTTCAAGGCCTTTCAGTAAAGTGTACTACACGTAAAGTATAACTAACGGAAATACAAACTGCAATTAGGGATGCATCCATACTGATACGGGCATCAGGTACCAGTCTGATACCATGCCCATTTTATCATACTGCCAGGAAAATAAATAAATAAAAAGACCAATACCACAGGATGACGACGAGACGATCTGGCCGTACGTCACGATCAACACGATCAGAGTAACCTGATAAAATGTTGGAAACTTCAATTCAGCACAAAAGCAAGTTCACTGCAGAGGCCTATGGCAGCAAACCAAAGCTACAAGTACTGATGGGTGGGGGAAATGTCTACAGACAATAATCAGTCTGTAATAACCAAGAATACCTCTGACCCAGTGTGTTGTTCATGGCAGTCAGCCACTACTGGTGAATGATGACCAAACTAAAACTTTTACAGTTGTACAGAAGCACAAAAGTGGCGAAATCCTACTACTTGATCTAACGTAACAAACATAGCTACTGTTGGTAGCTAGTTGGTTTTATTTAAAACCAACTAGCTAACATTAGGTTACCAAACAAATTCAGTAGCCTGGCGGTTAAATTCACTCTTCTTTCAGCTGCTCCCTTTAGAGGTCGCCGCAGCAGATCTGTTCCACATAATTTGATTTGGCATAGGTTTTACACCAGATGCTCTTCCTTCCCAATCTATCCAGGCTTGAGACTGGAACCTAATCTGCATGGAAACTGGAGCACCCGGAGGAAACCCATGCAGACGCGGGAAGAATATGCAAACTCCACACAGAAAGGCCCCCCTCAGCCGTGAGGTTTGAACCCAGAACCTTCTTGCTGTGAGGCAATGGCGTTAACCATGACACCACCGTGCCACCCCTAAACAGCTAAATTCACTAAGCAGAGTGAATTAGCGCAAGACCACAATTTAAAAAAATATATATATATATGGACATGGCCAGTTCTGCAGGAGATTTATTAACAATATGCAAAACAAGACCACCGTCATCTATATCCCCCACCCTATATACCAACTCTATACCAAGTTTCAAGACATTGTGTCACATTTTTCAAGTTCTGCTGCAGGAAACCAACCCTACCTCTTTACACTGACCTCAGCAGCCCGTGGCATAAACCCACCGGACCTTTGGTCCAGGTGAGCTAAAAATGAAAATCTCTCACATTACTTAGTATCAAAAGGCACATATACATTACTTAATCAACACGTATACCAACTTTCAAGACCATAGCACTCCGTTTTCAAGTTCTGCTCCGGAAACAAAACCTACCCCAAGACTAACCTGAGACACTAAGCCTGAAATTGTTTCCATGGAAACATGAAATATTTAAATTTCTCAAATTTCTTAGTATGAAAAGGCACATCTACATCACCTTGTTAACACGTACACCAAGTTTCAAATCCGTATCATGAATAGTTTTGGACATATGCTCCAGAAATGAACGTTAGAAGAACAAAAACAACTTTATTCATCACACACTTGTGAAATTCCTCTCTGCATTTAACCCATCTGAAGCAGTGAGCACACACACACATACCCAGAGCAGTGGGCAGCCATGCTAACAGCGCCCGGGGAGCAGTTGGGAGTTAGGTGCCTCGCTCAAGGGCACCTCAGCCCAAGGCCGTCCCATATTAACCTAACCGCGTGTCTTTGGACTGTGGAGGAAACCCACGCAGACACAGGGAGGACATGCAACCTCCACACTGAAAGGCCCCCGCCAGCCGCTGGGCTCAAACCCAGAATCTTCTTGCCGTGAGGCAACTGTGCTAACCACACCACCACCGTGCCGCCCAATTGCTCGCAGAAACCAAGTCAAAATCAATTTTGTGTGTAAAAATTTGAAAAAAAAAAAATAGCAAAAGGAACCAGTTCACATGTATACAAAGTTTCATGAACATATCTTCAGTAGTTTTAAAAAGATACGGCCTGGAAATGAAAGCATGACCGGACAGACGGACCCAGTTTCTATATCCGCCGCCAAACTTCGTTTGGGCAGGGGATAATAATTACAGACGCAGCCAATTCACTGTAATAATGGCCAATGCAATGTACCAAGAGCAGCACAAATTAGCGTGGGGTCATAAACAGCTGCAGGGCAAATTAAGAAAAGCGCAATTTGGCAATTGATGTTCTGAGAACATCTTCCTCTGGCACTCCAAATAAATTAACACCATGAGCAGAGAAAATTCTCTCCCTTCTACCATGTGCGCTTTGTTCTCTGTGGTGCTTCCTTCTGGCAGCGACCAGCACAACCATGTCAGGCACAAAACAGGTCAAGACATGCTTCTTTTTGGCGTTCGATAATGGCGCAATTAGCAGTACACTGATCACCGCAAACCTTAGTCAAATCACGTTGCACGATTTCATTTAAATATTAATCCTACCACAAATCTTGCAGTCTCATAGGGAAACTACAACAAATACATTCACAGCGAGGCTAGCCGCAAACCTTTAGCAAATCTGGCCCCAAGTGTAAAAACCTCACATGGCTATTAAGAAACTAACCGAGCTAAATAAAAATGTTCTCGGATGTCCCTGATTAATTATTACCAAGTAGTTTACTCATCTTGGAATCAGTATTGATAGGAGAGATGACAAAGCATGTACTCCTACTCAAAATGGTATTGATGCATCCCTAATTACAAATCTGACAAACAAATTTGAATAAAATATCAGATCTAGATTTAACTGACCAGTAATTGTTTCTGTAAACAGAAAGCAAAGGGTTTTGTTTTGTTTTTTTTAAATCTGACTCAAAGCTAAACCTGCTAATATCAGATCAGTGTTGCTATAATTAGCTTTGACAGCCAAGGCAGACGACCATGGAAAGCAGAAGGCCAAAAAAAAAAGACGCAAGAGTCAAACCAGCAGCATCCCTCCACCTGTGCATTGCTCGACCCCAGATACCCCCCCACCCCCACAGCACTCATGCAGCCCATCACTGTTCCTGACCTGGACGACAGAATGATGAGGTCAGCTGGGAGATGATCTCCGTTGGATGCTCGCACTACCTCCCCTACCGACACCTTAAATTACCCAGCAGGAGGGGGAGGAAGTGAAGGTAGGGGCGATGGAAATGGAAAGATCGCACAGAATCAAACAAGGGGAAGAGAGACACAGAAACAGATGTGTTTAATTTGTACAGAAGGAGGAAACAACATCCAGCTCCATGTTTCGTTCTCAAAAACCATTTCAAAAATGCCAAACCAATAAATAACAAAAAACACGCAGTGACTGTACTGAGGGTAAAACCGTCATACAGTATGGCTAGTGAACGAAACCATAATCAAATTCAGCGATGGACCATAAATCCAGTTTACAAGAGCACGAATGAGGACTTTGTCCAGATTTACAGCAGGTTGACAAATGGATTTTGAGAATGAAAAGGAAAAACTGCAAAACGCAGACGGCACGTCCTGAGAGCGGCTCAGTGGCAGAACACCTTGTGAAGGAAGTGCGGCTTTGAGCAGTGCGGTCAGGGCGTGTTCATCACCAACCGACTGCAAACCGAGGTTCAAATCCTATATTTAGCTATAAAATACCCTCAATATCTTTATACTACACGTTAGTGTTTAGAGTATGCCTCACTTCCTTTTGCAAGGTGTTTGAACATGATGGGGTGATGAAGGGGCAACGTCTCTGCTTAGACCAGCAGTAACGTGCACAGTGTCTACCTGGATGACAGCAGTATAGTGTCTGCAGGGATGTAATCTTTGCCATTTACTTTAACTACATCCCCCACCACTACCTGGAAGAAACACACTAGTTATTAACACACAGGGTTACGCTGAATCACCAGGTCTGAGGGGTGAAGAAAAAAAAAAGTTTTTAAAAAATTCAGAATTTATAAGCCAAGTGTCCTGACATGACACAGAAGCTGAACATTTTTCAAGACGTTTAGGAAGGAACATTTCTTTGTCTGAGTATACATTTCTAATCATCTCATTAAACACAGCTGGAAGGAAAAACAAGAGAAAAAAAAAAGGTACTTCCTAACAGGTTATGAATCAGACAGACAGCTAGTTTTACATGCCCGCTGCGATTTAAAAAAAAAAAAAAAGGCATTAGTCATCTTCCACAGTTCATGGGGTTTTATCCTGGGGGGGAGAAGAAAAAAAAAAAAAAAGTGTTGTTTGAGGAACAGAGCAGAATTTTCACAGCATCATCTGTGAATTTCTACACATTCCCCTGTACCGAGGGGGGAAAAACCCAGAAAACATGCAAGCTTTAAGTTGATATTTGTTGAATCCTGTGAAGAAATGCATAAAATTATTTACACCATGGTCACTGTTAAATTCTCAATTCTGACTGGGATTCATTTTCTCTAAGAGCAGTTCTGATAATTGTGCCAGACTCCAAGCAGATCCCAGGTTTATATTAATGCACTTGTTATTGCTATAGTAAAAACTTGGAGATTTTGTGGTGGGAACTAGCCTGGCAAGCCAGACTAAATGTGAATATTTAGTCTGGCCTCGCTCGTAGACATTTCCGACGGGTGTGGGAGGAACAAACCGCTGTCTTTCAAACTGTCTCTGTGCGTATAGGCCAACGCTCTGACCAATCAGTGCAACAGTGACTGTGACGTAGTCAGAGCGACAGAAAGCAGTGGGGGAGGCCTTGAAATAAATAATTTTTCAAAATGCGTATTAATTAATAAACAGGTTCTAGATATTAAGAAGTTTGGAGATAATGACCACAAGTTTGGAGTCTGTACCACATACTTAACATACACTTATTTTTTTCAAAGTGTTTTTCAAGGGTTTGCTTAAACTGTTTTGAGAGTTTTTATTTAGTGGTGTTTGGTGAAATAATTGCCCTTAAATTTAAAATAACGGGAAAATAAGAAACAATCAAAAAGTAATGTTTCAAAGCTGTTTATTAATTCTTCGTACTGCACAAACTAGCCCCATCCTTTTGGCTACGAGCGGAGCCAGCTGGTAGATCAGACTTTTGCCATAGCCGGTCAGCAAAACAGCGAAAACGTCCTTCTTGAAAAGGAATGAGCGGAGAGCCTCTTCCTGCTCATGTTTCAACGAAAACCCCAAGTCTAATTCTTCTAAAACTGATTCCAAAGCGGAGTCAAACACGCGCTGTTCACTAGCGGTACCCATCTTTCCTGCTGTGCTTTCTCCAACGTTGCGCAGCTTTGTTGTCACTCCTGCAAAAGACTGCCCAAAGAATCCAAACAAAAACCTTGCGTTGTGATTGGCGGGCACGATTTGATGCCCAGGGTGTTTTTGTTTATATGGTGCGAGGCTAGACCCACTCGCTAGGCAAAAATATTTTTGGCCGCTAGGCGGGTGGGTCTAGTTTACTAGGCTAGGTGGGAACTTAAATAGATTTAAAAAAAAAAAAAAAAACACACACAAAACACCCCATTGTAATGGTCTCCAGTGATGGACGTAAAACTAACTTTCAGGACAGAGACACAAGCTTAATTGTTCCTCAGATTTTTTATTTTTATTTTTTGTCTTATTAACTTCAAGACAATTTCTGAAGAAATAACTGTTTAGAGCTGTTATAAGCAATAAACAGGAACTACCTTGATATTCTGCTTATTCTATACATTTGCTAAGCATTACCATTATTATTTATTTTTCTCATGAACACACTTTTTAAATGTTTATGGTTAATGTTAAGGAACATTCACCAGACAAGTTAGCACCCATTACTGCTTATGTGACAGCTATACATAGTTTGCACATGACGTCACAGAGTCAGGGATTCCCTAGTGGCGGCCATCTTATGGGTCAAGCTTACCGTACGGGTCACTGATCACACATTGTAACGCGCGAGTACAAAGTCTTCAAAAGAACCCAAGCAGGCTATTTAAAGCTAGCAATGGTGCACACCTGTTGTATTCACGGCTGTCGTAATAGGTCAGATGATGTCAAGCGGAGCTTTTATGGAATTCACACTGTACGGGAGCACGAAGGCGAGCAAACAAAGAAACTCAGCATATAAAGGAGAAATCTATGGCTTGCGAGAATCAACCGCAAGGATTATCAGCCTTCCAAACACAGCAAAGTCTGCTCCGATCATTTTATAAGTGGTAAGTTGTTTAAATAAACAATCAATTGTGTTTAAAGTTTGTTTTTGGAAACCAAAACATCGTGTGAACAATCTCTGGAGAATGCCTAACTGGAACCGCTGAGTGTACGTTTACATTGTACACTGACATGGTACTGTAATACCACTAATGGATGTAAAATTTGTCTTAAATCAACTCGATATTATACACACATTTATATGCAGTGTTGAGAGCTCTAAAATTCCAATGTTTACATACCTTGGCTGTAATTAGGACACGACTGTCACTTGTTTTTATACGGTGGACTTCACGGACCCAGCCACAGACAAAATAATTGTACGACTCCAGCGACTTGAATGCTTTGAGGCTGTCAAGTGTGTAGGCACTTTTACTATTCACGAAATAGTTCACAATATCAGGGTACGATATGGATGGCAGCCCTGCATAGTCACTTGAAAATGCATCTTTGTCCACTTCGTAGGGGTCAATTCCCCCAATCAAGGCCAGTTTGGCTGCATACCGTTGTCGTGAGATGTCGTCTAATGTATCTATATACTTCTGTTTGCTTGATTTTGCCGACATTGATCTTTATTTTAGAAAACTGACTATATAACTTCATAAATTTGTCCGAGATAACGCAGCCGGTAATGGCGATGGTCCGTTTTGTTTGACCCACAAGATGGCGGCTGGAGGGCGTTCCCCGGAATGCCGTGACGTCAGTGAAAACTACGTATACATCACTGTTCCCATATCAGTCTCTCTCAAAGTTAAATAGCTAATTTTGGTGAAACCAGCAAGTTATATTTTGAGACCATCCATCCAAATAAATAAATAAATAAATCCAACCTCCTCCCTTCAGACCATCCTCTAAAGCCACTCCTCCAAAACACATGAACATGCACTGCCCGAGTACTGCTGGAGAGGGAGTGTGTTGGGGGTGTAGCATAGTGCATCGGTGTCATATCCAAATATCTCACTGACATAAGAAAACACCTAACATTATCATACTGAACGGAAACAAGGACCATGGCAATTGTTCGTACACATAGCTATCAACTACCTTGCTAGCTTTAGCAATATGTCTGCCTAGCCTGGTGGAAGACTGGTAGGGAGGCCATCCAGTCATTTCATTTGAACTGAATGAAATGAATGGATGGGATTTTTACAGCCCTGCCACTGCTATTTTTTTTTTTAATTCTCAAAGCATTTGATTTATTCATTGCTGTAAGCCTGTACAGAGAACAGGGTTTCTGCAGGCTTGAACAAGTACAGGTTAAATTTAAGACTTATGCCGCACAAAAAAAATAAAGAAAATTGGGAGAGCCTGAATTACTTTCAAAATAACAAAATTTATCATTTCACCAATGAACTCATTACATCCCTAGGGTGCGCTCTTGCATTAATGAGGAACTAAGTTGCATCCCGCAAATCACTTGAGGATGAGGCATTCGATTCCGTACGGTTTGTGTGTTGTAACGTTACAGTTCGCACTGAGTTCGCTGATACAGCGTCTCTAGATGTGCTTGGACCTGACAACGGTGAACAAAATTGAGTGATGGCATGCGACTGTTGCAGACTTTTATGGGCAGCCTGGTGCTTCTCCGCTTTCGCATGCGATTCCGGTGCCTTTACACCCAGGGTGCCAAGTTTGAGTGCTCTTTTGCACAATGTGCAGTACGCCTCAAACGGATTGTTTGGTACACGTTTTAACCAGTCTACAAAATCATTGCGTTCAAGCCAGCAGTTGTTAAACTTGCATTTGCCCATTTTGCTACAAACCGTGACAATCTCCCTCGCTTCTTTTAGGCTCTACTGTCCAAATGCGCGCGTGCCATGCCCTGTGCATCACCATGCCAACCGGGCTAGACGCCGGATTCCACTGTGTCCCATTTGTAGTTTGCAGCGTAGCCTACTGATACTAAGTAGGCCTAGCCTATATGACTAATTATGAATATCACCAACGCATTTAACAAAAAAAGTGGACGTAAGGATTTAAGACTTCACAAAATTACATTTAAGACCTACAATGCAAAATATACTCGTATTTTAGACTTTTTAAGGCCTTAAATCAGGATTATCAAATTTTAGACTTAAGACTTTTTAAGACTCCGCGGAAACCCTGAGAGAACCTCAAGAAATATAACAAAAAAATGCTTCTTTAAAAAAAAGGGACCTACCCTAGCTTTAAGACGACGGAAAAAAGCCCAGCTGGTCATGCTACAGAGAAACCAGGAAGCACACGCTCCTGAACTGAATGTTACAATTTGTTGACACTAGAGACTCCTTCCAGAATGATACAAACATCTTACACAAAAGCTTCTCCTAATCAGCAATTGTGTTTTCTTTGTTAAACCTTTTTTTTTTAAGCATACACTTATTAGGCTGAGTTTATATGAACCGCCTACCATACAAGTCCCTGTGAACAAGCGGTTACTTTATATATAAAAAAAACCTTCTAGGTTTATATTAATGCACTAGTACTATAATTTATATGTTACAACTGGAACTACTATCAGGGCTGCTGCTCTAGAAAATTAATCAGATTTGAGAAGTCAACAGCATTGTGGAGAATATAAACTGACAAAGTATGATGGGGCATTCATTAATGAATATTAAAGGGTAATCATTGGAAAATTGTTATAATGCTGTGAATAACACTTCAGTAAAAGTGGTTATTGGAAAAATATGGTGCATCATACGACCATGACGATTATTCTATCCACATTCACTAGATATGAGCAATCGCATGCTCTGATTGGCTACTCTACTACTAGGATATCAGCTCATATACCGTGAGTAGAGAAAACAATGGCAGAGCACGTTTCTGAACCAACCAAGGATGAAATCAAACTCTACTCAAAAGCAAAACCCCCAAAATTATCAAGTATTTAAAAGAAACAGAAATGGCGAAAAGAATAGTCTCCCCCCAAAAAAATATCGCCTGTTCCACACTCCAGCCCAGTTGGTGGCAGTAATGCACCTTTAAGTTCGTTTCGCCAACTACCAAAAAACTGTAAAGAAACCCCCCCCCCAAAAAAAGGAAAAGTATGTCAGACGCTTTGTATAAAGTTTTTATTTATTGACTTTGCAAAAAAGTGCCCCGTTTCTCAAAATCCAGTGAATGTGGATTTAAAAAAAAAAAAAAAAAAAAGGACAGTTATTCCACTTAATCTCGTCGTGCATGGCTTATAGCCATCAGTTCATGTTCGACAATTTCATGGAATAACAATTATTTTCCTATAACAGCATGTCTGGTCATGGTTTATTACACACACACACACACACACACACACACACACACACACACACACACGTGTGTACATATAATGCAAATTCAAAATGATTGTGCTGGAATGTGGTGTTATGAAGTTCTCCTTAAAGTGAAACTAAAGAAATTTTGCATTTTTTTGAATCAAGTCAGTGACAAAACCACAAATCATTAAAAACTAGTCCCATCTCTGAAAAACGGAAATCAAATGGACTTGAAATAATGTATACTGACAGCTATATATTTAACAAATGCCCGCAAGTATGCACGGAGTAAACGTTTTCTGGTCTTGGTGCAGGGAAGCATGTAGAAGTTATTGTCTATGGTGAATGCCCATCAACGACAAACGAAGTAGGTTAATGTTGGAGGATCTCGAATATGTAAAGCTGAACAGTTAACATTAGAGCACTACACCGCTCGGATTACTGACAATAGGTTTGTACACTGTCAGTGCGTTTACATGCACATCCAAATCGAGCTACTGTTGGTAAATCGAGCAAAGGGTCCCAGCAGGGGTGCCAGAGAAATCCAATCCTACATGCACACAAGCTATTCGAGCTATTGTGTGAGGTACATTGTGCACCCGAGCCACAGGTGGCGCTATACGCCCCATCGTGTTGGTACACTTCCGGTTGTCGTCATGAAGAGCTATTCAAGAGTATAAACAAAGTTATCAGTTCCGTGTTCACAAGAAGAACGACGACGAGGACAGCAACATCGAGATATATATTATATATTCAACTCCTTAAGCTGAATGAGCATGAACTCTATCTCCTCATTGCTCCAGAAGTGCACGTTTCTACTACTGTTGTCATGCCGACTGAGGCTGTTGTGTTTCCCGCTTGTGGTCTCGTCACTTCCGGAAGGGGCAGTGCTGAAGTAAGTAGCTCGACTACGTAGCTCGATAGGGTTTACATGCACTAAGCAGCTCGGCTACAATTGCATAATCTAGGTCGCGTAGCTCGATTACGAGAAATCCAGTTCGGTTCGATTCCAGCCGAGCTAAGGTGTTTCCATGGCATTTAGAACTTCGATTTCAGTCGAGCTACGGCAGAAATTCGATTTTCTCTATGTGCATGTAAACGCACTGAATGAGTGTCAGCTGAAACTCAATTTTGCATGAGCTCCCGAGATAAGCAATCGTGCTCTTGGAGCAAATGCTTGAAAATATTTACATTTCAAAAAAAAAAAAAAAAACCCGCCCTAATAACCACATCCATCCACCCTTTGCAAACTTTATATGTTCAACATAATTAGATTTCTCTTTATGAATGCACGCTGAAATGTTGCCTTCCCAGTTACATCACCGTCTCTATGGTAACCAGTGGCCTCATTAGAGTGCTGTGACCTGCGTGAAGATGATGAGAAACAGAAAGAACAGACAGAGAAAGTAGAAAATCCTTCCACATCATTCCACGTTCTCGCTTCATTTCTCTCTGGATTCCTAAGAACGTCTCTGCTTATGCATGATGGACACCAATTGCTGACATACAGTACCTTCTCCCAGTGAACAATCTCCCAGGCTCCATTTCTCAGCACTGAGGATGAAAGCAAAGGGGGGTAAATTAGCTTCATTTTAACCTACGATACCATAATTTGAAAGTCAGAAAACCCGAAAGAGTTAATATACGCAGTCTTACCGTGCGTCTCTTTCTTGTTCACAACGCTATCGGCTTTGTGACGTTTCTGTAAACGAGAAAAAGGCATTTAAAAACGCGCTGTATGTGCCATAATGAGTTGCCCTGACATGGGGTGGGGGGGGCAGTCGGTATCAAAAGGAATGAGAGCTGATCAGTGGAGATGCCTTGTACACAGTGTTGTATTTCTGTGCTTATTTTAGCACTTGGATTAGCCTGTGGCCTCAAACTGCCATCCATTTACATTTCGTCACCTCTCCTCAGAGGTCACTTTTTATTCATCTGATCATTCGGTTTGCGCAACACAATAATTAAATCAACCTTATATGATCTTACACCGTCATGGTGTTCAGTAACGCAGACTCGGGTTGCTACAAAATGGTCAGGGAACTTCTGATTTTCTTGTGAAAAATTCAGTTGAAGTGACCGAGTGAATGTGATGAAGCGGAGCTTATTGCACACAGGATGGACCTTGGAGCAGTTTGGATTCGAGAGAAACCGAAGCTGTGAGGATGGAGGAGCATTTCTGCTCCCTCTCATTCCACGTTGAGAGCTTTCTAATTACCACAGGTTGCCATGGGAGCATCGCTCCCTCCCTCCCTCCCTCTCTCAGCCCCCTGCCTGCTACTGCAGAGCTTGATGAATATTCTGAATCACATGGCTTCTCCACTCACTGCACAAGGAAAAGTCAAGCATTAGACCCCTCTTTCACAGCCTATTCATCATCTTCCAGACACGACTGCAGTGCTGGAAACACTCTCTCCCTCCCCTTCTGCTCACCTTCTTCCTTCCTTCCCCCTCTTATTCAGTTTCTCTGTCTCTCAGAGAGCTTGTGCATCTCTCTCTCTCTCCATCTCTGTCTTCCCAAGCATGTCTGTCTTGGTTTCCCTGTCTGTGTCTGACCATCCCTCTATCTTTAAATCTCTCGCCATCCGTCTTTGTCCATCTCTCTTTTCAAGGGTATGTCTCTTTGTAGCCGTCTCTCAGAGATGTTCAAAAGTAATAAAACGCAAGCGAGCCGAGTCAAGTCTCAATTCGAGTACTATGGACTCCAGGGTTAGTAAAGCCATAAGTCAAGTGAATGAGGAGTATATGGGAACTCCGTAGTAGATGACGCCGTGCTAGGTGGCACACCTCGTGTGGTTGATTTATTTATTTATTGTCTCTCTCTTCATTACTTCTGTCCATATGCGTGTGTGATCCTTACAGCCACTTATAGCCTCGGTCACAACCGGCCGTGCGTGCTCCTACGGCCGGTCTACGTGCAAAAAACGCAAGAAACGCACGGAGGGCGCGCGTGTGACGTGCTGATTTTCGAGCCGTAGACTGGCCGCAGAGGTTCGTCGTCATGTCAAACAAACTCTACGGGCGCTTACGTTTTTTTCAGGTTGCAAGACAAACTTGCGGCCAACGTGCGTCTTTCTCCACGAACAAAAAAACCGCAGCGATTTGGTAAACGCTAAAAATCGCACGGCCAAAAAATCGTATGTCCGGTTGTGACCTAGGCTTATCACAGATACTGTGGGACAATTGCTACTTTCGGTTTTAGATTTTTTTTTCCCCTCTCTCAGTTTTTGTAGTATTTATTGCTCCTCGTGTCCCATTAATGCAGTACACAATATCCGTTACTTTTCCATTATGAAAGAGTGGGAATAAAAATTTATCATCCATTCCATGTACCCTCACACAATAACATTTCATACGCATGTCAAAGGGGCTTAGGTGGTGTTTACATTAGACCGTATCCGTCTCGTTTTCGTCGCGGATGCACTGTCCGTGCACATTAAAACGCCGGGAAACGACTCCACAAGCGGAACAACTTGAATCCGCCAGGGCCCACGTATTCAACCCAGTTCGTATCTGATCCGGTGCTGTGTAAACATTAAGGAATGAGGAAACGCAGTGCTGAGCGCTAGCTGACGTCGTCATTGGACAACGTCACTGTGACATCCACCTTCCTGATTCGCTGGCGTTGGGATCACACACACAGCGGCTCAGTCCCGAATCACTGCTCGTGCGCTTCACTCGCGCGCTCTGTGAGCTGCGCAGGGCCGGAGTGCGCACCCTCCAGAGGGCACTCGCTGTTCAGGGCGGAGTGATTTGGAGCGCAGGAGGAAGCGCTGAGCCGCACTGAGGTTTATTTACACATTTCAACTTATTTACCTCCTTCAGGCGCTTAAACTCAGTGAGAACATGAACATCACAGCCAGGTGTGTTTATCTGCTGGAGAAGGTGTTCGCTTGCCATCCTTCCACTTGCAAGTGGTGAGTGACTTGCGCATGCCCGATATGCACTGGGACCATGTGACGTGCCGTCTAATTAGTCATGTGATTAGCGTATCCGTGTATTGGCGTTGCTGTGTGCACGCGAATCGTTTTAAAAACGTTAATCTGATGATCCGCTGATACGGTCTAATGTAAACCCCACCTTAAATGACTGGCAAGCATTTGTTCCCCAAACGTCTGCTAATACCAACATGAAATCGATTCCACGTGCACAGCTGTTAGCCGAACTAAAATTAACTGTAAATGGAGAGGTTTAGTTCCAAACGTAACAAGTAACGCCAACCACCCTTTGATAATTGCGCCACTGTAAATGCTAATATTTGCTTTTGTGAACAGAGCGATGTCTCCAACAGTAATATTGCGCTGACACTAATGTAAACTAAACGAACCTGTCTTATGAAGTTCGAGGTCGTCGATCCAGTGTCTTATTTTCTTCCCATATACTTTACACGTTCTGATCCTTCCGTTACATGCAAAGATTTTTAACTCTGTAGCCGAAACGTACGATTAACTACAATGTTAGTCCTGCTGAAGCTATGATGTACTGCTGTTTACATTGATTGCAATGCTTGGGGGAAAGGTGCAAACTCGAGTGCGGTTTCTATACGCCTGCCTGTGTCTGTCCATATCTCTCTCTCCCTCTTTCAAACTTCCCATGTCTTTGCATCTACTACAAAAGGGCAACAGAAAGAAAGATAGAGCGAGCGCACTAGAGAATTTAAGCAGGCCAATTCACCACTACATTACTATGTTATATTACAGCAGTGTGTGTAAAATTTATATAAAAAAATAAAAAGTCGCTTGAGGGCTTGTGAGCCATGCCTTTGTTTGAGAGGCTGTCAGTCAGTCAGACACAAACGCGACGAGCTCGATTATGGCCCAGCGCTCCAGATTCACTTTAATTTTGAACCATTTTCCAAATTTCAGCACAGACACGAAATGAACAAGATGACCAGCACAGATGATATAAATGCACTCGGTTTGATTTCTTTGAAATAATCAAACCGCACTTTGTAAAATGTCTATTTTTCAGTTCTGGAAAACAGCAGGTGTCTCACCAGATCCTCGATCACCTCCTTCACTGCCGCCACCACTAGGATGAAGAGCAGCGGCACCAGCGTGGTCCAACGTCCAGTTGGAGAAACATCTGGAATTTGCTGAAACACACAGATAATATTAAATGCTGCTTGCTCCTGGTCATCCATCTGCAAGACTAAGGACATGAAATCAAACCTGTCAAAGGTCAATTCACACAAAATCAAACATCTAGCTGTGAAATCTCAATTTCTGACGTTCAGTGATTCAGAGGTGAACAAGATCTACTGCTTACTTGCGGATGCTCTCGCTTATCAGAATGTGAGCAATCGAAGGAATAGGACACTTATTATGGGTGTTTTCACACTTGGTCCCTTTCAGCCATCTAACCGAACTCAGATCGATGACTCAGCATTTTTTGCACATATGTGAACACTCCAACCGTACCCAGACCCCTTTAAAGCGAACCGAACTGAGACCACCTCAGGAGGTGGTCTCAGTACGGTTCGCTAAAAATCAACGGTACGGTTCGCTTAATCTGCACATTGTGAACAAAAAGCGCACCGGGTTCACTTCGCCTTTTTCACTGTAGTTTAACCTTCTTCGTTTGACGTAGTTGGTCACATGACTGTAGCAGGGAAACTCAACTTCCTTTTGGAACTTACCACAGCTGCTGGAATAAATTTATTTTCCTTAATCTGCACTATTTTGATCAAAGAATACAGCAGGGCAAGCATGGCAGCAGACATTTTGATTCAAGAGAAAATTACCCAGAATTCCATGCACTGGGGGTCTGAGGGCTCTAGAGGACCTGGTGTGAACAGAAAGAGGACTGAGGCCCCATCAAAGCTTAACTGGACCAGAAAGAGAACCCAGTCCTCTTTGTAATAAATTCACAGTGTGAACACAAAAAGAACTGAGTTCTTTTTCTGTTGGTCCACTTAAAGAGGACTGAGTCTGGTTCCTTTAAAGGGGACCAGGTGTAAAAACACCCTATGAATCAAGCATTTGGGATTTGTAGTTGCTGAGAAAAATGTTGTGAAAATATTGTAAATCCACGCTGTGTGTTTCGTAAATACATTAAGCCGGTAAACAGGAAGTCGATGTGCGACAGACCTGAAAACGGTATAGAACCCCAAGCTAAAGTTTGGTACCAAGGGGCTATGATTTGTGGTTGCTGAGAAACAGGGTGTTTTGGATGGACAAAGGTAAACCAGTATACACACCCCCCCCCTTTGGAGCACACACGTGCATACACGTGTAATTTATCAAAAGGAGGTGAGAAGAGTGACCCTCGAGCAGGTCATTAACCATTAAGCTGACCAGAAGAAGAAGTGAAGTGTCAGTATGATTCAGCAAGCACACACAGCAGCAGCAGTCTTCC
This sequence comes from Neoarius graeffei, assembly GCF_027579695.1. NCBI lineage: Eukaryota > Metazoa > Chordata > Actinopteri > Siluriformes > Ariidae > Neoarius > Neoarius graeffei. The sequence goes on from NC_083576.1 coordinate 68,740,012, forward strand.
ATTCCAGTGCACCATGGAGCTGGCAGTTAACTTCCATGGATCATGGATGCAAACGGCGCGCCTTTTGGCGGATGCCGCCTTTTTCACGGCTGTCTGGGGGACTTGTGTGAATCGCACAGATCCGATGAGGTGTTTTTTTTTTTTTTGGGGGGGGGGGGGGGGGCGTTGGAGTGACTGACTATAATTTCATCAAAGTAAATTCTGTATTAAAATTACTAAATAAGCAAATGCCGTTACAGTCCATGAAACACAGGAAGTACAAGTATGAGAAGAAAACAGTAAATCAGAAAGCTGCGCACGTAAAGCCAATTACGTAACTTACGTTGGACTGATGGAAATCCTTGCACGTGCAGTAGAGCCCTGCACTCCCGCGGGACCCGACACAAAGCAGTGCGGCGCGGGACAAATTTTGAAAGCTCATTGCGGGCGCGGGCGGGAGGGGGAGTGCACAATGCGGGCGCGGGCGGGAGCGGTGATAAGCTGCAGTCCCGCTAACTAAAAACGTGTTTAAAATAAAATTTATAAATTATTAATTTATGTCTATCGTATATAATTTGTGCTGGATATTTTATTTGGCATTAATAAAAACATTTTAAGATGCCTAAATTTGCGGATGTGGTCTAATCTCGCGTACGTTTCCGATTCCTTTCCGCTCTTCCGTGTTTGAGATCTCCGATCATGGCAGAAGAGCAGAGCTCCTCTAGTGAAGCTCACAGTGCTTCAGAAGTAAGTGCTGCTTTAAAAAGAGGTACATTTACCGTTAAAAAGTCAAGAGTATTAGTCCTAAGTATTAAAAAGTATTAAAAAAAGTATTAAAAAGTATTAACTAGTATTAAAAAGGACTGTGTATCGCACAGATTGTTCAATTTAAAGCTAGAAATAGACAGTGTATAATCTGAGGAGCTGGTTGTGGTTGCGCAGCACTTCATATGAGAGGAGAATGAAATCGCGGTTGGAATCATAACGCTACAGACTCGGAAGTGGGAGTGCGAGTGCGCAAAGCGAGAGCTGTCAATCAAAGCGAGAGCTGTCAATCATGAGCGCACGCAGCGCTCAACTTGGAATGTGTCAGCAGAATGTCAGAGTCTAAACAATAAACTTACAATAAATGAAGGATCGGTCAGTGGAGAGCTCAGCTACGTTCAGCATGTTTAATTCCCCAAGCCAATGACAAGAACTTTCGTGAGAAATAACGCGAACGTCTGCATCATGCGGGATTTGTGGGCGGGAGCGGGACAAAATATGGCAGACGCGGGTGGGAGCGGGACTGAAAATCATAATTCTTTGCGGGAGCGGGCCTGAAAATTGTCCCGCGCAGACCTCTAACATGCAGTGAAGTGCAGCCAGCAGCAGATAATGGCGCGCAGCCAATTGGCTTTACATGCGCAGCTTTCTGATTTACTGTTTTCTTCTCATACTTATACTTCCTGTTTCATGGACTAACGGCATTTGCTTATTTAGTAATTTTAATACAGAATTTACTTTGATGAAATTATAATCAGACACTCCAACGCCCCCCCCAAAAAAAACAACAACTCATCGGATCTGCGTGATTCACACAGGTCCCCCAGACAGCCGTGAAAAAGACGGCATCCACCAAAAGGCGTGCCGTTTGCATCCATGATGGATAAGAATGTGCCCATAAAAAATTAAAAAGACGCACGTAAATGTTACATGACCAATAAATAAAATAGATAAATACCCGATAATAATTAAAGTTCTGATTAAGGTTAGGGTTAATGTTCTTCCCTGCCCTTACAGCTTCACTGATGCAAAAACAAATCCAACCACATTTCACTCGGTCATTTAAATTTGTACATTATTTCACAAGATTTAAAAAAAAAAAATTTAAACTCACTCATCAATGCAGGAGAAAAAGTGGTGCGACAGTAATCCAATAAAAATAGCAGCATTTCTTTAATAGGAGAATACCACCTGCTCGAACGTAATGATCAACATCTGTGTATTGTTCTTCTGTGTACTCGTAAAGACACTTCAAATTTTGGACCACATAATGATTATACATGACAAAATCAAGACAAATCTAGGACATTAATTTTTTTTAACAGTTTACAGGCAAACATACCATATGCTCACTAGTCTAGCAGGTCCCCAGGGTTTTTTTCCCCCCTCGCTCAACCACCATGGAAAGAAAAACCCTACTTGGCATCAACTTTGTGGCAAAAGATTCAGGAAGATCCACGCACGAGTGACGATCAGGTATCCACAAACTTTTGGCCATACTGACTGAAGCGAGTTGTGTTTCTAGGCAACCAAAACATCGGACTAGACAGGACGCTGGAGTTGTTATTTACCTGGTCGGCTAGTCAATAAATTTATGACTTATTCACCCTTAGAAATGTCTTGTTGTGAAAATGTCTTCGTATAATGCAATCTTTTTTTTTTTTTTTAACCATATTACCCAACCCTCCTGAACACTGCATCATTCATTGCTGAACATATTAGCATCGTTTATAACTCCGACAGCAGAGCATTAAGGACTGACAGCAGTAATATCTATGAAACTGTGCAACTGGAATTTGTAATCTATAAAACTAATAAATGGATTCATTACATCAAAAATGCTCTTTACCCATTAGAGATCTCGTTTAAAAACAACCATAACCATGATGTCCATCATAATACAGTCTGTAATGCATTATAAAGCATTTTCTTTAACGCAATAAAGTACACAGAAATACGCAATCTCACTGAGCCCTGAAAGATGTAGAGACGACTGATCTCGCATTGTTGCCTAATGATCTTCAACAGCAGACAGGAAACAGAATCTCACTCTGCATTCTTCGCCCTTACATTAGTGACATACGCTAAAATGTTTCACCATCAATGTATCAAAACGACAAGGCAGGCTCCCTTCATATGGAATCAATTTTGTGCCAAAATGTTCATACAATACTTTTGAAATATCAAACAAAAACGACAAAAGTCAATTTTTTTTTTTTAAGACTGGCAAACAAATTATTCGTGTAATCGTGCAAAATATCAGTCTATTACTCTTCAGAAACCTTTTATTTTTGTTCCGCGTCTTTCTCAGTTTTGTTTGACGTAATTTATTTTGCTTGCGATTCCAGCTTTCTCGTTTGCACTCCCTGACTTTTTGCTTGCAGTTTTGGCACAAACTTCACATGTGGGTGGGCTGTCCAGGAATGCATTCCCATTGGCTAACTTGTGTTTGACTGACAGCTACGCTCAGCCATTCCCCCGGAGCAGGGGCGATTCTAGCATCTGATCTTTGGGGGTGCTTAGCCCCCAGAGCTGACAGAGGCACCTGGCTTGAACGACAGTGTTTCCACGTTTATTCCGCATTTAGACTAGACTTAACTAGACAAGAAGACTAGACTAGACAAGACTTATGCAATGTTTTAACAGAAGCTGACCCAATAAACTATGATATCTACACATTTACAACCACTGACACAAATATTTACGTTATATTTTTAACTAAACAAGACCTACTACTGCATTTGTAATGTTGGAGCTATTCATTTTGAACCGTGGTAATTGTTAATTAATGTGTTATTGTGTATTGTGTAATAATCGTGTGTATTATGATTTTACATTAGTTTACATTAGTTTATATTTTGGTAGTGTTCTTTTGAAAATGTAGGCTATATCCAAACCACACTCACTGTCCCCCCAGACAATGACCAGGGTTTGGATTTGTGAATGATAAGCAAACGTAAACGCTATGTTACATTAAATAAAATTGACTAACACACGGTGGTCTAGCACCGTAGCACTTGTACAGCTCTGCTCTATGGATGATAAATGTCATTTTTATCATTCTGTTCATAGACCAGGGAACATCAATATTGCATTATGCATATTATCGTGTTGTGTTTAACAATTGTAACTCCAGGCCGTACCTTCACATCTCGCTATGCCAGTAATACTCAGGTGCTACTTCGAGTTCCTCATCGGCGTGGAATCCAGTTAAAAAAAACACCATGTCGTAGCAAGCACTCGCGCGGACAGGCAACCCAATCAGAGGGGACGCAAGGAGGAGAGGGATTTTACTGCTCATAGAACTATCACGTAACAGGTGAATTCAAGAACACACACACGCCCGCGCACACATTCATTGCGCAGTGCGCAAGGGCACTTATTTCTGAAAATTACGTCCAAAAGCAGTGTTTTTGAGGGCGCTGAGCTAGGGGGTGCTGAGCTCGTTTTGGGGGGTGCTTGAGCACCCCCAAAAATAGGCTAAACACGCCCCTGCCCCGGAGGCTGTTGCGGCCATAGATATACATAGAAGACGAGATGCCTCACCGCGTATTCCAGAACGTCCGCACAGGGTGGCCATCTTACCACAGGCAAGCTTTTCCACAGAATTTGCGGTACACTGAGGTAAGACCATTGAGATGCTTAAATGTTTATACTCTTATCTCGCTGAAATTTTGACGCATATACAAATGGTTTGATTTCTTAAAACATTATTAATGGGGTTGTAATTCTGGGTGCTTGAACATGCTAAAATCGTACCTTTTCTCTTCAAAAACGACTTACTGCAGCTTTGTCAAAGTTGTGTTTCATGCTAGGCTAGCTCGTAGCACCAAGTAATTTTACATGGAAGGTCATGAGATAATATTTTCAATAACTGAAGTTGCACTTGCACATGGTTTTCATTTTCGGGTTGGTTAATTTAAAACAACTTGCATTATGATTTCTAGAGGAAATTAAATTACTGACTGTGACGAGATGCCAGACTTCTGCGTGGCTTTCGGTTGCTCGAACCGGCGATGTCTGGAAAGTAGGGCACGCGGGATCACCTTTCATCAGTAAAATAATACATCATTTTTTTAAGGATAATCGGTAGCGTTATTTACTTAGTGAAATAATGTCCAATACAGTTCCTGATAAGAGCAGCCGGGCTTTTTTTGTCACAAACTACCGTGAGTCGCTGTCACTGTTTTATACTATTACTTACTCGGGCAGTGCATTTGTTATTATGCTATGATGTGAGTGCATTAGGTTTTTGAGGTGGATGAAGTATTTCTGAAGTTTCAGAAGTGAGTAAGCTGTTTATTTAACTTTAGCTTCCCCTACGGCCCGATCACATGTAAAAATATTTTCACTAAAAATTGGAAATAAATTGTATGGTTATTTGTCCTAAGGCCACAGTTATCCATAAGTATGCAGTGTTAGGCTTCTCACAGCATAGGAATTTCAGCATGTATTTTTTTTAAAACATAAAATGATTATTCATCATTAATATCATAAATACATACTTCCGTTTGTTTTTTGTTTTTTTTTAATGAGTGATTCCACGCTTATGGGTACTGAAATGGGGACACGAACTTATTTTTAAAAATTCACCTAAAACCATTTCTTTTTTTACCATCAGGTCACAAAACATGTAATCTTTAATGAATGATATGTTAAAAGATAACTTTAATTTTCCGAGATGTAATAAAAACATATTTATATGCCAAAGTCAGAACGTAACAGAAGTGTTGTGGACATATAGATTCTCAATTTTAACAATGTAGAATTACTTTTTGAAACATAGGAAGGTGATGTTTTAGCAAATATAATTAATAAACATGTGTAGTAGAATAAACATACACATTCTTTCAATAAGATTAACATGGTATATAGCTAGATTGTAATTAATTTGTAACAGACGCGAGATGGACAATCGTAACAGAAGTAATGGAACAGACATCATTTTGGAACTCATAGGCTTGACTTTGGCATATAAATATGTTTTTATTACATCTTAGAAAATTAAAGTTATCTTTTAACATATCATTCATTAAAGATTACATGTTTTGTGACCTGATGGTAAAAAAAAGAAATGGTTTTAGGTGAATAAGTTCATGTCCCCATTTCAGTACCCATAAGCGTGGAATCACTCATATAACAAACCAAACCGTTTGAATATCGATTGAAATTTGAGGAAGTTACGGTCATCTGAAAAGTACATATCGCTACCAACACAATGTAATGGGTAAGCCAGCTGTCTGAGGTAAGATGGCCGCCATGTGCGGACGTTCGACTTCGTTGACGGGCAATGGGGACGAGGCATCTAGTCTTCTATGTATATCTATGGTTGCGGCCATTTCCTACTCGGATTCTGGCGGACTGTTTGACGAGTGACCGATCCATTGACGGTAAACAAGGATCGAGTGGACTTCAGTGGCGACTATGATATTACACTCGTCACTCGTCAAACAGTCCGCCAGAATCCGAGTAGGAAATGGCCGCAACAGCCTCCGGGGGAATGGCTGAGCGTAGCTGTCAGTCAAACACAAGTTAGCCAATGGGAATGCATTCCTGGACAGCCCACCCACACGTGAAGTTTGTGCCAAAACTGCAAGCAAAAAGTCAGGGAGTGCAAACGAGAAAGCTGGAATCGCAAGCAAAATAAATTACGTCAAACAAAACAAAGACGCGGAACAAAAATAAAAGGTTTCTGAAGAGTAATAGACTGATATTTTGCACGATTACACGAATAATTTGTTTGCCAGTCAAAAAAATTGACTTTTTTGTATTTTGATTTGTCGTTTTTGTTTGATATTTCAAAAGTATTGTATGAACATTTTGGCACAAAATTGATTCTATACCTTCACGCTTTCATCGGAAATTTCAGGTACAGTAAACGAGTTTAGCTGCGATAACACCGTCCCTGTGCTCACTGTGCTTTTTCTCTCAACAGCTCAGCTATGTGCTCAAGGTCGCTGCATTGACAGCTGGAGAACACACGCCAACCACCTGTGCTTCAAAATCCTCTCACTCGTTTATTTCCCCTCATCGGTTCACTATGCTTTTATGATCCATCACCATGTAATTTAGCCGCCATCATATAAATGTTTTTAAATATTTTCAAAAAAGGGTTCTTTTCAAACATTTTAAACAGTTTGAAAGCAGCAGATTTTATTATACCGTTAAAATTGAAAAACATTGCATTTCTACTAGTTACAGTGTTCCTTGGCGCACGTGCACACACACTATAATAAAATAAATAATAAATGCGGGCGGCACGGTGGTGTAGTGGTTAACGCTGTCGCCTCACAGCGAGAAGGTCCGGGTTTGAGCCCTGTGGCCGGCGAGGGCCTTTCTGTGTGGAGTTTGCATGTTCTCCCCATGGGTTTCCTCCCGTTTCCCCCCACAGTCCAAAGACATGCAGGTTAGGTTAACTGGTGACTCTAAATTGACCGTAGGTGTGAATGGTTGTCTGTGTGTCAGCCCTGTGATGACCTGGCGACTTGTCCAGGGTGTACCCCGCCTTTCGCCCGTAGTCAGCTGGGATAGGCTCCAGCTTGCCTGCGACCCTGTAGAACAGGATAAAGCGGCTACAGATAAGATGAGATTTTGTACTGCATAAAAAGCTTGCTTACCCAAGCTTTCAACTCTATCCAGGGTCTTCATTGGGGGAAATGACATCACTTCAAGCATGCATTACACATGCCCGAAAGAATATTGTCCCAAATATCCGGAAGCTGGTACCGGCCCCAGTCTCGGTTCAAGGAGGGCTTGAGGGTTCTGATGTAGATGGATTCTCGGATATTTGGGACAATATTCTTTCGGGCATGTGTAATGCATGCTCAAAGTGACGTCATTTCCCCCCTGACGAAAACTCTGGATAGAGTTGAAAGCTTGGGTAAGCAAGCTTTTTATGCAGTACAAAATATTTAAATAAAAAAAATCACTTATGATTACCAAATTAGCTGCATAGATGAAACTTTTCAACACAACCTTATGCCATGTCAACATTTATTTCCAGCCAGACTTGCTTTACATTTTTCACCAATCTCGTCTTGATTACAGGAGAGTCGAACCGCTTGGTAAAGCCTTCACTACCACACCCCCAAGACTTTCAGTGGGGTTAAGTTCAGGAATCTGTGGTGGCCAATTCATGGATTTTCACACATTCCTCATGCTCTCTGAGCCCCAAGTCTATGTCCAGCCCATCAGGGAAGAGAAAGAAAGAAAGAAAAAAAATAAAACCCACAAGACGACATGGCCATCACTATCCCCTGCCACGAGCATTTTATGAAGACCTCTTAACGCTTACGCCCTTATATAGACTTGTCGTAAGGGCTAAGACACCTTCATAAAACGCTACCCAGCTTTTTTCAGCAGCATGAGCATGCACAGTTTCATTGATGTAGTTCATGTAGTTTCTGAGAAAACTTGTCCAGATTGAGTCCACTTGTACAAAGTGGACTAAAAGCGGAATAAAAGAATTGTTTTACCAAGAGAATTACTCCTTCCACATCCCTAGAGTAAATTCTCATGGTAGAACATCATTCTTTTATTCTAGTATTTTATTATGGAATGGTTTACCATCAAATGTCAAAAAGGTGCTAGGAGTAAATCTCAGTTCAAATTTCTCGTCAGAAAGTTTTTATTTGAAAGTCTTAGACAAGAATCTAGTCATTTTGTATTTTATTAATGTAATTTTCCACTTTTAATACATCTCTCTACTTACCTATTGATAACCATTTTTTATTGGTGCTATTGAACTATGTTACGTGTATTTTTATTTATTTATTTATTTATTTTTTATAATGGACCACAATAAAAATAAGTACATGTACTTTCTTTTATCATCAATACAGGCACTTGTCGACTTGCGATTGCGTTTGGTTACGACTGACCGGTTGTAAACCGATCTGGTTGTAAGTCGGCCTATGTTAAATGAACGCAAGTATATTGTGATATGTAATGATATTGTAATCATCTTAAAAGTCTTATTTTATCAACATTTTCTTATTTCATTACCTTGGCTCATTATTTGGTCTAAGCCAAACACTGCATACTACACTGCGTACAGTACAATTCGTTTAATATGTGCAAAACAAAAATTACGAAATACAGGTGTGAAAAATAGAAAACATTTTAGTTTGAAACACACCAAAATACAAATGTAAAAACATAGCAAAATACAAAATTTAGTGACTACTGGCATCACTGGTGCTTGGCTGTGGGTCGTCTACAGTACGTCATCAGCTGTTGCAGCGCTCGGGCTAGCTCGTTTCATAAACCAGGAGCTGGGGCGGAAACTGTATGACTGCGTGCGCGAGGGAGCGCGAGAGAGAGAGACTGCGCATGTGCCTGGAGCAGAAACTGTCGTACACTCAGCTAGCTCAGCTGGGAAACACTTGCCAGTCATAACCAGATGGTCGTAAGTCGACGACTACCTGTATTGTGTATTACAGAAAGGAAAGAAAGATCATATTTGGTAGGATAATTTGTCATATCATCCAATGCTTCTACAGACAAGCTCTCTACAGCACTGCATTCATCAACTTTCACTACAGGGATGTATTGCTCAGGGCTTTTTTTTTTTTTGCGCGCGCGCGCGCGTGTGTGTGTGGAGGTTTAATTGTAGATTTTAAAAAAAAAAAACTAAAAAGCTTTAGTGTGTTAAGCTAATGTTTAAAGCATTTCTGAGCTATAGTGTGTGACTGCTGCTGTTAATGTTTGCCAAGAACCCAAAACCAAATTACACTGTAGTAAAAGAAGAGACAAGGGACACACAAAAGAGTCAAATTAAAGTAAAAATTGGTGACAGTTAGGCTATAGGGAGCATTTTTTATTATTTTGCTAGCATGGTTTGGGTCAATTTGTCCACTTACAGGAAAGAATGACTGCAAACCAATATAATGTTCTTCTGACTGATCACCTTTATGTTATGCGGAAACTTGTCTCCTGACGGGCGTGGTCTGTTCCATGACTCACTGACTGCACACAAGATTGCCCACTGAATGGTTTAATGAGGATGTAAATCATATTCCATGGCCTCCAGTCACCAAATCTCAAAGCAACTGAAAGCTTATGGGAGATTTTGGAGTGAAGTGTTAGACAGTGCTGTCCACAATCACCACAACAAGGGAATATCTTTGGGAAGATGGTGTTCAACCTTACAGTACAGTTCTTACAGAATCTATTCAAAGGAGCACTAAAGCCATTCTGGCAGCTCATGGTAACCCAACACCTTACTAGGTCACTTGTACCCCTTTTCCACCAAATCAGTTCCAGGGCTGGTTCGGGGCCAGTGCTGGTTCACAACTCATTCAACTTGTGAGCCAGCTGAGAATCAGTTTGCTTTTCCATAGCTTGGGGTGCTAAGGGAAGCCATGTCATTACGTTGCTACGTTTGCATAAACCTTGGCATGAATATCGAAGCAAAAACAACGCGGAAGAAGCAGCAACAACAATAATAATAATAATAATAATAATAATGGATGGCTTCGCGTTTGTACAGCTGCTGCTTCTCGCCGCTTAAAAATGGCGATCTTTCGCGGTCTTGTTATTATTGTTGGTCTTAACAACTCCGCCCCCCCCCGCTGACGTAAGCGTTTCTTTCCTCTGGCCCAGCAGAGAGTTGGTGCTAGCCTGGAACCGGTTTTTCTGGCCCCAGAGCCAGTTCTTTGTCAGTGGAAACAGAAAACCCGGTTCCAAACTAAGCACTGGCCCCGAACCAGCTCTGGAACTGCTTTGGTGGAAAAGGGGCATTAGTCACTTAATATCGTGTTCCCCCCCTTGGACAATGTCAAATTTGTTAAACTTAAAATCCGTGGAAAAGATGCCCAACAAGAAGTCTTCAGAGTTCATCCACAGTTCAGCTAAGCCAGCATCACAGAGTGCATCTGAGGCCTCTTTCCAGAGCAAACCGAGCCAAAAGATAGAAGACTATCTGTGGCAGCGAGAGCTAACATACTGATGGAATCCTTGGTTGTGGTGTTGTGTATTTTACCTGCAGTAGGGCGATGAACAGAAAGAAGGAGTTAGCCGCTCTTCTGAATTGTGAGTAGAGGAACCGTGGCAGGAAAGTGAGCACGTTGTACTTCGCCGTGCTGGAGAAGGAAACAGTAACAGGACAGTCAGACTGCAGCAGTAGACACTAATCAAAATTAGCAAAAAAAAAAAGCCTTCTCTACCGAACCCCACCACAGTGGTAGATGATATTTCCAAAATATTATAATAGAACGCAATACAAAAACATGATACATGTCATACATTTAGGTTTGCCCCCCCCCAAAAAAATATTTTTTTTATTATTGGGCTCTTGTATGCAACAGGAAGGAGAGGGAAGGAAAGAAAAATAATAACACCCGATTGTGAGCAGCAGTTCTAAAAGAAACTGAGATTGGCCTCATGTGTCTCAGAGGGCGATGTGGCAGAGTAGCTAATGCATGGGAACTGGCAAATGACCCAAGGGGGAGAAAATTGGGTGGGTTTCTCTCATCTCATTATCTCTAGCCGCTTTATCCTGTTCTACAGCTATCCCAGCTGACTACGGGCGAAAGGCGGGGTACACCCTGGACAAGTCGCCAGGTCATCACAGGGCCGACACAGACAACCATTCACACTCACATTCACACCTACGGTCAATTTAGAGTCACCAGTTAACCTAACCTGCATGTCTTTGGACTGTGGGGGAAACCGGAGCACCCGGAGGAAACCCACGTGGACACGGGGAGAACATGCAAACTCCGCACAGAAAGGCCCTCGCCGGCCACGGGGCTCGAACCCGGACATTCTTGCTGTGAGGCGACAGCGCTAACCACTACACCACCGTGGGGTGGGTTTATTTATTAAAAAAAAAAATTTTGCAAAAGGGAAAGGCCCACTTGCACATAAATTGAAGCTGGTAGCCACCAACTGTCCCCACTCGATGTACACAGTGCTAATTAGTGGCCATTCACATTTGGTCGCTGTTCGTTGCATTAGCATTTCGGACTGTTTCTTTCATAGCTCCAAAAATAAAACGATTTTTACTCCTAAACTTCTATCCGTTAGTACAAGTAAAAGTGGAGACGGTCATAAATACCCTGACACCCACAATGCACTCCGAAGAGAGTTATTAATGTAATTTACCGGCATCATATCAAGAGTGTATTGTCATATTGCCTAGCCCTTCCACGTTATGCGGAAAAACCCTCTCATAATTCCCCCTCATAAATCATACCCAATCTGAGCAACTTCACCAGTACCACCTAGGGATGTTAACCAATGACCGTTTGACCGATGGTTGACCAAATCAACGTCAACCGGTTAATTTTCTTTTGGTTGTCTGTTAAAAAAAACAAAAAAAACAAACAAACAAAAAAACAATCGTTTTGAAGCTGCCGATTTTGGAGCGGAGAACCTGGAATTCCGTGTTGTAAACGCTTGGGGCATGCCATGCAGTGTAAGGACGACAGCTGACAAATCAGAAACACCCATTCAGTCATGTCCCGCCCTCCCGCCCCAGTTGAAGACAGCTGCCACTCGGCGAAAGAAAAAGTCTCAGCGTTGGATTACATCTTACTACGATGTTAACCAGGTACGTAACATCAAGGAAATTCTTGACCATCAAAGAAACGAACACGGCGCATGAATGAAGTCGATGGTTGATTAGTCTGGTGAATATTAATGTCAACATAATAATACACAAGATCTACCACCATCACCAACACTTGTGCCAGAGATGTATGCAAAAATCAACAGAGAGGAAATGAAACACAGACTGGGCATGTGGAATAAATAACTCCGTGCCTGATCAGGGTTGGACCTGCACCAAATGAGAGAGAAGAGAGGGAGAGCGAGAGTTATGGTGGTAGGAGCTTGGCAAAGACTCCATCAGGCTCGTGTGATTTATGCTCAGATTAGGGACTGGGCAGGCAGTGCATCGTGGGGATATATAAAAACCCTGTACCCCCTTACAATCCTGTTTACACAACAGCTCCTGACCACCCCATCAACCATCATCGCATATATTCACCATCAGCCCCATTGTGTTCTGACGCATCACCAATACTCACAAAAAATGATTTTTCCTTCCAGTTGTACTCAAGAGGCGAGTTATAGCTGTTGTGGATTTATCACTTAAGTCCTTTTCCTCCACATTAAAAAGGTGCATAAAAGTACAACAGCATTTAGCAGATGCCTTTATTCAGAGCAATGTACAACAGGACCCTGATATACCCACAGCAGTGGGCAACAGCTAGGGTTTAGGTGCCCTACTCAAGGGCACTTCAGCCATTCCTGCTGGTCCAAGAAATCAAACCAATGACCTTTTGGTCCCAAAGCTGCTTCTCTAACCTTTAGGCCATGGCTTCCCATAAAGTAAGATTAGATTTTTTTTTTTTTTTAAATAAAAGCTTCTTGAGCTCACTCCTCCATTCACACCTATGTTCATGAAGCTCCGCCCCCAGGATCTTAGGCAATCGGTAGCATGTCTGTAAAATGACTGAAGGAAACATCCAAACTTTTGTATCAGGACTCAGTTTTCCAATCAGGTTTTTTCAGCGACTTTAAATTTTTTGCTATGGCTTAGCTTAAAAAATAAATAGATAAAAATATCTACTGCAACTTTCAAGAGCATCTTTTTCAGAAATGGAGGAATTTGATCACTGTTGGTTCTGTCCTTTGTGCCAACTCAAAGCTTTAACAGTGTCGGTGGCAGTGGAGATCTCACACCATCATTCCTCGTCACTTTGCTCATGGTGCATCTCTTACTTGGAAAGGTGCATGTAGTGTTCCTTCAGAGCCTTACTCTAAAAACCAATTAAAACAGGGTTTGGGCAACACTGGAACAAGCATTTTTTTTTTTTTAAAGGTAAACTACACCCAGCAGTTACTTTATTAGGAAGACTGGTACAACTGCTCATTCATGCAACTATCCAGTCAGGTCAGGTATATGGCAGCAGCACAACGCATGCATTTTGGGGGCGTCTCTCTGACTTACCATGAACCCGTCTGACTCTCAGAAATCGCGGATCTAGGATTTCCACTAGTTTCTCTAGATTTCACACAATGGTGCGAAAAACAAAAAACCTTAACTGGAGTAGCAATCAGAAGGGAACGGCCAGTCTGGATCAAGCTGACAGGAATGCTACGGTAACACAAATAACTGCACTTTACAACCATGGTGAGCAGAAAAGCATCTCAAAATGCATAAAAACCCTTCACTCACTCCAGTCAGCCAGGATCAGTAATCGGAGGCTTTTTCCAATCTTCAGCTATCCAGTTTCGGTCACATTTTCCCCCCATTCTGATATTTGACATGAAGACTCCAACACCATCATTAAGTGTGGTGGGCCTCATCTCCAATAACGATGAGTCTGCCTACTTAAATATCTCACGGACTGGAGTGAGAACAACCTCACACTCAACATCAGCAAAACGAAGGAGCTGATACTGGACTTCAGCAGGAAGCAGCAGAGGGACCTCCAACCCATCTACATCAACGGGGCCCAGGTAGAGTGTGTGTGGACAATTTCAAATACCTGGGTGTCCACATCTCACAGGACCTCTCTTGGGCCCGTCATACCCTGGTTAAGAAAGGCCTCCAGCGCTTCTACTGAAGAACTTCAAACTCCCACTCAGGGTACTAAGGAACTTTTACTCCTGCACTATTGAGAGTGAGTGTGTTCTGAGCAGGAGCATCACTAACTGGATGGGAAGCACCACCAGGAGAGACCAGCTGGCTCTCAGGAGGGTGGTTCGCTCTGCTGAGAGAACCATCAGGCCCACCCTCCCTAACCTGCAGGACATTTATTCCAACCGCTGCAGGGACAGAGCCAGGAAGATCACCACCGACCCCAGCCACCCAAATAATAAACCATTCTCCCTGCTGCCTTCAGGGAGACGCTACCGACAGCTGAAGGCCAACACTGAGAGGATGAGGTGGAGCTTCTTCCCTCAGGCCATCAGACTGTTGAACTCTTCATAATGATAAGGTACTACTGCACTTTGGACTTTAAGGACTCGTAACCACACAATCACTACATCTCTGCCATGTTTCCACTCATTAATATAGTTTGAGGTTTTTTTCCTTCCCCTTTATTTCTATTGTTTTTAATTTATCTATACATTTTTATACTCTCAACCTAAGAATTTCACTGTAATTACGTGACAAATAAAACTTGATAAACTGAACTTTTCACCTGCATGATTTAATATATTGCCCTACTGCCACATTAGTCGACTGGATAACTGCATGAATGCGTACTGGCATTCCTATTAAAAAAAAAAAAAAACCTCCTATAGAAGTTCTATAGGACTCCATGGAACTCTATAGGACTTTCTGTAGAACTCCGGTGTTCTATAAGAGACTGAATTGGGTCCGATAGAACAAGTTTCTATAGGCTTTTCTCAGCATTCTAGAGAACTTGCCAAGTGCGTTCTTTAGGACAGAACATTTCTACAGGAAATCTATATTTGAACGTTATTTATTGGCTTGGTGTTTTTTTTTTTTTATTATCTACTCAAGAATATTTCCTTTATATGACGGTGGTGGCATCACTGTTGGGTAAACCATACTAAAGGAACTGGAGAGAGCACAGAGGATCCCAGACCATATACAGCTTGCTGGCATGCAATAGACCCCTTCGCAGTAAACGTCATTCATACGTAAGCGGAAATTGCGCGCGCAGCCTGGACCCAAAAAAGACTCAGAAATGCCTAGTTGTTGTGTTGTCGGGTGTCAGAATCGTAGCAGTGATGGGGTTAAAATGTTCAGAATTCCAGCAGGATCTCACCCATTCCAAAAAAAAAAAAACCCAAACAAAAAAAGCCCGCCAACGTCTATGACTACAAGCCATCAAACGTGTAGACTGGGATGAAAACACCATCAAAAATGCGCAGGTTTGCAGCACCCACTTCATCACAGGTAAGATCAGGCTATTTATTAAATCTTTCTTTTTTATTCTTTCTAGTCTTCGTTTATCGATGTAGCAAAATACTTTGGTAACGTTTGTCTGATTAGCTGGGTCATAGTTACACAATGTAATGGATATTGTTAGCATGTTAACTTAGCTTTGCATGCAGTTTTGTTTGTAGGAGAGGTCTTGCTTGACTCAAGCAGTCCAGATTTTGTGCCATCATTATTTGTGTATGCCGAAAATCACAATTTTAAAGCAAGGATGGAAAGGTAAAATTGTGTGCCCTCGCTCTAAATGCCAACTTACGTTGATTGCTCTAACCTAGCTCCCGCCCCGTTCAGTTTCATTTCTGCTCTCTGCCTCTCGCTTTTTACGCAGCTCTGATTTCTCTTAGCTGCACTCTTTACACCATCATTCCTTTCATGCCATTACCTCCTGCAAATTGCTGTTTAGTGTTGGTATTTGCTGTTGTAGCTAAAGCCACATTGCCGTCACATCACTGGCATAATTTGATTAAAACAAAATGAATATGAATGTCCCATTGTTAATCAAGTTGTACATGCCCGCACATAACAATCATATGCGTCTAAAGACTTGTAGGCACGAAGTTTTTCGTGGGTGTACACTGAAGTCTTGTCAATAAGGTACGAGTATATATCTGGCCATTGTATACCAGGGAACTTACTAACATCGTCCGTCCACTCTTTAATTAAATACGGATCCGGTAGGCGATGTCCACTTGTTAGAGTTAACTTATTTATGTAACATTCTTGATCTTGTAACAACAATTGTTTTACATAATCTGACAGCTCATAATGCCGGTCTATGGGCAGCGCCATTGTTTCTGAGTCCAGGCTGCGTGCGCATCCTGGCAACGGTCGGTTTGTTTACAAACATGCGAAGGGGTCTATATGATTTGTCTTTTTGAACTTTAGGTTGCAAGTATGGCTCGAATGTCATGAAATTTCAGTGCCTCGGCCAACTGGTTTCAACTTAACTCACCTGGTCACCAGAATTACTTGGAGGAGGAAGTAGGAATTATTTTTAAATACAATATGGATTTATTAACAAAAACAGGAGCTTACATGTAAGAGATGCACAACTCTGAACTGGTCTAAAGGATCTGGTCTATAGGAATTTTTTTCCTATAGAATGTACCTTTTTTTCCCCCTATACAACTTGGGTACTAAAGTTCTACAGGATTTCCATTAAGTTTTCTATTGGATTCCTTTAGAATAAAGGAATTAGAATTTTTAGCAGGGTGTACTCACTTCACGTCAAAGGCAAAAAGATGCCTAGTCGGCATAAAAAGGATACGAAAAAGATGCCAAGAAATGGTACAGTTTAGTACTACTTTTTTCACCAAGAGCACAAGATGTAAAGTACGAGAACATTTTGAATAAGAGACTTTACATAAGCAGATTTAAATGGGTTTTCATAAGCCTACACGCACGCACACACCAGTTCTAACGTTTATTTAGCACAAGGCCATTATTAAAAAAAAATGTTCTGTTTCCGGTCCACTGGCCGGGTGAGTGCCGTTGAAAATTTTTTTTTTTTAACGCCGGTTTTTCGACATTTTTTTCAGGTTCGTAAATCTAAAATCGAACTTGACATTTCCGCATTCCCAGGGCTTTCCACTAAGGCTCATACTAGCCAGCCATGACAAATAAGTAGCCAGCCGGGGGGGAGTAAACACAAAAACTCCTGTGCACGCAGTTCCCAGGATTAAATGTATTTTCCACAGACCATTTATTTATTCACTTTACTCAAATACAAAGTAAAATGGCAGTAAATCATTTTCTTGCGTATTGCATCATGAGGCGTTCCTGGCTTGTAAATCTCTTATTTTCGGTGCATGACACATTCACGCAGCTGAGCACGCTATGAATTAACAACGACAACGGTCTGCAGTGGGGCTACACAATTACACACTCAGCGAACATTTCTCCATTTGTGTATGAAAATACACTCCAACCACTCAGTTTGGCTTCATTTACAACCAACAGTGTCTTGATGCCAGCACGTAATTGAACGAGAGAAGACTGGTTTACCGGAGACAAAATAAGCGTCATCTCTGCTTCTGTTCCCTCCGACACACTGCTGCCTCCGCCGAGTGCGCGCGCACTGAATCAGCTCTGCGCATGCGCCGTGCGGCACAAAAAAAAAAAAAACGGCAGCCACCATGAAGGAAGGCGATCCGGAGTTTTCAAACATTTGCTTAAGTGTGAAATCGCAAAATGGTATTCTAGCGAACAACAAAATAGTAAAGATTCAGAAAAACAAATCATTCAGTGATCATTTTAATAGTGTAATTTCATCCGAACTAGGCCTAACGCTCGATTTAGAACTACAAAAAGTCCGTGTGTCGGACATTTTAAGTACCTTTGTAAAAGTTTTGCAAATGCTGCAGTCAGCATTTAAAATGCTAACTTAAAGTTTTTGTACAAGTTTCAGTTGATTAAACCGTCATTTTATTAAATGTGTCTGCTTTTGTAATAAAAAAAAGCAAACAGCATTGCGATTTCTTATCCATCCATATATAAAAAAAATTTAAAAAAAAAATTTATATATATATATATATATATATATATATATATATATATATATATATATATAAAATTTATGAATATATATGAGTGATTCCACGCTTATGGGTACTGAAATGGGGACATGAACTTATTTTTAAAAATTCACCTAAAACCATTTCTTTTTTTTACCATCAGGTCACAAAACATGTAATCTTTAATGAATGATATGTTAAAAGATAACTTTAATTTTCTGAGATGTAATAAAAACATTTATATGCCAAAGTCAGAACGTAACAGAAGTGTTGTGGACATATATATTCTCAATTTTAACAATGTAGAATTACTTTTTGAAACATAGGAAGGTGATGTTTTAGCAAATATAATTAATAAACATGTGTAGTAGAATAAACATACACATTCTTTCAATAAGATTAACATGGTATAGAGCTAGATTGTAATTAATTTGTAACAGACGCGAGATGGACAATCGTAACAGAAGTAATGGAACAGACATCATTTTGGAACTCATAGGCTTGACTTTGGCATATAAATATGTTTTTATTACATCTCAGAAAATTAAAGTTATCTTTTAACATATCATTCATTAAAGATTACATGTTTTGTGACCTGATGGTAAAAAAAGAAATGGTTTTAGGTGAATAAGTTCATGTCCCCATTTCAGTACCCATAAGTGTGGAATCACTCATTATCTATCTATCTATCTATCTATCTATCTATCTATCTATCTATCTATCTATCTATATCCCTCCCGACTGAATTTTTTTTTGCTCACCCGGTGGACAGGAAACGGATTTTTTTTTTTTTTTAAGGATGGCCCAAACTACGTGCATTAATATTGAATCCGTGGAAATTTTGCCAAAGAAGCTGTGAAAACGTTAATGTGCAACCGTTAATACCAAGAGAATTACGAGTACAGATTTAACAGAGATAAAGTACAGTCTGTGTAAAACATTACAGCAGATCTGACTGAAAGAACCAGCAGGTTTGCAGCAGCTTTTGAACAGCAACCGGATTAAACTAGCGTCTACCGTTTTGCAAACCCGAGTGCACACTCCGTGCGTGTACAGAATTGCGCAGTCAAGCCATGGTTAGGAACAAATTCTTCATGACCACAGGGCTGGGATTATGAGCCCTGCCCTCAAACGAACCAAAAATCAGACCTCAGTGAGAGTATTTGCACCAAGTGTAAAAACGCGCTTAGAGTTTTGTGTTAGAAGAACAAGGCTCAAAGTAATTTGGCCCCAAAAATAAGAGATTTTGTATAGAACTCCAATAACCACTCTTTACAACCGTGCTAAGCAGAAAAGCATCTCAGAACGCACAAGACGTCGAACCTTGAAGTATATGGGCTTCGACAGCAGAAGAGCTCACTGGGTTCATTTCAGTCAGCCAAGATCAGGAATCTGAGGCTACAGGTTACATTTTTCAGCTCTTCAACCGTTTCCTCATTCTCATGTTTGAATTCAACTCTTGTCCATCTGTACGATTTACTGCATCATCATGCATTCACCAGTAATTATAACATAAAATGCCATTCAAGAAGAGATTATTTTAAAATAAGCAGCATGATGGAATGCAGACGCACGTTTTATGTCATAAAACACACCACACTAGAGAGATTTCCAGGAGCAAGTGAAAAGTGATAGCACCCCTCTTATTGTCTGTGTTTCGTGGATTCGGCTTTCAGCGATCACTATCAGACAATAGCAAGCAGCAGCCAATTAGCAGCACAATGTGAGATGGAAAGTTCTGGCAAGAGCTCAGCTTACTCTGATCTTTCTGCTTTTTCTGGCTGTTCCCCAGCATTTACTCAGAACAGGCATGGCCCTGAGCGAACATGAATACAGAGCGCCCCATATCCAGCTCTTGGAGCTAGTGCAGAGACGCCCCATCCTCACAATCTCCCTCCTTTTTCATCCATCTTTGCTGCTCATGTACAACAAATCCTTTTTCCTTTGCTGAAAATTATTCCCTGGGCACCTCCAAAACTCCACATGGAGACTGCTTTAATGGAGCGTTTCTCATTTCCTGCTCCACACCTGACCAAGTTTAACACCGATTCCAGATCGGTCTGTTCGTCTCTCGTCTACTGAACATTAACGCCAGGTCAGAGCATTGATGCTACTTTACAGTAACAGAACCACAGCCTTGCTATCTAAAGCTGATCTCAGAGAAGATACACCCAAAACAGTACCCAGGCTGCTTCTCTTTGCCACCAATGTCGAAGAGAAGCAGCCTGGGTACTGTGAGGGTTCATGACGAGAGTAAACAGATGCAAGGAAGTTCAGCTAGAAAGTCCAGCTGAATGCATCGACACTTTTCCTAGAGATTAACGTGCTCATGTTTTGTCAGAATGGCAACTTGGAGATTCTGCTTAGAGCTGCTCATCTGCTTGGATACACTACCATTAAAGGCCTCTGCATGCTCTTGCGACAAGGCTTTCGCAGACAGTTGTAATTTATCGTTGAGCGGGGAGTAATAGGCGTGCGCGATGTTATTCACTGCCACAATGCAAGGGGGCGCGAAGTCGCGAAATAGCTAGGAGTAGTTGGTGGGTGTGGTTAGTGGAGTGTTTATCCTCCGGTTACTTATAATGACTAGAACTGGAGTCGTATAGATGTCCGTACTTCCTCACTTCCTCGATCAACCGCTCTTCGTGCTGCTCCATCTTCGCTTGTGTTTTTAAAAATGGCGGCCGTGAAAACAAAACAAACCGGGAAAGTAGGGAAGCGGAAGTGCGTGTACAGCGGATGTAGAGTGGACCAATCAGAGCCCTCTTGTCTGCGACGCTGTCTGCGAGGCTTCTGTGGTGGTCACAATTTTTGGGAGGTGCGCGCAGAGCGTCTGCGAAGGTGGGGGGGCTACGCAGACACTGTCTGCGACGCTATCTGCGAGGACTGGGTTGTCAGCATAAATTGGCCTTAACAGTCTACTAATCCAACAATTACGCCCTGTTTCAGTAACACTAACCAAAATTTGTATTATAAATAAGTACCATTTTAAATAATGCCATAAGAGCTGAAATTAAGATTCAATTGTTTATCTCTAGGCGGCACAGTGGTGTAGTGGTTAGCGCTGTCGCCTCACAGCAAGAAGGTCCTGGGTTCGAGCCCCGGGGCCGGCGAGGGCCTTTCTATGTGGAGTTTGCATGTTCTCCCCGTGTCCACATGGGTTTCCTCCGGGTGCTCCGGTTTCCCCCACAGTCCAAAGACATGCAGGTTAGGTTAACTGGTGACTCTAAATTGAGCGTAGGTGTGAATGTGAGTGTGAATGGTTGTCTGTGTCTATGTGTCAGCCCTGTGACGACCTGGCGACTTGTCCAGGGTGTACCCCGCCTTTCGCCCGTAGTCAGCTGGGATAGGCTCCAGCTTGCCTGCGACCCTGTAGAAGGATAAAGCGGCTTGAGATAATGAGATGAGATGTTTATCTCTAGCCAAACCATATCAAATATGTAGCCTACATACGGGTATAGACAAACAGCCTCAACATTAAAGGAGAACTGAAATTTTTAAACTTGCTTCGTTTCTTAATTAACGTGTCAGTCAATTACGCTTTCGGTTTTACTAACCTTATATTGGCAACTAATTGCAATTAAATATGATACTTATCGGCCTATTCGGTTTTTAGCCATGTTGAATTTAGTTCGTTTGGTCCACGGCAGGCGTCGCTTTATCCGCGCGATCTTCATGAGACTTGTGCGAGACTTCGAAACGTCAAGTGTCAGCCAGGTGTCGGTGCCGCCATTTTGAAAACTGTTTTCCAAACGAAATATTGCACAAAAACGAGTTTAAATGATGATTACTGCCTACTTCTTTCAAACTTTCCTGATTGCTATCAAAATAAACAAAACTTCCAGCTTGATCACGTCAGCATTCGAAAGAGGGCGCGCGCGTCTTTTGACAACGTTGGCAGATGTCGGTCACTTTGATTTCCGCTGTACGTTTTACTTCCGTCCTACGATGTCTCGCACAGGTCTCAGCGAATCTCGTTTACAGCCATTGCTTTGACATATGGACTGATGTATTACAGAGCATATTTCAAACACTCAGAACTTGCTACAGCAGTGACAAAATAGCTCTCAAAAATGCATTCCGATATTTAATAAAATGAGAAATAGAATTTTGATTTTTAAAAAATTGCCTTCAGTTCTTTAATCTGAGCAAGCCAAATTTAACCAGGCCTCATTAAACATTAGCTTACTTACGAAGCAGAAGCTTTTGTTTTAATTTCCATGCATCACTGGTATGTTGCTATAAAAAGTGCCACAGTTCTGCATAACACGGACATTGTGTGTGGAAAACTCCCACAGCTTTAACATTTCAGGTCTTGCGTTCTTTGACCGCGTTTGGTCTGTGGGTGGTCAGTGAAGAGTGGGAATCTAAGGGAAAAGCACACAAACAATACTTTATATTTTGATAAACCTAACTGAAAATGCCCTGCATGGTGGGATATGGTGTAAAGTAGCCTTATTACAAAATTATTTAATAATCCCTACATGCTATAGAAAAATAAAATGCGCTGCTACGATATCCAGCAACGTTTACTCAGTCTATTTAACAGTTATTCCTGAAATCGAGTTGTACATGAGCTGATAGCCGACAAGGCACGTAGTACTGAATATTGAGTGGGATAACTGTTTTATTCTATCCACATTCACTGGATTTTGAGAAACAGAGCATTTTTATTTTTTGGCAAAATCGATAAATAAAAACTTTATACAAAAACTCCTGACAAAATCATTTCCGCTTAGAATGGAAACAAACCGGTGAAATAACAGTAGCAGTTTGTGAAAAATGCTATAATAATTATTGAAAAATATATGTTCTTGCCATCAAATACTTTTATTCCATATTTTTTTTTTTGGGGGGGGGGGGGGGTTGTTTTTGAGTAGAGGTTTTATTTCATCCTCGGTTGGTTTAGCAACATGTGCCACCATTTTCTTCTTCAGGGTTTTTTTGGCGGTTGGCAAACCAATTTAAAAAAAGGTAGATTACTGCCACCGACTGGGCTGGAGTGTGGAACAGGAGGTATTGGAGGGTGGGCTATATTAGTTTGGCTATTTCTGCTTCTTTTAAATACAACCCCAATTCCAAAACAGTTGGGACGCTGTGTAAACTGTAAATAAAAACAGAATGCAATAATTTGCAAATCATGGAAACCCTATATTTCATTGAAAATAGTACAAAGACAACATATCAGATGTTGAAACTGAGAAATTTTATTGTTTTTTGAAAAATATATTCTCATTTTGAATTTGATTATCAGCATCACATTTCAAAAAAATTGGGACAGGGGCATGTTTACCACTGTGTTGCATCACCTTTACTTTTAGCAATACTCTGTAAATGTTTGGGAACTGAGGAGACTAACTGCTGTACTGGTAGTTTTGAAAGAGAACTGTTGTCACATTCTTGCCTGATATACAATTTCAGTTGCTCAACACTTTGGGGTCTGCTTTGTTGTATTTTGCACTTCATAATGCGCCAAATGTTTTAAAATGCAGGCAGGCCAGTTTAGCACCCAGACTCTTACTACAGATCTATGCAGTTTTAGTATGTGCAGAAAGTGGTTTGGCATCATCTTGCTGAAAGAAGGAAGGGCTTCCCTGAAAAAGATTTTGTCTGGATGGCAGCATATTGCTCTGAAACATGTATACATCATTCAGCATTAATGATGCCTTCCCAGATGTACAAGCTACCCATGTCATGTGCACTAATGCCCCCATACCATCACAGATGCTGGCTTTGGAACTGTGCACTGATAACAAGCCGGATGGTCCCTCCCCTCTTTAGCCTGGAGGACATAGTGTCCATGATTTCTAAAAAAAAAAAAAAATTTCTACTTTTGATTTGTCAGACCTCAGGACAATTTTCCACTTCGCCTCAGTCTATCGTACAAGAGCTCGGGCCCAGAGAAGGTGGTGGTGTTTCTGGATATTGTTTTTATCTGGGTTTAACTTGCATTTCTGGATGCAATAATGAACTGTTTTCACAGATGATGGTTTTCTGAAGTGTTCCTGAGCCCATACAGTGATTTCCACTACAGACATGTGTCTGCTTTTAACCCTTTGGTGACTGACCCCTTGAAAATGGTTCCTCCAGGAACCATGACGTTTCAGTTGTCAAGACAACGGGAAAACTAAAATACAAATACAAGAGCATTTTGTTTTGTGCACAAGAGCATTGTGACGTATCTTTCTGTTTTTGTATTTTAGTTTTTCCGTTGTCTTGACAACTGAAACGTCATCGTTCCTGGAGGAACCATTTTCAAGGGGTCAGTCACCAAAGGGTTAAATGCAGTGTCTCCTGAGGGCCTGAAGATCACAGGCATCCAATGTCAGTTTTCAGCCTGGTCTCTTGCATACAGAGATTTCTCCAGATTCTCTGAATCTTTTAATGATATTATGTACCATAGATGGCATGATCCCCAAATTCTTTGCAATTTTACATTGAGCATCGTTATTCTTAAATTGTTGCACTGTTTGCCCATGCAGTCTTTCACAGAGCGGTGAACCCCTCCCCATCTTTACTTCTGAGAGACTCCACCTCTCTGGGATGCTCTTTTTATACCCAATCATGTTACTGACCTGTTGCCAATTAACCAAAATTAGATTTTTTTTTTTTTTAGTACTACACAACTTTCAGTCTTTTGTTGCCCCTGTCCCAACTTTTTTAAAATGTGTTGCTGACATGAAATTCAAAATGAGCATATATTTTTTTCAAAAAACAATAAAATCTCAGTTTCAACATTTGATACGTTTTCTTTGTACTATTTTCAATGAAATATAGGGCTTCTATGATTTGCAAATCTTCATATTCTGTTTTTATTTGTGTTTTACGCAATGTCCCAACTTTTTTGGAATTGGGGTTGTACTTGATAAACATCTCACTTGACGCACTCCGCCATTTTGTTTCTCTTCTCACAGTATAATGAGCTGATAGTCTAGTAGTAGATTAGCCAATCAGAGCACGCGATTGCTCATATCCATTGCATGTGGATAGAATACAAATCACATTATACTGTATTAGCAGACCTTCCCATCCTTACACATTGCGTAGCAGCTCTGCAATTTAACAATCGGGATACACTAGCATGAGTTATCCCTCAAAAATACCCCAGAAGAATATAGTCTTTTACTGCTCGTGTTTTGAACTCTCCAATTATAAAAGGGGAAGCTCACCCTTCCCAGAATCCAACTCATTGTTTTTATTTAAATATGGGCTACTGCGTTTTGAAAAGGACATGACCGCTATTGTCTCTAATTTTCCAAATTTCTTTCCATCGCTCTTTGTGCACGCTTGCCTAGCTGAACACTGAGCCTTTTCAAGAATACCGTTTGTATAAGCAAAAGCTGACCTCATCATGGAAGATGATTATGAGGAGCTGAGCATCAGCCTAGATGGCCGAGGCCGGTTCATTACAACAGAATAACTATATGCAAACAGAACGGACTGGTTGAAGGAATTTAAAATATAACTACTTTGACAAAAATATCTTCAATTTGTTACAATGACCTATATCTTCAATGTATGCTCTATGGTCTAGGACAGGGGTCACCAAACTTTTTTTCTCTGGGGGCCACATTGTCGTTCCTGACTGTGATGGGGGGCCGGGGTCGGGTCAGCTATATAACAATTGTATGACCCAGACAAATATGACCACCAGCAGGCCTCATTGTGTAGTAGAGATTACTAGCCTGGCACAGCCATCCCCACTACTATATCCACACTACTAGATCCCCACCACTGTATCAACACTTGATTCCTGGCACATATTTGTTTATCTTTACTAGTGGTTTGTAAAAGTAGTAATCAAGTCTTCACACTGTTTTAATTTGAAATACCACAGATATTCCATTTATTTATTTTCTAATAAAAATAACATCAAAGCTGTCAAGGTAAGAAACATCTGCCTAGTTGAGGTGATTGACACTGGCAAAGGTGAGTGAAAAATTATAAAATTGTAGGTAGGCCTGTTGATATTAATAATATTAATAATAATTGTGTGCAGCACTTAATAAAAGGTCAAATAAATAGGCCTATAAAATAAATATATTTAAAAAAAAAGTGAAATTATAATAATATGAGCAATAGATCACAGCAGTTGTGCTGTGTCCTGCACGTCATTGCTCTCATCCATGGCCAAAGCAAAAAACTCGAATTCTGACGCTCTCTCATTCAGCTGATCATACACGTTGTCCCCCAAATCTTCGGTTCGCCTGGTCATAGTAGGTGCGGAGAGACTCACCGCATTGAGCGCATCCTTCGGCCACAGCAAGCATGCATACTTTAACGAAGTCCCCATCAGTAAACGGCTTTCCATGGGTAGCTAGTAGGTGAGCTACCTTATAGCTAGCTTGGACAGCAGCCTGGTTGATCTGGGTTTGGTGAAGGAATACATTCTGTTGTGCAGCCAGTCCGCATTTCATCCTCCGAATCCTGTCTTCTCGTGTTTGCCCTCGCAAACTAGCATACTCTTTGTGGCGGGTTTCGTAGTGACGATGCAGATTATATTCTTTGAAAACCGACACACTTTCTTTATATACAAGAAACTGCACGGTCCTTACACTGAACGAAAAAATAATCGGTGGTCCAATGTTCTTTAAAAACTCTGCGCGCACTGTCAACTTTTTGCTGACTGCTAGCCATTTTGCTGTCCTGAACACTGACAGTTCTCTGCGCGTGCGCTGCCTGTCACTGCTTGATCGCAAGCATATGACAAAAATTCGGAAAATATTAGTTCATTTTATAACTAAATATCAATTTTAATTCAACAAAATACAAGATGCAGACATGTTATTTGCCAAAAAGCAATTTAAAAAAAAAATAAATAAAAAAATAAAAATAGGCCATGACCACTTTTAGGGATTGCCTCATAGGGCCGGTTCAAGTGGTGGGGGGCCGGTCAAAGGGGGGGGTGGGCCAGAGTCAGCCCGCAGTTTGATGACCCCTGGTCTAGGATGTCAGCACATTATTCCAGTGCGTTATGTTTGAAAAACAATTTCCAATATCAACGGCACTGGAAATGGCGATGCACTATTTAGCAAGTGGGCCCCTTTAATTTGATACCATTTGGAAGCCAGAGTCGGCCCGCAGTTTGATGACCCCTGGTCTAGGATGTCAGCACATTATTCCAGTGCGTTATGTTTGAAAAACAATTTCCAATATCAACGGCACTGGAAATGGCGATGCACTATTTAGCAAGTGGGCCCCTTTAATTTGATACCATTTGGAAGCCAGAGTCGGCCCGCAGTTTGATGACCCCTGGTCTAGGATGTCAGCACATTATTCCAGTGCGTTATGTTTGAAAAACAATTTCCAATATCAACGGCACTGGAAATGGCGATGCACTATTTAGCAAGTGGGCCCCTTTAATTTGATACCATTTGGAAGCCCCGCCCACTCCACCCACCCAGTCACACATGCTCGAGAGATTTTGTATTTACTGAATACTTTTGAACATTATATTTCCAACTGCCTGTCATTTTTTGTTCACCCTCATTCATTTGTCATTTTTCAGTGGCATTTGCTTGTCTCGTTATATTGCACCTTTAATTCCTTTAAACAATTCCCTCAAGTTTCAAAAAGATGCATAGGACGTTCATTCAGAAAGCCAACATTAACATTTCAATCCAATTTGAACTCCAGCCGAGTTCTCAGACATGACGTGAACTAAAGTTAGTTCACATGCTTTACGTTCCTGCTGCGTTTTTCCAGCTAAAATGACAAATTGTTCCCAGTCTAATACTTTTGAGCAGTATTATAATGCAATTTCCCCCCCCCCCTTCATGCTCCAAGAGCTTAATATTCTCTTCAGCAGCTATTCTCTTCCTGCACCGGTGCCACCTGCTCAAAATAATTCCTGAGAAACGCTTTGCTTTTTAATGCTGCATTTTGGAAACCAGACACTGAATAAAATGAAGAATTTTTCCTCCCATCACTGTTAGAATTGCAGCTTTTTATATCATATTCAGTGAAAATGTCAGTTCGTCATCTGTAGCATCACCGGTTTTAGTGTGTTTTCACACTCGCATGTAAAACATGAGAGGACTCGTACAGAGTGCGAGTGTTGTCACAGAGTGGTATGACTTAACCAGCTTAACTGCTGGTCAATTTTCGGCCATGGGGCGGATCAGTTACAAAGTGCTGCATTATTTAATGGGAAGAAAGCTGTGGCCTGTTGGTGCTTACACACACTTGCGTCTCAAGTGCACATAGAAAACAGGTCGACAAGTAACCTTCAGGGCACGTGCAAGTTTTGTACAGTGTTTGCAAGTTTCTTTAGATACCACAACGTGCACGGTGTGTGTGAGATGATTGATGCTACTCCACACATGTCCTTGGTAGTGTGAAGTGCTGTGCTCAGCACTGATGCTGAAGACAGCATTTGGCTTGGTCATGCCGCGAGGGACCCGAGTGCCCCTCCAGCATGCATTAACATTCCAGCAAGACCTACCGGACAAGCCACCATCTGAACATTGTACACACCTTATATTTCTCATGCGAACTGTGACCCATCTACAAACTGGTCATCTTTCTGTTCTCCACTCAAACATTTCACAATTCGACGATGTAAAACGGCTCCCTGTTCACTATATATGCTCACTAGAAAGAAATTCCGTTGTGCCTTAATGACAAAGTGCTTGTACTTGAACACTACACAGGGCATAAGCATTATAGAGCCTCCTTTATCAACCTTGTAGTAAAACCATGGTGTCATCCCCCCCCCGATATGGCAAAATGAACTAAAATTCCACCAGATTCACTAAAGTTTCTAACACTATTTGTGTGTGTGTACACACTTGTGTGTATACTTGTGCGTATATTGATAAACACACACACCACATATAAATTACCAAGTTTGCTCATAGCCCAGTTATTTGCATTTAGCGATGTCTACAAAACTGCATAAAATGGCAACGCTCACAGAGTTGAA
The DNA here is from genome assembly GCF_027579695.1 of Neoarius graeffei. Lineage (NCBI taxonomy): Eukaryota > Metazoa > Chordata > Actinopteri > Siluriformes > Ariidae > Neoarius > Neoarius graeffei. Next base: position 68,769,119 of record NC_083576.1, read on the forward strand.
AATGACTAAACAGTGAAAGAGCACCTCCTGCATGAGAACAGTCCAATAAAGCAGCTCAGCCAATGGAACGCCTCCTCCTTCTACATAGCACCATTTTTTATTGTCTTACCGTAATAGCTAGCATTCTTTGTCTTAGTTTAGAGATTTGTCTCAGATTACCTTCTTTGACGTCACTGATGTGAAATAAAAAGTTCACTTTTTTTTTTTTACTAAAAGAGAGTTCTTGCAATTTAATAAGTTAAACCACTTTGTTTAATGTCATCGGTACTCACCCATAGTCGGCTGGGATAGGCTCCAGCTTGCCCGCGACCCTGCATAGGATAAGCGGTTACGGATAATGGATGGATGTCAGTATATAAAAGTCAGTGAGTCTCCTGATACGTACACTTACACAAACTGAGTGACCAGTTTTGTGGGGAAGCCATGGCCTAATGTTTAGAGAAGCAGTTTTAGGACCAAAAAGTTGCCAGTTCAATTCCCTGGACCAGCAGGAATAGGTGAAATGCCCTTAAACAAGGCTCCTCAGACTGCTCTGGATAAGAATGACCGCTAAATACCTGTAACTCAGGAGTGTGTACATAACATTTCAGGAGTGTGAATTTAGAAAATAATAAAGTTCAATTTACATATATTTAATCACACCCAAGGTCGCTTTACAATTAGAGAAGGGAGGAGGGTCCACCAAAAGAGGGTTAGGATGCAATTCCAAATGGCGTAGCTACCACAGTTCCACCAAAAGGTGCACGAAGATAAATCCCACACTGCCTGCACAGCCGTCGCGACGCCACCAGGTAACATCGCCCAGAACACCGGGCCATGGATCCACAAAGCGAGCACAGAAGCACCACCACACAGAGCGCTGGTATGTCCAAAACCATTTGCACAGCCACCATGACACCACCAGGCAACATCGCTTGGAACACCGCACAAAACACTGCCGCACAGAGCGCTGGACAACCACGACGTTAAAGAGCACCGAGTTCACTGCAGTCCATAGCGAGGAGCACAGGCATCACCCACAGTGCACCAAGGCCTGAAGGGAACCAACACCCAAAACTGGGTCCAGAGCTACACCACAACCAGTGGACAAAACATTCAAAAAACAAAGCTCCAATGAGAAGCAGCAGCCACAATGTGCATAGTGTACTCTCAACTGGAAACTGAAATGATTCAATACTGTACATTTATTTTTTTTAACAGTCCAGTTTCCATCAAATCCTGCGCTCTGATTGGCTGGCGAGCGGGTCCGTATCCTATGGTACGGACCCCAGTTACGGACCTCTGGCAACTCGCTCGTTCACAACAAACATGGTAGCAATTTGCCAACATTTACTTTTGCATTTCTCAGGAGAATAGCATTAATTTTACAGCATGGATAGCGATAACAGTGTTCACAGCGAAAGCGAGTTTTACTACCCTGAGGAAGAAATAAAAAAAAATATTGCAGGAGAAAGCTAAAAACCTGTAACTGCTAAACATGGCTGAATCCTGAATGACTCCTATTTGTATAAATAGGGGACTACACAGGTGGCAAAATGTAGTTTTTTTTTTTCCCCTGCCATGGAAGTGCATACCGAGGAGGAAGCCATTTGCATTACAGCCGTGAATGAGGATTCAAAATAGCATTAATTTTATAGCATGGATAGCGATAATGACACAGTGTTCACAGAGAAAGCGAGTTTTACTACCCTGAGATGACCTGGCGACTTGTCCAGGCTGTACCCCGCCTTTCGCCCGTAGTCAGCTGAGATAGGCTCCAGCTTGCCTGTGACCCTGTAGAACAGGATAAAGCGGCTAGAGATAATGAGATGAGACGTTGATCTTGCTCCTGAATTTACCCGTGATACGCACTTTAAAACACGCACCTTCACTGAGCTAATGACACTGCAAACACCTCAGTGGAGGAACCGTCTGGGTAATGAGATGAGCAGGATCATCTTTAACCAACATTTAACTTATGGTATAAACACAACAGAAGGCAATTTAGACAAATCTATGCATGCATGCATATACGCGTGTGTGAGTGATAAATTCTTAAGGGGGGTTGGACTGCGCTCCCCAGCCACTCATGCATCAGGAATGCAAACGCTAACGTGGCCTGAAAGAGGATGCCCACGCAGACTTGACCAGTTATTGCGACTGCTTTAGTTTATTTACAGCAGAGACGAGCGAAAGAAAGGAGGGAGGAAGAGACTGCAGTGGATCTGTGCATCTAATCCCCTTTCTGAGTTGGCAGTGTATCGGATACTGCAGTACGGAGGGCATCAGGTGCTGTGATTTTTAAAAACACCCTGTACTGCATGTTCTGTATTTAGTGGCCTCTTTAGTCCACATCTCTAACTTATTTATTCTGCTTGCAGGTGCACAAAAACTACAGCTCGATTTTGCTGCATGCATAATTTGCCTTAAATAAGTTATATAGTTTAAAAAAAAAAAAAGGATGGGTTTGTTTACTTTTCTTGGGAGAGTGTGTGAGTGTGTTGTGGACACACTGAATGAATCGGCACCAATTCAGCAGTGACGAAAGCTCCTCTGTTTATAAGTAATATAAACTTCAAGCTTCTAGACAATACAATACATTTTTGATTTCCAAGGCAACAAGTTGCCATCTGATACCTTGGAATCTACTGCGCTACAATACGACATGCGTCAATACCATACAGTTACAGGCAAGCCAAAAAAAAAGGGCCACATGGTGCCGTAGTGGTTAGCGCTGTCGCCTCACAGCAAGGTTCTGGGTTCAAACCCAGCTGCCAGCACGGGCCTTTCTGTGCGGAGTTTGCATGTTCTCCCCGTGTCTGTGTGGGTTTCCTCCGGGTGTTCCGGTTTCCCCCACAGTCCAAAGACATGCAGTTAGGTTAACGTGAAGTGCCCTTGAGCAAGGTACCTGACCCCTGACTGCTCCCTGGGTGCTCTAGTGTGGCTGCCCACTGCTCTGGGTGTGCGCGCGCGCGTTCACTGCTTCAGATGGGTTAAATGCAGAGGATGAATTTCACTGTGCATGAAGTGTGCATGTGACAAGGGTTTCTTCTTCTTCCATTATATTACTTACATGGAGCGGACATGACATGTGTCAGTGTCATACAGTTACAGGCAAAAAATAAATGTAAAAAAGTCTATATTATTTATACTTTAAAAAAAAAAAATTTACAGCCGTCTCCTTTTTTCATTATAAATTTATGATCGTTACACTGATTTATTTAAAAATAAATAAATAATATCGGTGCCAGTGATCCTCACCACAACCAACACACAGGGTCCCAAATGGCACACTATATCTATCTAACGCCTACTGAACACTAGAATACATTCAGAATCACTGTACTGCTGACACTACATGATTCAACACTTATGATCCTTTGGGTTGTGGATGTAGCAGTGTACGCAATACGAGAGAGATCACAGACTATACTACTATCTTTCTCCCCGGAGAGATCCATGCCAAAGCGTGGCACTCACCAAATCCAGCTCCCTCATGAAAATATAAACACAAGAACTGTCTCATGTCAAGATCAACTGGCTGTGCTGATTGTTTCTGCATTAAAAATGTGGAGAAAGGATTGTTTGCAGAGACGCAACCAGTGAGAACTGTTTGTTCTGCAAAGAGAACTGGAGGGACGGCATCAAGAAGGTATTGGATTACTCATCGGAAGGTTCCGAGATCAAATCAACACTGTTAAGCTGCCCCTGTTGGGCCCTTGAGCAAAGGCCTTAACCTTCAACTGCCTGGTTGTATAAATGAGCTAAAAGTCCTTTCACGTCTGTCAAATGGCATAAAATATATGTAGCCAATTGTGCACTAGGGGATCATACGCTGGGTCTCGATGCACATTTTTCCACACTTGTACTTGCTAGTTTGAGTATATACAGCCCCGCCTAGCAGTATTGGCACCCCTTAATTTTATTCACAACTTTTGTAATATCTCCAGAAATAAATGGAAATGGACACAACTTGCGATACCAAGATCTTTTAATTGAAGGTCCAAAGGAACTGAAAAGTTGTTTTCGTTCAAAATAGGCATTTTAATTTCTAAGACAACAAAAAACAGAAATAGAGCAGGTGCAGGAATATTGGCACCCCTCCTTAGTATTTGGTTGCACGCCCTTTGGCAGCGATGACGGCCTCCAAACGTTTCCTGTAGCCATCAATGAGCTTCTTGCATTTGTCTTGTGGTATTTTCTCCCACTCTTCCTTCGCTATGCGCTCTAGGTCTTGGATATTTGAAGGATTCCTTCTGCCAATGGCAGATTTCAACTCCCCCCAAAGATTCTCAATTGGATTGAGGTCAGGACTCATTGCTGGCCATTTCAAAACAGTCCATTTTTTCTTTTCTAACCATTTTTGTGTGCTTTTAGATGTGTGTTTGGGGTCTTTGTCCTGCTGGAGTACCCAAGATCTTCGCCTCAAACCGAGCTTTCTTACACTGGGCAGGACATTTTGCTCCAAAATCTGTTGATAATCTTCAGATTTCATAATACCTATGACACGGGTAAGGCCTCCAGTCCCAGATGCAGCAAAGCAGCCCCACAGCATTATTGATCCTCCACCATGCTTGACTGTTGGTCGGGTGTTCTTTTCTTTGAATGCTTCATTGCAGCGCCTGTAAACATACTGCCTGTGAGAATTCCCAAAAAGCTCTACTTTTGTCTCATCTGTCCACAGGACATTTTCCCAGAAGGACTGTGGCTTGTCCAGGTTCTCTTTCGCAAACTCCAGACGCTCCTTTGTGTGTCTTTTTTTCAATAATGGGGTCTTCCTTGGCCTCCGCCCATGTAGCCCTGTTGTGTTGAGTGTGCGCCTTATGGTGCTTCTTGAAACAGTTACCCCAGACTGTTCCAGGTGGGCCTGCAGGTCCGTAGATGTTAACTGAGGTGATTCTGCCACCAATCGCACCAACCTTCGATGACTTCTATCATTGATTTTTCTCTTACCCCCACGCCCAGGGAGGTTCTTGACAGTTCCATGCTTCAAATATTTCTTAACATTACGCACTGTTGACACAGGGATACCAAGCTCTTTGGAGATGGCTTTATATCCTTTGGAGCTCTTGTGTTTGTCAACAACTGCATTTCTTGTTTCTTCAGACAGCTCTTTTGTCTTCACCAAAGGGACTGAGTGAAACAGTTGGTTTTTCAAAACAAATCTCATCATTCACTGGCCATTTCATGTCACATGGGCACAGACAGGTCTTCACAGGTGATTTCCATTTGTAATTTACCATAGGTGAGTCAAATTAGGTTTAGTTAGGTTAGGTTTTAGGACTAACAGCAAAGGGTGCCAATACTAGTGATACAGCAAGATTTACCTTTTTCATTTTTTTTCACTCCAATTGTTTTTTTTTATTTTGTTGATACTTTGCTCCTTTATATTAACCACGAGCTATCTGTAGAAAAATTCTGCATCACTACATCACTTTTGTTCAGGAGATGCTTAACTTTAAGTACATAAACTTCAAGGGTGCCAATACTACTAGGCGGCACTGTAAGTGCATTCACGCTGAATTATGACAACATGCAGTGCACATGGAGTACCCATTACAGTGCACTCATAACAGTCAAAAAGTTACGTGAAACACTAGATACTTCTCACCCTCAGTGCTCACTGACTTGACTACGAAGTAGAAGGGGAGGGACCACCAACCTATTTTCAGCCAGTTGGAGGAGGGCACATGGTCGACGCTAATCCCCGTCGTGTGAAACGGGGTATGCACAAAGCAAGGAAAATTTAAAAACGTAAAAATTCATTTTACTTTACAGCCATTTAGCAGACGCTCTTATCCAGAGCAACCTACAACATACCCCCCAGGTTGCTCTGGGTAAGGTGCCTTGCTCAAGGGCACTTCAGGCATTCCTGCTGGTCCAGGGAATTGAACTGGCAACCTTTTTGTCCCAGAGCTGCTTCTCTAACCTTTACAGCTTCCCCATTTCTAAGAGATGGACAACATAAGCTGGCAGATATTTGAAGAAGCCATGGCCTAACGGTTAGAGAAGCAGCTTTGAGACCAAAAGGTCACCGGTTTGGTCCCCTGTGCCAGCAGGAATGGCTGAAGTGCCCTTGAGCAAGGTCCCTAACCCCCAACTGCTCCCTAGGCAGCACCGGGTATGTTGCACATTGCTCTGGATAAGAGTGTCTACTAAATGCCTGTAATGTAATATTTTGGCAGGTGATGTGATGATCATGGTCAAATGTTACAATAGTTGCTTCCGATAGTCATCGGGACAACACTACCCTGTAGAAATTCACGCAAGTACAGTGTCTACAGTGTACTACATGGACGTGTACTAACTGAAGTATCCGGATTGAGATACAGCAATAATCTAAACCCATGTCAGCTCAATTCTATAGGTGGTGGTTTCATACCAAAACAGTTCTAGGGGCTTATTTGAGGAACTACCCCCTGGGGACCCCCCCAAGTACAACATGCCTTCATGGGCTCTTTTTACATTTGCACCACCAGTAAGAACACTGCAGTGATGGAAGGCGGTTTGTTAGCAGGACTTTAGCATGAAATCCTAAGGAAGGTTTGACCAAATCTTTTTATATTTTACTTTGATCAAAAACCACGTAGTATTTCCTCCATCACATACAGTGGTGCTTGAAAGTTTGTGAACCCTTTAGAATGTTCTATATTTCTGCATAAATATGACCTAAAACATCATCAGATTTTCACACAAGTCCTAAAAGTAGATAAAGAGAACCCAGTTAAATAAATGAGACAAAAATATTATACTTGGTCATTTATTTATTGAGGAAAATGATCCAATATTACATATCTGTGAGTGGCAAAAGTATGTGAACCTTTGCTTTCAGTATCTGATGTGATCCCCCTGTGCAGCAATAACTGCAACTAAACGTTTGCGGTAACTGTTGATCAGTCCTGCACACCGGCTTGGAGGAATTTTAGCCCGTTCCTCCATACAGAACAGCTTCAACTCTGGGATGTTGGTGGGTTTCCTCACATGAACTGCTCGCTTCAGGTCCTTCCACAACATTTCCATTGGATTAAGGTCAGGACTTTGACTTGGCCATTCCAAAACATTAACTTTATTCTTCTTTAACCATTCTTTGGTAGAATGACTTGTGTGCTTAGGGTCGTTGTCTTGCTGCATGACCCACCTTCTCTTGAGATTCAGTTCATGGACAGATGTCCTGACATTTTCCTTTAGAATTCGCTGGTATAATTCAGAATTCATTGTTCCATCAATGATGGCAAGCCGTCCTGGCCCAGATGCAGCAAAACAGGCCCAAACCATGACACTACCACCACCATGTTTCATAGAGAGGATAAGGTTCTTATACTGGAATGCAGTATTTTCCTTCCTCCAAACATAATGCTTCTCATTTAAACCAAAATTTCCATGTTGGTCTCATCTGTCCACAGAACATCTTTCCAATAGCCTTCTGACTTGTCCACATGACCTTTAGCAAACTGCAGACGAGCAGCAATGTTCTTTTTGGAGAGCAGTGGCTTTCTCCTTGCAACCCTGCCATGCACACCATTGTTGTTCAGTGTTCTCCTGATGGTGGACTCCTGAACATTAGCATTAGCCAATGGGAGAAAGGCCTTCAGTTGCTTAGAAGTTACCCTGGGGTCCTTTGTGACCTCACTGACTATTGCATGCCTTGCTCTTGGAGTGATCTTTGTTGGTCGACCACTCCTGGGGAGGGTAACAATGGTCTTGAATTTATTCTGTTTGTACACAATCTGTCTGACTGTGGATTGGTGGAGTCCAAACTCTTTAGAGATGGTTTTGTAAGCTTTTCCAGCCTAATGAGCATCAACAATAATTTTTCTGAGGTCCTCAGAAATCTCCTTTGTTCGTGCCATGATGCACTTCCACAAACATGTGTTGTGAAGATCAGACTTTGATAGATCCCTGTTCTTTAAATAAAACAGGGTGCCCACTCACACCTGATTGTCATCCCATTGATTGAAAACACCTGACTCTAATTTCACCTTCAAATTAACGGCTAATCCTAGAGGTTCACATACTTTTGCCACTCACAGATATGTAATATTGGATCATTTTCATCAATAAATAAATGAACAAGTACAATATTTTTGCCTCATTTGTTTAACTGGGTTCTCTTTATCTACTTTTAAGATTCGTGTGAAAATCTGATGATGTTTTAGGTCATATTTATGCAGAAATATAGAAAATTCTAAAGGGTTCACAAACTTTCAAGCACCACTGTATAAAGTACACTCAAAGCCTGGACTTCTCAGCCTGTCCATTTGTCTGTGCTCCCTCCCCCCATTTGTTTTAATGTGAGCGTTAAGAGGTGTTATTTACATGGCTAAAGGTTTTACACAGATTTTTTATTTTTAAAAATGGTGGTTGTTGATCTGTGGTTGGTAGAAGAGAGCAACTGGACTTGCTTGAAGATTCTTGAAAACGTTTCGCCTCTCATCCTAAAGGCTTCCCCAGTTCTGTCTGACTAATAGATAGTTTTCACTGACGTCACGGCATTCCGGGGAACGCCCCCCCCCAGCTGCCATCTTGGGGGTCAAACAAAACGGACCATCGCCACTACCGGCTACGTTATCTCGGACGAATTTATGAAGTTATATAGTCAGTTTTCTAAAATAAAGATCAATGTCGGCAAAATCAAGCAAACAGAAGTATATAGATACATTAGACGACATCTCACGACAACGGTATGCAGCCAAACTGGCCTTGATTGGGGGAATTGACCCCTACGAAGTGGACAAAGATGCATTTTCAAGTGACTATGCAGGGCTGCCAAAGCCTGAAACTGCCAAAGCCTGCTCCAAAGCCTGAAACTGCCTTCATCAAACTTTAAAGGCTGTCTGATATATACAACTTTATATATTCACAGCGCGCCTTTTGGCGGATGCCACCTGAATCGCGCAGATCCGATTTTTTTATTTTTGGGGGGGGGCGTTGGAGTGTCTGATTATAATTTCAAAGTAAATTCTGTATTAAAATTACTAAATAAGCAAATCCATTACAGTCCATGAAACAGGAAGTATAAGGATGAGAAAAAAAACAGCTTAAATTGGAAAGCTGCGCACATATGCGCAGTCCTGCACACCACTTGGGCTGCGTAAATGTGCGCAGCTTTCCGATTTAAACTGTTTTTTTTCTTCATCCTTATACTTCCTGTTTCATGGACTGTAACGGATTTGCTTATTTAGTAATTTTAATACAGAATTTACTTTGAAATTATAATCAGACACTCCAACGCCCCCCCTAAAATAAAAAAAAATCGGATCTGTGCGATTCAGGCGGCATCCGCCAAAAGGCGTGCTGTTTGCATCCCAAACACAAATCAAATCATACAGAATAGACCTAAAATGTTTTTCAAAAATGACCCTTGCGTGAGTGAAGTGACAAGTGTCAAATAGAAACGTGACAAACGAGCGATATTAAGTGTACATTACAATGTAATGTTAATGTAGCCCAGTTAGGCATTCTCCAGAGATTGTTCACATGAAGTTTTGGTTTCCAAAAACAAACTTCAACACAATTGATTGTTTATTTAAACAATTTACCACTTATAAAATGATCGGAGCAGACTTTGCTGTGTTTGGAAGGCTGATAATCCTTGCGGTTGATTCTCGCAAGCCATAGATTTCTCCTTTGTATGCGGAGTTTGTTTGCTCGCCTTCGTGCGCCCGTACAGTGGGAATTCCATAAAAGCTCCGCTTGACGTCATCATCTGACCCATTACGACAGCCGTGAATACAACAGGTGTGCACCATTGCTAGCTTTAAATAGCCTGCTTGGGTTCTTTTGAAGACTTTGTACTCGCGCGTTACAATGTGTGCTCAGTCACCCGTATGGTAAGCTTGACCCCCAAGATGGCCGCCACTAGGGAATCCCCGACTCGGTGACGTCATGTGCAAACTATCTATGGGGAGTATCAGATATTTATCCTCTCATGGATCATCATAGAATCCGAATCAGAATGCTGATGGCTGCATTGTAGGTGGCTGATTAAAGATGTCATAGACACCCACCTCTGTTCTATGATGGTCGTTCCAGGTTGACAAAAATGAACGATCCTCTCTGGCTAAGATGTCTGCCAGTTTTCTGGAAGTCCTCTCATACTCCCGCACCAGTTGAAGGGATCTCATCCCAAAGTGCATAGAAGTAGCAAGTCCAGTTGCTCTCTTCAACCAACCACAGATTGCTATGTACCTGGATGACTGAGATTCTTCACAGATACGTTTCTTTCTACGCACTTTGGGATGAGATCCCTTCGACTGGTGCGGGAGTATGAGAGGACTTCCAGAAAACTGGCAGACATCTTAAGTGGAGTTTACATTAGACCGTATCAGCGGATCATCAGATTAACGTTTTTAAAAACGATTAGTGTGCACACAGCAACGCCAATACACGATTCGCGTGCACACAGCAACGCCAATACACAGATACGCTAATCACATGACTAATTAGACGGCACGCAAGTTGAAATGTAATGTGTAAATTTCTCCTCAGCGGCTCGGCTCCGCAGGCATCCTGCGCTCCAAATCACTCCGCCCTGAACAGCGAGTGCCCTCTGGAGGGTGCGCACTCCCTGGCCCTGCGCAGCTCACAGAGCGCGCGAGTGAAGCGCACGAACAGTGATTCGGGACTGAGCCGCTGTGTGTGAGATCCCAGTGCATATCGGGCATGCGCAAGTCACTTACCACTTGCAAGTGGAAGGATGGCAAGCCTAAAGACAATCATAACTACACAATGGGCAGTATTTGCATCAGTATTTGCATCAGTATTTCTGCATGGAGTTTGCATGTTCTTTGCACCTGCATGGGCTTCCTCCAGGTGCTCTGGTTTCCCCCACAGTTCAAAAGACATGCAGGTTAGGCATATTAGACACACAAATTCACCCATAAAGATATTTTCTCTCAAACATTTTTTGCAGCGCATACTGCTCGCTCAGAGGGCAAATTCACATGGACGCAAGCGACCGTTCGAGGTGCACAAATGTGACGTTACGAAGCACTGTATTAAACTGGTTAACTAAGAAGTTTCAGATGTGCTTGGCTTTTTTTGTTTTTTACAAAAAGTAAAATACCTTGCATAGTTGTCCAGTATGGCTAATTTTGCATGACAACGGGTGTCTATAGTGATGTGCACATAATTGCCCTAGATGCACAAAAGATTGCCCGTGGTAATCATTGGCGCCCTGCCCTCTTAGAAAGCTAGCTGGAACACAGACGCACACTTCCAGAAAAGCACCTTTTTTTTTTCCACAATAGCACTGAGAAAATAATTCAGTTTTCCTCGACAAGTCTGATTCATCATGTAGTTTCATGTCCAAGAAGTGAATTAGTACATCTCCTCTCATTATAGCGCACTGATACCTTCACACGGAGTTGTACCATTTTTTTTTTTTTTTTTAGACAGGGCGGACGGACCAGGGCATTCGCCCGCCTGGCCGTGCCCGACGAGGAGCACTCTTGGCCGGCTTGGGAGGCAGACGGCAGCCCCTCCTGGAAGTGTGGTTTTACCATGGGCCTCATGCAGAAAAATGACAAAGTCCCAATTTTACCATTGGGCTCGAGTTGTACCATTTTTTTTTTTTTTTTTAAAGACAGGGCGGATGGACCAGGGCATTCGCCCGCCTGGCCGTGCCCGAAGAGGAGTGAAGGTATCAATGCGCTGTCAAAGCGTGCAGATGATGTTAGTACGCCTGTCATTATAGTGCGGACTTTCCATAGCATAGAAAATCGCTACGTTTCAATTTGTGTAACTGAACTTGTTTCATATCACTGGTCATATAAACCTATGTAAACAGGAAAAACGCGGAAGAGTTTGGTCGCATCTAACTACAGCCCCAAAAAATACCATTGGCCATGCTGAGCCTAGCTACATTGCTAACAGGAGTGACAGCGCGTCTGACTGACTGGGAGGTCGCGCAAAGCTCGGAGAGGTACGGAGCAGCTCGTCTCAATTCAGAGATCATTATATTTCATTATGGAAGTACAGTGGACTGTTCCTTTAACACGCAAATATTCTAATTTGCACTTCTGTTTTTTCTTAAAGCATGTTCTCTCCCCAATATCGCGCCACTTCCACTTGCATTCATTTCATTTGCCCAGCTTCTGTTTAAATGAAACATGAACATGAAACCGTTTTTGTCTCTGCTTTCTTTATGAGCTTGCAGGTGGAATTGTGTGCTACATTTCTTTATCAGTACAAAATGTCGTCATTTAGCAGCACCGTGAGTAAATGTCACATCAACAATGCTCTTATTGTTCCCAACGGTAGCATCTCCAGGCGATACACTAAAAACAAAAAAAAAAAGTTACTCATGTGGAAGTGCTTTACATAAAAAGGCATTTTCCAAAGTGCATTTACACTGAAGTGTGCGCGCGGCTGGTGCGGAGTCATGATTAGGGTCGTTATGGTATCACCGTTTCATGGTCCGTCACTCTGGATGAGTAGAGGTCACCTCACTGTTGACTTGTACACAGAGAAAAGAAAAAAAAATTCCTAGTTTGGTTAATTAAAACATACTGCTTTCGGTCTCCTTTTCTTTCATCTTATTAGTGACAACTTGATGCTGTCAAAGCAAGACGTTTTATGGATACACGTTCTCAAAAGTATATTTTTCAGACTGGACTGCATGGGGAGGTGGGATGTATTTAGTCTCATCCATCCATCGGTCATGTCAGCTTTTATTTAACAGATTGGGCATGTAACGGTCTGCAAAAATAACACCTTGTTTCACCTTCTATAAACTGACCAGTAGAAAATAACCTAATGTAAAATAAGTCCCATCCAAATTGACATCTTGGTAAAAAAAAAAATTCCATCAGGCAAGGGATTTCTGCACTAGTGTTTAAAGCATCAGAACAACTTGTTTTCAATCAAAAGGAAAACAAACTAGACTTTTTAAAAACAGAATAAAATAGACAAAATGTTCGAAAAGATTTTTAACAAGACTGCTCCGAGAGCACAATATCCCCCGCTGGCAACTATGCCGTAACTCTGGTAAAATGCGACTAAATTGAACAAAATTGCAATGTGTGTATTATGGCCCTTTTCCACTACCCTTTTTCAGCTCACTTCAGCCCGACACGGCTCGCGTTTCGACTACCAAAAACCAGCACGACTCAGCTCGCTTCAGCCCTGCTTAGCCCCTAAAACTCGTACGGCTTTGGAGTGGGGCTGAAGCGAGCCGAGTGAGGTTGGGGGCGTGAGCAGACACTCCCCTGTGCACTGATTGGTGAGGAGGAGTGTCCTCACATGCCCACACACGCCCCGCGAGCACGCTGGGATCTGTAAATACCGCAAACCCGGAAGGAGAAGAATTCCGAAAATTTCTGAAGCCTTATGCGCCTCGCCTCATCTATACGCTCTTGCCAGTATCTGTTGGCGTTGTCGGTGACAACAAGCCACAGAACCAAGACCAGCAACACTAACGACTTCATGTTTATTGTTTACTATCCGGGTCGTGAGACTACCGCTTAAAAGCTCACTGATGTCACTGTTTGCGCTGCTTAACGACATCACGTGACGTCCACCCACTTTCACTAACTCCACCCAGTGTGTCCACCCACTTCCAGCCAGCACGGTTCAGCGCGGTTGTAGTCGAAATGCAACTTCAACAGCCCCGCTCGGCTCGACTCAGCCCGACTCAGCACGGCACGGCTCAGCCGCGTTTGTAGTGGAAAAGCAGCAATAGTGACACATAGCAAAGAATCCGGTCAAGTTTCATGAAATTCCTCCAAAAATTGTGAGCGGAGTTGATTTCAGAAGGTGAGCACCCTTCCCAGGACAGACAAAAATCGCCATGACATAATCCACCTTCGGGCCTTTGGGCCAGCAGGGGATAAAAACCCAGAGAACCTCAGGAGACACTTCCAGGGGTTTAAAGGTTACGGACTTCCTTGCACAGGTGAACGCCACAAACATGTCATGGTCATGTGACCTACCAATGATGTGAATACCATCAATAAAAAGCTTATAATTTCCGCTTTCCAAAGAATTTTCTCTTATTAAAGGAGATACACAGAACCATGGCCTCGCTTTTTATTTATAAATGCCTTGAGATGTCAAGAATGGCACAGGAATAGTTTTAAGTGTTAACAATAAATCTAATATAGTAATTTTTAAGATTAAAGTGATTCATATAGGTAGCGGTCTGAGTGAATGACCTTGACGTCCGTAACGTCACAGCAGGAAGGCTATCGGTCTCGTCGCCATTTCCGCTATACTAAAACACAGAGCTGACTGCAACTCCGATCTTCCATTTTGAGCCAATTTATCGCCATGCCACGTAGATGTGTTACTGGCCGGTGCAGCAACACGACAGAAGGTGGATTTACGTTGCGTTCATGGCCCAAGAATGTTCAAACTGCAAAGATTTGGATGTGTTTTGCGAGAAATTCATGGGCACCTATGAAGTGGTCTCTCCTCTGCTCTGCACATTTTACTGAAGACTCATACGAAACCTCTGATCTGTTGACGAGCATTGGCTATAAGCCCGTATTGAAAGAGGGTGCAGTCCCAACAATTAAAGGAAAAGAAAACTACAAGAAAAGGAAAACAAGTTCAGTTGCACCAGTTCTCCCGGAATGTGAGCCAAGCAGTAATGGCGGAGTGCTCAGTATGGACAAAATGGAGAACGAGTGGAGCAGCCGTCTGATTTCTCCACGGGATATGCTTGCCTCAGCAGCAATACCTCTCGCCCTTATGTGGAAGAAGCGAATGAACAGAGAACTGAATGAACAACTGAAAGTCAGATTGTTTCAAAACAATCAGCCACAAGATCGGCCTTCAAGAAGCGAGAACACAGATGGGTAAGATGCGACTCATTTGGATACATCACAACACTTGTTTACCTGCATTTAGATTAATACATGTAACAAGTATAAGATTATTTAATTTGCTTCAGAATGCAATTGTCTCAGTTCATCTGATTATTTAATTAGCCTCATGTTTCATCAGTGAAAATGCATGCATGTTGCACAAGTCATAACCCCAATCCTGTTTTAACGAGAGTTACACGAGACTGTCAGTTCAATTCCATCCAATTCTCTAGACGGCTTTGTTCTCTGGCTTTACCATATTTCGTAAGGTGGGGGCCTACGTGGCCGACGTGTTACTATCGGATTCACCTTCCGATGGTTTGAACCGACACGGTTCTACGTGTATAGCAGTAGCATGTACACACACACTCCAATTTCAGGACCATCACAGTCAGATGTATTACTATCTGAGGAATCTCCGATAAACCCGAACAAAGAGGCCATTACAACCACTCTCGCCTGCAGAGTCTGGCTTTGGTCTATAGCTGTAAAAGGTCTCGGCCTTAAAACTGGTTGCCGCAGTGACGTCACGCACTCAGGGCTGGCTGGCTCAGTGGGGCAGCTCGAATGCCAACTTTGCGGGCGATTTTAGCTCAAAAATATCTTTAAATTCCCAATTATGCAGCATACAGGAGTCAAGGATTGAGATACTATCCACTCAGAAATGTATTTAAAAATAAAGGTTCTGCATATCTGCTTTAAGATCTGTTCAGTACTTTGGGAATAACAGCAGGTTGAAGTTGGTACAACAGAGTAAAAACTCTGCTTGCAGGACGTCAGGAAACTGCTGGTGCTTTTTAAGTTACGGGAAAGCGGTCAGGCTCTCTCTCTTCTGATCAGTTTCCGACTGGATTACTCGTGAATATCAAAATCAGATAACTTTTATAGGGATGTTCTCTCGCTCTCACTGTTTGATGACGTATTCAGCAAAAATTTCCATGTGTTCGTTTTGATGTTACGATTCACAGGAGACTTTGGAGTTTTCGTAGCTTTACCTACTTATTTTTTCAAATCAATCTGATTCATGTAAATAAAATAACCATTTTAGAATATAACTGTAGTTGGTTTGATGAAAAATATTGAGATCTTAGTGATCGGAATGATATTTTTTTAAAAACCGGAAGTCAGAAACACAAGTGTCAATTTCAATTCAATTAACTGGAATTGTTTATTGGATGTGGCTCTCAGTTGTTTTTTTTCCCCCCCAAGGTTAGCCTTGAAAGCTGTAAATAGTAATCGAAATACTCTCATATAAAACACTAGTAGGCCCTACTTAGAAATACAAAGGCTGACAGAATAATAATAATAAATTTATATAGCGCCTTTCAAAAAACCCAAGGATGCTTTACAATTATAGACAAGGAAAGAAAAAAATAAAAGTATAATAAAAAATAAAAAGTAAAAAGTCCACCAAGTAGGGGTCAGGATGTAATTCCCGTGGTGTAGCAACCACAGTCCCACCAAAAGGTGCACGAAAACAAGTCCCACATCTCCAGCACTGCCGCCGTGACGCCGTCAGCAACATCGCTCGAACACCAAGCCATGGATCCATACAGCGAGCAGAAAAGCTCCGCCACGCAGAGCGCTGGTGTGTCCCAAACCGCCTGCACAGCCGCCGCGACGCCACCGAGCAACATCGCTCGGAACATCACGCCAAGCGTTAAAGCACAGAGCACTGGACAACCACGATGTAAATTGAACAACAGGCTCACTGCAGTCCACAGCTCAGAGTGCAGGCATCACCCACAGCGAACCAAGGCCTGGAGGGAACTGACGCCCAAAACTGGGTCTGGAGCTACACCACAACCGGCGGACAAAAACACTCAAACAAACTACACAAACGCACAGGAAAGAAAAAAAATAGAAAAATAAAATAAGAGCTCCGGTGAGAAGCGGCAGCCAGAACGCGCACAACGTACTCTCAACCGGAAACGGAAAAGAAACAGAGCAGAAAGAGGGTATTAGAAATAATCTTCCTTTTTTTTTTTAGTGTACCAATTTAACGGTTTTACCCAAGTAGCATAATTAACACTAATTAAATACTAATTTTTCAAAATTTGTATTCAGTATACTACCATCTATGTGCCTGACAATTTCCATGTAAATATCTTGAAAAATACAAATGTTAAGAAAAAAAAAAAACTTTTGACCTCATTCGTTAATGAGGTCCATTCTGGATTATGTTGTCTGAATACATATTACGGCAGTTTTCTAAAAATTCAGCCATTTCTTCAGTCTTTGATTTGTAATATCTCAACAATGGATAAACATTTTAATTCTGTAAAAAGTATGTTGTTTAGCATTCAATTCTAAATTCAATGAGACCAGTTTGAAGCAATTTGGATTGAATTTTCACCTGATATGCCTACCATCGTATTCCAATTCTTACTATCGGGAGATGGAGGAGCAAAGACTGTCATGGGGGGATGGGGAGATGAATGAATGAATGTTTAACACAGAAACCTCAAGTAAAGGGGGGGGGGGGGGGGGGGGGGGGGGTTGCGCTGCAAACCACACACGAAAACATGTCCAGAACACCTGGGGGGGGGGGGGGGGGGGGGGGGGGCGCGACACACACTGCATGTACACTACCGTTCAAAAGTTTGGGGTCACTTTGAAATGTCCTTATTTTTGAAAGAAAAGCACTGTTCTTTTCAATGAAGATCACTTTAAACTAATCAGAAATCCACTCTATACATTGCTAATGTGGTAAATGACTATTCTAGCTGCAAATGTCTGGTTTTTGGTGCAATATCTCCATAGGTGTATAGAGGCCCATTTCCAGCAACTCTCACTCCAGTGTTCTAATGGTACAATGTGTTTGCTCATTGCCTCAGAAGGCTAATGGATGATTAGAAAACCCTTGTACAATCATGTTAGCACAGCTGAAAACAGTTGAGCTCTTTAGAGAAGCTATAAAACTGACCTTCCTTTGAGCAGATTGAGTTTCTGGAGCATCACATTTGTGGGGTCGATTAAATGCTCAAAATGGCCAGAAAAACGTCTTGACTATATTTTCTATTCATTTTACAACTTATGGTGGTAAATAAAAGTGTGACTTTTCATGGAAAACACAATTGTCTGGGTGACCCCAAACTTTTGAATGGTAGTGTAAGAGCAGCACTGGAGCTCATGAATACACACTGTGCACGTTCATGACCCGTGTCCCACATTACAAGCCCAAACTGACCATAGGGGAGCTCTCCCTGGCTCCTCGGCATCTGCATACTTATAGCCTGCATGAACATTTTCATATCGTGATAAATATCGTTATCAGGAAGATATTGCAATAGCGAAAATATTGAAATATAAATTTGAGGTTATATCATTGTCGTACTGGGAACCCTTGATTTTCAACTAGATCACCACACTGAAAATCTCAAACCCCTAGTCATGATGGACTGGGTGTGTGATCAACTCTGGGCAAAAACCTACATCAAGTCCATCAGAGATCATAATTAATAATAGAAATGTTTTTTTTAACCCTGTGTGTGTGAAGCTGTAATCCGCAGGCAGAGCTGTACTGTTCTAGCTTCAGGCTATAAAAGCAGGAGGATCTAAATTTCACACTTCATTTCATGAGGATGACGCCTCAGGGCAGGCAAAAACTGGAGGTGAAAATAAAAACCTCCTCACCTACATTTTTTATTTGCTTGCATTTTTTTTTTTATATCACTTTCCTTGTCAGACAAAAACTGCAAAAAAAAAATTCCCCACCTGAACAGTTCAGAGTGTAAAAGGAGATGCGCTAGTGAAAATAAAATGAGCTAACACACACACACACACTTCACTTTCTAATTGTGTTCCAAGCTGCCCTCTCTTCCGAGCCACTGCACACTGTCGCATGCTTTACCAAAGTGATACTTTTCTCATTGCGTGCAAGTGTGGCTTGTGCTGTTTAAAGCATGTTGAGGTTGCAGAAGCAGTGTTGTCCTCCTGTGCAGTAGACGCTGGTGTATCTCTGAGGGTAAAAGTCATATGGTTCTAGCTCACTACCCCTGCCTCTCGCCTCCCTGCCGCCGGTGCAGTGTATTAGTGTGGACAAAAACAGACAGTATTTAAAGGAGATACGCAAAATCTTTATTTTTAAATAAAAGGTGAGTGGAAAGTATCTCCATCCTTGACTCTTGTATGCTACATAAATGGGAATAAATACTATAAAATCAGTGAAAATGCATGCATGTACACGTATGTTAACACCTACTGTTTTAATGAGAGTTGACGCTCATTAAAACAGGATGGGTGTTATGACTTGTGCAACATATATGTACATGCATGCATTTTCACTGATAAAACGTAAAAGCCTAATTAAATAATCAGATGACCTGAGAATCCCATTCTGAAGCAAATTAAATAATCTTATACCGGTAACTTAAACACACAATACAAGTTACATGTATTCATCTAAATGCAGGTAAACGAGTGGTGTTGTTTTGTTTTATATCCAAATGAGTCGGAACTTACCCGTCTGTGTTCTCGCTTCTTGAAGGCCGATCTTGTGGCCGATTGTTTCGAAACAATCTGACTTTCGGTTGTTCATTCAGTTCTCCATTCATTCACTTAAGGGTGAGATACTGCTGCTGAGGCAAGCATATCCAGCGGAGAAATCAGACGGCTGCTCCACTCATTCTCCATTTTCTCCATACTGAGTACTCCGCCATTACCGCTCACCTCAGGCAATTACTAAAACCCGGGATGGGACGTCACCAGTTTTAGCAACAACTGCAGGGAGGTCACTGCCCGAGTGATGCGTCACATCCCCTTCCGTCCCGGGTTTTACCAACAACCCACGGCTCACACTCCGGGAGAACTAGTGCAACTGAACTTATTTTTTTTAAAAATCAATAAATAAAATAAATACTTTCCTTTTCTTGTAGTTTTATTTAATTATTGGTACTGCACCCTCTTTCAATACGGGCTTATAGCCAACGCTCCTCAACAGATCAGAGGTTTCGTACGAGTCTTCAGTAAAATGTGCAGAGCAGAGGAGAGACCACTTCATAGGTGCCCATGAACTTCTCGCAAAACACGTCCAAACCTTTGCAGTTTGAACATTCTTGGGCCATGAACGCAACGCAACGCAAATCCACCTTCTGTCATGTTGCTGCACCGGCCAGCAACACATGTACGTGGCATGGCGATAAATTAGCTCAAAATGGAGGACCGGAGTTGCAGTCAGCTCTGTGTTTTAGTATAGTGGAAATGGCGATGAGACCGATAGACTTCCTGCTGTGACGTTATGGACGTCAAGGTCATTCACTCAGACCACTACCTATATGAATCACTTTAATCATAAAAATTACTATATTAGATTTATTGTTAACACTTAAAACTATTCCTGTGCCATTCTTGACGCCTCAAGGCATTTATAAACGAAAGTGAGGCCATGGCTTTATGCATCTCTTTTAACCCTTTACTAAACTAAACAAGCTGTACATTCAGAGCAGTGAGAAAACTACAGGCGCAGGTCAATCCAAAATGGTAATTACAAATCAGGACACATCCTGTGCTCTTCCTGGAGGAAAGAAGTGTTTTTCTACATAAGCGACTCATTTTTAGCCGATGTCTTTTTACAGAAGACAAGAAGCTTGACATACCGAAGCCAGGAACACTTGTTAGAACGAAATCAGTGGAAGGAAATCCCTCGGCTCAGTCTTACCTCACACGGTTACTGCAGAACTTTGTAAACTGAGGCTGGTTAATGAAGATCAGTCGGGCATCCTCCTGGTCTGCTAACGAGGTCTTCTCTGACGCGTCCTCTGTCTTTTCATATCCTGAAAGAGTAGTGACAAAAATGCACGGCTTACATTACTGAGGTCAGACTCGTTCATGATCAAAAAAAGCATCCTGATGGTGCGCACACAAAGCACAGGAAATATTATGGGAAACGTTTTCACAAACATGGGGAGTTCCTTGCTTCTCTTTTTTTCTTTTTCACATGCTCACTTTGGAGCACGCGATTAACCGGACTAGCCTCTCATTGTTATGCGGCAAGTGGTGCGTTTCACATGTTCTGTGGGAACGGATGTTCTCTTCTACAGAATCACTCATGTAACAGGAAACAGACTGGCATTTCTGCCATGTGGGCAGAGTGAATGAGTGCAGGACACTGCAATTACCAAGGAGGAAACCCACATGGACATGAGATCATCATGCACAACTCCACACAGACTATAACCTGAGCACAGGATTGAGCCCGGGACCCTGGAGGTGTTGAGCTACCCACTGTGCCATATGTCTTGATTAAATTCACTTTTTCCTGTAGTAACTAAAGCAAATATGTTCGGATAGTGGGGTAACGAAACGCAAAGATTTTATCATTATTATTATCCATCCATTATCTCTAGCCGCTTACCCTGTGCAGTGTCTCAGGCAAGCTGGAGTCTATCCCAGCTGACTATGGGCGAGAGACGGGGTACACCCTGGACAAGTTGCCAGGTCATCGCAGGGATGAGACAGACACAAACAATTCACACTCACTGTCAATTTAGAGTCACCAGTTAACCTAACCTGCATGTCTTTGGACTGTGGGGGAAACCGGAGCACCCGGAGGAAACCCACGCGGACACGGGGAGAACATGCAAACTCCGCACAGAAAGGCCCTCGCCGGCCGCTAGGCTCGAACCCGGACCTTCTTGCTGTGAGGCGACAGTGCTAACCACTACACCACCGTGCCACCCATCATTATTAATTTATTGGCGCAATACTACATTTTCTTGTCACATACTGAAATGCTAAGTATCAGCCCATGTCCAGTGAAATTTTTTTTCCTTTAAGAAACTTTTTTTGAAGCACTTAAAAGCACCTTGTACAAAACTGCAGCTTTAATACAAACAACTTACCATAAATAAATAAATAAATAAATAAAAATAGAACAAACCCCCCCCCAAGTATAAAAAAAATAAAATAAAATCTAATTCAGATTTTATTGCTCTCGCCCTCTCAAATCATTTTTACGACTGCCCGGGGCATAAAAATAGAGTTTACATAAACCAGAATCTGTTTACAAGTAGAAAAGGAAAACTTTAAAATATAATAAAAAGATATAAAAGCCAAAAAGTATGGACTATATTTGGAATAACATGCAGTGTAATGCTGTGCAACATTAGGCTGAGGTAGTTGCTATGAAATCGCCAATATACATTTATAAATGTGGGGTGATAAATATTATTTATTAACAGGAATATAGGGGTGTGAGTGTTCAAACAAACCCAAGGTTAGTCCTAGGCGTTTTTCTGACTGAGGGCCCAAATGGCCTGTGGGAAGAAGCTCCTCCTCATTCTCTCTGGGTTGGCCTTCAGGGAGCAGAAACGCTTCCCTGACCAAGACACAAGAGGCTGTTTGGAAACCTGAGGTCCTTCACCATCTTCCTGGTCTTGGTCCAGCACTACGTGCTGTAGATGGACAGATTGCAGGCAAGGGAGCTCAGTGAGGATGAACACCACACCAATATAAATATTTACAGTTACAAAGAGACACAGGGCGGCACGGTGGTGTAGTGGTTAGCACTGTCGCCTCACAGCAAGAAGGTCCTGGGTTCGAGCCCCGGGGCCAGCGAGGGCCTTTCTGTGCGGAGTTTGCATGTTCTCCCCGTGTCCGCGTGGGTTTCCTCCAGGTGCTCCGGTTTCCCCCACAGTCCAAAGACATGCAGGTTAGGTTAACTGGTGACTCTAAATTGACCGTAGGTGTGAATGTGAGTGTGAATGGTTGTCTGTGTCTATGTGTCAGCCCTGTGATGACCTGGCGACTTGTCCAGGGTGTACCCCGCCTTTCGCCCGTAGTCAGCTGGGATAGGCTCCAGCTTGCCTGCGACCCTGTAGAACAGGATAAAGCGGCTACAGATAATGAGATGAGATGAGACAAAGAGACGCCCATTCCTAAACCCAATTCCGATCTCTTTCAGAATCAAAAATATCACACCAATATCCGGTCCACTTTTTTTTGGGCTGGTATCAGTCCGATACCGATCCTGGGTATCGGATCAGTGCCACTTTTAAGGCTAAAAAGCAGACATCTGTGAGTAAATAATTCGAGCCCTGATAAATAGCGTAAGAGTAAAATGACCAATGAACAAGAACCAAGCGCACAGAAGAAAGCGCACACACAAATGTGCTATATTTTTTCTTCAACTCTTTATCCAAGTTACACTGTACATCCAGTACATTCACACGTCCTACGAACTCAACAGCGCACGCCACGCACATGGTACATAACGTTTAGTCAGTAGGACATGAAAGTCTGTAAGCTGTTTCACTACAAAACACACAAACAGTGCGACTCACTGCAGTCTGAAATCAGTCATTTCACAGACTTCCATCCCTCAGTAAAAAAAAATGAACGCAGAGCCAACAGCATAATCCATTATAAGGCGGCAATACATCAAGCTGGAGTATCCGAGCCAGTAGCTGCACTGGCAAAACAAAGAGCGTGCAAGAAGTGAGAAATCTGAACTGATCATTCAGACACAAAGAACAGAAACCAGAGCGTGAAGGACGTAGTAGCTCATCTTGGCCTGCCATCAACAACAGAACTGAAATGTGACAGAGGAGCAACCTCCACGACAAATTGTTTACAAAAAAAAAAAAAAAAGGGACTAAAATTTTTGTTCCGCGAGGGAAGCTCAACCCAAAACATCAAATCTGAACTGAATTCGCATGATAAATGAAAGAGGAGATATGTTGTTTTCTTCTGACTAGAATTGTATTAAGTTGGCCTAATTAGTGTGCTTACTCGAGCACACAGCAGCCGAAGGCAAGCACACTATTGTTAGGGGCCAAGCAGCGGAGCTGCAGGCACCTCTAGTGTTTCTATGGTTTCTTATTATTATTATTATTATTATTATTTCAAGCATCTTTCTTCCGTATAGAGGATTTCGACGTGACGTCACAGGTGACGTGATGCCCCGGTGTCCGCCATTTTGAAGGTCAAGCTAGCTAATGTCAACAACACCATAGCTGGTATGTTACTGTAGCAATGTTTACGTTCAGTCATTTGGATGACTGTTAAAACCTTTCAGTCTCAAGTTTTTCCTTTACTGGATTTACTAGTTTACTGAGCTAGCGCGCTAGCACCCAGCCTGCCCGAGCGCGCTAGCTCAGTAAACTAGTAAATCCAGTAAAGGAAAAACTTGAGACTGAAAGGTTTTAACAGTCATCCAAATGACTGAACGTAAACATTGCTACAGTAACATACCAGCTATGGTGTTGTTGACATTAGCTAGTGCTAACAGCTAGCTGCTAGTAAACTGCTACAACACAGACACCGACCCTAATAATACAGTTCTTGGTCATTGCCTGGTAACAGCAAATTTATAACGGGCCATGTCTCAGACTAAGAAGTTATTTCAATGACATTTTATAACATTTTGTTTATCCTGAGGACCGAAAGTAAATGAAAATGTGAACAAACCTTAGCTGTAATAAGATGGCGACCACCGGCTCCAGGGACGACCCACTGATGTAGGCATGTTACCCAGCCTGGTTTTTAGCGACATAGGTATACAGATCATGTAGGCCTAAGTCAGGTAAAGACGAGGGCTTCGTGTACTTCCGTACGTCAGTGAACAATCCTGGTGGAAGCAGGTAAACGTCGTTCTCCAAGCCTGCTAACCTCAATTTTTGCAAATACCTCTCCCTCTGCTCGCCCTACATCGCTGGATAGTGAAGGTGTTTTCTGCATCTCGCTCCTTTTTCTTTTATGTTTTTTCCCTGGTATTTCCCACACGCCTGACCGCAGGTCAGGAAGATCACCTGCGCTGCAAAGCCAGAAAAAGATAGCCTGGTAACGTGTACGGATCACGTACACCAGCATCATTGATTTTCTGGCGATATCGCTTCTTACTCGCGTCATCTAGGCCGGATAAA
The DNA here is from genome assembly GCF_027579695.1 of Neoarius graeffei. Lineage (NCBI taxonomy): Eukaryota > Metazoa > Chordata > Actinopteri > Siluriformes > Ariidae > Neoarius > Neoarius graeffei. The sequence continues at coordinate 68,793,768 of NC_083576.1, forward strand.
ATACTCGACAATGAGACTTCGTCATGATCAACAGTGTATCGCTACCGGTAGTCGCCATATTTGTGACCATCAAAATGGCGCCGGCTACTTGTTGACATGGCAACGGTCACATGGGTCGAAAACCTCTATAGGATGTCTATGGCAGCCTATAGAACCGTATGGTAAAAAGTTATGAAATTTAGCACACTGATTCTGGACAGTTTCATGATTCTTCTCAGTAAATTTCATGTTGCCATCTCAAACTCGCTAGTGCCACCAACTGGTCAAAGTTTGACATACATTTTTGCTCATAACTTTTGAACCGTACATCCGATTCTCAAAAACTTGGCATCCCTGGAATCCTTGGGCCAAGCCGATTCCAATGCACCCTATGACGTCATTTTCCGCCTGGGTAGATTTTCCGCCATTTTGGATTTTGTTAAAATTGAATAAAATGCTACTTCTACATTTTTTGACCGTTTTTCATGAAAATTGACATGGACCATCTTCAGACTATGGTGCATATAGGGTCTATTTTTTGGAGCGATTGATAAAACTGTCACTGCACAGCAGCCAATCAAATTTAGTGGCGAAGACGCCAAACAGGAAGTGAGCTCATATCCTCAGCAGCCCTTTGACAAATCTCAACCAAACTTAACGACATAAAGCCACACCCCTCCAGAAGGGTCCACACCAAATTTGGTGCAAATTGACCAATAGGGGGTGCTATAATTTGTAAAAATGTGTTTTGGCTCATCTCTGTGTTTTGGTTAGAAACAAAATTCCAATGCCTGATCACACTGTTGGATGCCCCACTGAAGGTCATTTAAAAATTTCAAGGTCAGCACAAGTATTCGGCTGCCATATTGGATTATACCAAAAATGGCAAATATTTTCCACTGGCCACATATGCAAGTCAATCTTCATGAAACTTGGCATACATTGTCTCCAGACCGTGCCTGACACACTTGATGTGATTTTGTTGTCTGTCAAAGCAGTCAGCCATCGGGGGCGTCGTGGCTCGGGTGGTTAGGGCGCCGTGCCATGAATGCGGGCGGCCCGGGTTCGGTTCCGGCCCGGGGTCGTTTCCCGATCCCTTCCCGTCTCTCTCTCCCGCTCATTTCCTGTCTCTACGCTGTCCTGTCCAATAAAGGTGCAAAAAGCCCAAAAAAATATCTTTAAAAAAAAAAAAAAAAAAAAGCAGTCAGCCATCACAGCCAATCAAATTTAGCGGCAAAGACGCCAAACAGGAAGCGAGTTCATATCTCGGCTACACTTTAATGTATCGTAACCAAACTTATTCAAATGTCTAACCCCTTCTCAATTGCACCCTTAAAAAAAAAAAAAAAAAAAAAAAAAAAAAAAGGTGCAAATCGGCATTTTGAATTTTGTTAAAATCAATGAAATTCTATGGCAACCCATAGAACCGTCTGACGAGAGGTTGTGAAATTTAGCACACTGATTCTAGGCTGCCTCAAGGTTCTTGTCAGCAAATTTCAACTCACCACCTCAAACTCTCTAGCGCCACCAAACAGGTCAAAGTTGGAAGTACATTTCTGCTTGTTACTTTTGAACCGTACGTCTGATCGTCAAAATCTTAGTATGGCTGGAATCCTTCGGTCAAAACGAATCCAACGCGCCCTATGGCATCATATTCTGCTTGGCCCCCACATTGCTGCTTGCAGCTATATTTCTTCTTAAGTTTACTTATTCCGCCTTATTCCAACACGTTTTTTGGATCCACTACTCCTCCTAGGGCGTTCGAGATAGAGACACCGTTCCAACTCTGAGACATCTGGCCCAAAGTGGTCTAGTGTGCTTGTATACAGCTTTTGGATCAACGTGCTCGTTCTCTTGTTCTTGTCGTTTTTCTTTTGGGTTGTTTTCCCCCCGTAGAGAATGAATAGGGCTCATGAATCGAATCGTCCTACTCGGACACGCTCCATCGCAGATGCACCAAACCTCATGTGATACTTCAGGCCAACTCCCCTGACACATACATGCAATCGGTTCTGACCCAAACTCATTTTTCCTCTTTTTGCTCATCCCTTTTTCCTCCATAGGCTTGCATTGATTTTTGGCCCCATTGAAAATGAATGGTGTTTCAGGAGAAAAACTTTCACTCTCCATCAATTTTTTAACCAAGTGACCAAACTTCAAGAAACTTCACTTGATGCCTCAGGCCAAGTCCCCGCACAGATCCATCCCCTCATCTGAGACCTGCACTCGTCTTTTCCTTGGTTTTCATGCATCTCTTTTTACCTCCATAGGCTTCCATTGATTTTTGGCCCCATTCAAATGAATGGAGTTTTGCTCAGTAACACTTCACCACACATCCACCAAACTTCATACGGCACCTCAGGCCAAATCACCCATCACACACACGATATCGGTTCTGACCCGCACTCGTCTTTGTCTTGCCTTTCATCCGTCCATTTTTTCTCCATTTTGCCACTAATCAGTGGAAGCTTGACTGAGTCATTCCTCCCTTCCCCCATAGGTGATGATGCATTTGGCAAGGATCTGCTCATTTGAGACTTTGACAGCAAATCAACTTCAACTCAATGGCCACTTTATTAGGAATACTTACACGCACACACGATATCAATTAGCATATAAGCATTCACATGTTACCATGCTAGCTGTTAGCACATTACCCATTACAATATCATGCCTGCTGTTAGCTCGCGAGTTGTTAGCACGTTCACCATTAGCATGTTATCATGAGAGCTGTTAACATGTTAGGATTAGTGTGGTAGCATGCAAAGTTTGCATGTTTGGTGTTAGCGAGTTCGCCTGAGCATGTTAGCATGCTAACTGTCTGCATGTTAACATGTCACCCTCCGCATGTTAGCATCCTAAAAGTTAACATACTAGCCATTAGCATGTTAGCCTGTTAACATAACTGTCAACATATTAGCCTTAAAGTGTTAACAAATAGCATGTTAAGCATTAGCATGTTAGAATGCTAGCTGTTAGCATGTTATCTATTAGCATGTTAGCATTAACATGTTAGAATGCTAGCTGTTAGCATGTTATCTATTAGCATGTTAGCATTAACATGTTAGTATGCTAGCTGTTAACATGCTATATATTAACACATTAACATGTTAGCATTAACATGCTAGTATGCTAACTGTTGGCATGCTAGCTTTTAGCATGATAGCTGTCCTGCTACAGCTCAGCAAGCACACTTTGCATTTTCTCTGCGGAAATGCAGTCTAGTTACTAATTTGTTAGCACAGAATTGACAATACAATGACCGAGTGTTGTGCAGAAGGTCTAGTTCTTTCAAGAAAGCAAAAGAAAGAAAGCACAACTTTATTCATCACACACTTGTGAAATTCCTCTCTGCATTTAACCCATCTGAAGCAGTGAATGAACACACACAGAGCAGTGGGCAGCCATGCTAACAGCGCCCAGGGAGCAGTTAGGAGTTAGGTGCCTCGCTCAAGGGCACCTCAGCACAAGGCCGTCCCATATTAACCTAACCGCATGTCTTTGGACTGTGGGAGAAACCAGAGCACCCGGAGGAAACCCACGCAGACATGGGGAGAACATGCAAACTCCACACAGAAAAGCCCTCGCCGGCCGCTGGGTTCGAACCCGGACCACCTTGCTGTGAGGCGACCGTGCTAACCACTACACCACCGTGCCGCCCAAACAAAACAATCAGAACTGAAATCCATTGAGAATTGAGGGAGGAGATATGATTTAACTGAAAATAAAATCAAAGTTGTAAACAAATTGTTTACAACAGAAAAATCAACAAATTATAGTTTTGTTCCTTAAGGGAAGTGCTACCTAAAAACAAACAAACAAATGATCAGAACTTGGCAAAATTTGATTTAGCAAAAAATGACAAAATAACCACCAAATTTTGTGCAGAGTGAGGAGTTCTTTCAAACAAAATCGGAATGGAAATCCGTGGAGAACTGATGGAGCAGATATGATTTAACTGAACTGTGGACGACGGACGCCATGCCAATAGTTTGTTGGCTTTCTGGCCAGGGGAGCTAAAAACTTGGTCTGATTGTTGCTGGCAAAGCATTATGTCAGGGTAGAGTAGCAGTCAAAAGTTTGGACACCCCTACTCATTCATAGGTTTTTCGACCATTTTATACACTGTAGAATAATACTGAAGACATCAAAACTATGAAATAACATATGGAACAGTGATTAAAAAAAATGCTTAAAAAGTTTATATATTTTAGATTCTTCAAAGTAGCTACCATTTACCTTGACTCCACACTACTGGCATTATCTTAACCAGCTTCATGAGGGAGTCACCTGGAATGCTTTTCACTTAGGAGTTGTGCCTCATCAAATTAATTAGTGCAATTTCTTGCCGTCTTAATGCGTTTGTGATCAAACAGTAAATAGCCCAGGCAGCACGGTGGTGTCGTGGTTAGCACTGTTGCCTCATAGCAAGAAGGTCCTGGGTTCGAGCCCAGCGGCCAGCAAGGGCCTTTCTGTGTGGAGTTTGTGTGGGTTTCCTCTGGGTGCTCCGGTTTCCCCCACAGTCCAAAGACATGCAGGTTAGGTTAACTGGTGACTCTAAATTGACCGTAGGTGAGAATGTGAGTGTGAATGGCTGTTCGTCTCTGTGTCAACCCTGCGATAACCTGGCGACTTGTCCAGGGTGTACCCTGCCTCTCGCCCATAGTCAGCTGGGATCGGCTCCAGCTTGCCTGCGACCCTGTAGAACAGGATAAGTGGCTATGGATAATGGATGGATGGACAGACGGACGGACAGCAAATAGCCCTATTCCACAACTGTAGTAATTTGTCCAGAACTGCTCAGCTAAGTAAAGAGAAACGACATCCGTCATTACTTTAAGACATTGTGTTAATACAACTAAAGCAAAACCACTGAATGAGAAGGGGTGTCCAAACTTTTGTCTGGTACTGGTTGATTACTGCGGTTTGAAAAGCTCAAATCCATGTAAAGCAAATTCAGAGAAAATATATGAGAAAGTGGCTGCTGAAAACACCAAACTACATTGTACGGAATTGTGGAACTAGACCGTTGAACAGTATCATCGTGTTCATGATTTTCTTGGGCAGCTCAGAAATCATGGCTCAATGCCACACTGGAACCAGACTTTGCATAACCCATACACTGGAAAAAATTTGTTTTAACTTTAAAAAAAAAAAAAAAAAAAAAAAAGTTAGTACCCAGGCTGCCTTAAAATTGAGTTCATTGAAATTAAGTTAACACAACAAGGTGAACAATTTAACTTAGTATATGAATTTAAATGAACTCAATTTTAAGGCAGCCCAGGTACCAAGTTAAAACTAAAAATCATTTTTACAGTGTATAACCATATCGAATGGATAGTTCTCCAGATTGTATTTTCAAGCTCACGCCCTCCATCATTATGGATCAGTTTTCTTTCAAAATGGAAAGAAAACACTTATTTTGATGGCTCCATAGAAATAAAAATAAAAAAAAAGTTTGCTCCCTCCCCCCCAATTTCATGCTTTTGTCAATCTAAATACCAACTGCCATTTTTCAAGTTTAGCCGCAATATGGATACACTCATGTTGCTAAATGCTAGGTTGAAGGTGAATTCATTCATGGACTGGTGGACCTAAACAAAAAAAAGTAGTAAACAAGAGTGCTCTGAGAGCACAATATCCCCCGCTGGCAACTATGCCATAACTCTGGTAAAATGCAACGGAATTGAACAAAATTGCAATGTATGTATGTATTACCGATATACAACAAAGAATCCGGTCAAGTTTCGTGAAATTCCTCAAAAAAATTGAGAGCAGTTGATTTCAGAAGGGGGGGGAAACCCACCCAAAATTGTCAAATTATAAATTTTGTTAATCAAGGGCTGCAACTCTGGTAAAATGTGACCAAATTGAACGAAATTACAATATACGTATTATTGACATACACCGAAGAATCCGGTCAAGTTTCATGAAATTCCTCCAAAAATTGTGTGAGGAGCTGATTTCAGAAGGTTAGCACCCTTCCAGGGACGGACGGACAGAAATCACAATGACAATCCCCCCTTCAGGCCAGCGGTGAAAGGGGGGGAAAGAAAGAAGAAGAAAGAAAAAAAAAACCAAACTGCTTTTATGGGGGGGGGGGGGGGGGGGGGGGGTGTTAAATTTTTTTTTAAATTTAACAAGCATAGATGATTTCCAACACACGTCACCATTTTCCAACTCCAGTTCAGCCGCAGTACGGGTGCGCATCACTCGTGCTGTATTGCTAAATGTCATTTGAAAACAGATTCAAATCATGGACTGGTGAACTCCGACAGAAAAGAAAAAAAAAAAAAATTATGTTGGGTGTGCAAAAAAAAAAAAAAAAAAAGTTGGTGATTGTTGCAGCCACTTTACTAGCAGAATCAAGGTGCAAAGGAGGTGATGGGGCCCACTCGCACCACTTCTCAGTGTGGTCATGTTCTAACCAGCCTTTTACAAAAAACACCCCACACAACTACAACCACCACCCACACACCTTTCTGGGCTTATTTAACTACAGTGGCATGCAAAAGTTTGGGCACCCTTACTGAAAAATGTCTGTTACTGTGAATAGTTAAGTGAGCAGAAGGTGAACTGATCACCAAAAGGCATAAAGGTAAAGACGACATTTCTTTTCAGCATTTTCTGCAAGATTTGTGTATTATTTTTGTTTTGTACAACTGGACAGTGAAAAAAGAAAAGGAACACCATGCGAAAGTTTGGGCACCCCAATACATTTGAGTTCTCATGTAACTTTTACCAAGATTCCAGACCTTAATTAGCTTATCGAGCTGTGGCTTGTTCAAATTCTTCGTTAGGAAAGGTCAGATGATGCAGATTTCAAAGCTGTATAAATTCTCTGACTCCTCAAACTTGTCCCTAAAATCAACAGCCATGGGCTCCTCTAAGCAACTCCCTCGCATTCTGAATAATAAAATAATTGATGCTCACAAAGCAGGAGAAGGCTACAAGAACGTAGCAAAGTGTTTTCAGGTAGCTGTTTCCTCAGATTGTAATGTTATTAAGAAATGGCAGTTAAACAGTGGAGATCAAGGTGAGGTCTGGAAGATGAAGAAAACTTTCTGAAAGAACTGCTCATTGGATTGTTAGAAAGGCAAATAAAAACCCCTGTTTGACTGCAAAAGACCTTCAGAAAGATTTAGCAGACCCTGGAGTGGTGGTGCACTGTTCTACTATGCAGCGACACCTGAACAAATATGACCTTCATGGAAGAGTCATCAGAAGAAAACCATTCCTGCGTCCTAGCCACAAAATTCAGCATCTGAAGTTTGCAAATGAACATCTAAATAAGCCTGATGCATTTTGGAAACAAGTCCTGTGGACTGATGAAATCAAAATAGAACTTTTTGGCCACAATGTGCAAAGGTATGTTTGGAGAAAAAAGGGTGCCAAATTCCAGGAAAAGAACACCTCTCCAACTCTGAAGCATGGGTGTGGATCAATCATGCTTTGGGGTTGTGTTGCAGCCAGTGGCACAGGGCACATTTCATTGGTCGAGGGAAGAATGGATTGAAATAAATACCAGCAAATTCTGGAAGCGAACATCACACCATCTGTAAAAAAGTTTAAATTAAAAAGAGGATGGGTCCTACAATAAGACGATGATCCAAAACACACCTCAAAATCTACAATGGAATACCTCAAGAGGCACAAGCTGAAGGTTTTGCCCTGGCCCTCACAGTCCCCTGACCTAAACATCATTGAAAATCTGTGGATAGATCTCAAAAGAGCAGTGCATGCAAGACAGCCCAAGAAACTTGTAGAACTGGAAGCCTTTTGCAAGGACGAATGTGTGAAAATCCCCCGGGTAAGAACTGAAAGATTATTAGCTGTTTACAAGCTGTGATACTTGCCAAAGGGGGTGTTACTAGGTACTAACCATGACGGGTGCCCAAACTTTTGCTTCAAGCCCTTTTCCTGTGTCATTTTGAAAATGTAAAGGATGAAAATAAAAAATTGTTTTTGCTTAAAATATAAAGGGAATGAGTCCTCTTTAACTTTATGCCTTTTGTAGATCATTTCATCTTCAACTTGCTTAACTGTTCACAGTAGCAGCAATTTTGACCAGGGGTGCCCAGACTTTTGCAGACCACTGTATTGTTTCCCCACAGCTTGATTTATGACATGAAGACCATTTAAAACACTTAATGTCTAAATCACCTTACAGTTAAAGTGAAACCGGATGCATGGTACACATACAGCTGAAAAGCTGAAGGTTTTTTTTTCCCCCCCAAGAGCCCAGTAGTAGCGATATGAACTCAAGTCCTGTCACTAGCTGAGGGTGTTAAACACTCACCCACTACAGTCTTATACAAGTTTCAGAGACACTACAGAGCCCAGAGCTCGCTTCAGTCAGTCACAAAAGAGATCCAATATCCTTTCTGCTGGGCGGCACGGTGGTGTAGTGGTTAGCGCTGTCGCCTCACAGCAAGAAGGTTCCGGGTTCGAGCCCCGTGGCCGGCGAGGGCCTTTCTGTGTGGAGTTTTCATGTTCTCCCCGTGTCCGCGTGGGTTTCCTCCGGGTGCTCCGATTTCCCCCACAGTCCAAAGACATGCAGGTTAGGTTAACTGGTGACTCTAAATTGACCGTAGGTGTGAATGTGAGTGTGTCAGCCCTGTGATGACCTGGCGACTTGTCCAGGGTGTACCCCACCTTTCGCCCGTAGTCAGCTGGGATAGGCTCCGGCTTGCCTGCGACCCTGTAGAAGGATAAAGCGGCTAGAGATAATGAGATGAGATCCTTTCTGCTGCTCGCCCCTGACAGTGCAATCTTGAAAGTCTTGTCTCAAAAGTTATTTATATAGGTGTTCTATAATGGGATGCAACAGATCGTTCACATTGATCTGAAAGCCTCTGCCACCTCGGCTGGACGCCAAATCTAAAACCGTGCTGATCGACTGCGCGATCGTTCATGCATGGCTCCACAGATGAGTAATGGGAGCAGCACGACTTTTCTCTGTGGACTCATAAGGGTGAGGATTTCAAACGCTTAGATGAAAGTTTTATTACCGAACATAAAGAGGAATATTCTAGATTATGCAGGTTATAATCTAGGACAAAGTATTATGTTATGCAACAGACGGACTAGAATAAGACTGACTGGTGAATTGGCTAAATGTACAGGCTTTTAAAATACATGGATTTAACTGAAACGTAGGAATTCACTGATGCTAAAGATATCCCAGTTCTGAGTAGAACAGATACTAATCCGATACCAATATCCTATTAGGAACAAAGACGAGTCTCCACAAGCTTCTGTTGACAAGTTACGGTATATGAATCATCAGACTGCAGGTTGTGTTTAATCCAGGATGTCCACGTGTTGACCGCATGTGAAACCAAACAAGCGCTCCTACTGTCCATCCTGTCTGCAAGACTCCATTTCAGGACTGAAGGAAATACGCACCTTTAATCATTAACTCCATGATGACTTGACAGGTCATTACATCTCCAGTGATGCTTGAAAGTTTGTGAACCCTTTAGAATTGTCTATATTTCTGCATAAATATGACCTAAACATCAGATTCTCACACAAGTCCTAAAAGTAGATAAAGAGAACCCAGTTAAACAAATGAGACAAAAATATTATACTTGCTCATTTATTTACTGAGGAAAAATGATCCAATATTACATATCTGTGACTGGCAAAAGTATGTGAACCTCTAGGATTAGCAGATAATTTGAAGGTAAAATTAGAGTCAGGTGTTTTCAATCAGTGGGATGGCAATCAGGTGTGAGTGGGCACCCTGTTTTATTTAAAGAACAGGGATCTATCAAAGTCTGAGCTTCACAACACGTTTGTGGAAGTGTATCATAGCACGAACAAAAGAGATTTCTGAGGATCTCAGAAGGAAGGAAAAAAAAAATTGTTCATCAGGCTGGAAAAGGTTACAAAACCATCTCCAAAGAGTTTGGACTCCACCAATCCACAGTCAGACAGATTGTATACAAATGGAGGAAATTCAAGACCATTGTTACCCTCCCCAGGAGTGGTCGACCAACAAAGATCACTCCAAGAGCAAGGCGTGTAATAGTCAGCAATGGCACAAAGGACCCCAGGGTAACTTCTAAGCAACTGAAGGCTTCTCTCACATTGGCTAATGTTAAATGTTCATGAGTCTACCATCAGAACACTACTGAACAATGGTGTGCATGGCAGGGTTGCAAGGAGAAAGCCACTGTTCTCCAAAAGGAACATTGCTGCTCGTCTGCAGTTTGCTAAAGATCACATGGACAAGCCAGAAGGCTATTGGAAAAATGTTTTGTGGACAGATGAGACCAAAATAGAACTTTTTGGTTTAAATGAAAAGCTTTATGTTTGGAGAAAGGAAGACACTGCATTCCAGCATAAGAACCTTATTCCATCTGTGAAACATGGTGGTGGTAGTAGTATCATGGTTTGGGCCTGTTTTGCTGCATCTGGGCCAGGGCGGCTTGCCATCATTGATGGACCAATGAATTCTGAATTATACCAGCGAATTCTAAAGGAAAATGTCAGGACATCTGTCCATGAACTGAATCTCAAGAGAAGGTGGGTCATGCAGCAAGACAACGACCCTAAGCACACAAGTGGTTCTACCAAAGAATGGTTAAAGAAGAATAAAGTTAATGTTTTGGAATGGCCAAGTCAAAGTCCTGACCTTAATCCAATCGAAATGTTGTGGAAGGACCTGAAGCGAGCAGTTCATGTGAGGAAACCCACCAACATCCCAGAGTTGAAGCTGTTCTGTACGGAGGAATGGGCTAAAATTCCTCCAAGCCGGTGTGCAGGACTGATCAACAGTTACCGCAAACGTTTAGTTGCAGTTATTGCTGCACAAGGGGGTCACACCAGATACTGAAAGCAAAGGTTCACATACTTTTGCCCCTCACAGATATGTACTATTGGATCATTTTCCCTCAATAAATAAATGACCAAGTATATTTTTGTCTCATTTGTTTAACTGGGTTCTCTATCTACTTTTAGGACTTGTGCGAAAATCTGTTGTTTTGGCTTATATTTATGCAGAAATATAGAAAATTCTAAAGGGTTCACAAACTTAAGCACCACTGTACGTACGTATGTATGTTAGTCACCTCCCTCTCTGCTCTCGACATAAGCTGGCTTCTCAATCCGGAGCTGGTGAAACTTCTGAATAGCTGATTTGAAGCATGAAAAACATTGGTAGAGCAAACACCAGCATCTTGTCTGATGATTCATCTTTGCTCAATGTCTAACATCAATATTTACTCATTTAAAAAAAAAAAAAAAAAAGCATAAAACACCATCATCCATTAGAAGTAGGTGACATGACGCACACAAAAAAAAAAACCTGAAGATATATAATACAAGCAAGCAACCTGATAAAATATCAACAAAACTGAACGCAACGACATTAGAAACAAGTGTTTCCAGGCAAAACAAACCTCGCCCGGTAGCACTTATGATGAATATGAAGGAAGAGATCATGGAAAAAATAAAATAAAATAAATAGGTACCCTATGGGTACATGTGGCTACCACCTATAAATTTGTTTTCTGATACCATGTCCATACAGTAAATATCGCATATATATTTACTCTATGAGGCAGCAGCCGCAAAAATGAAGCGTAATCCAAAAATGAACAAACAAGTCAATATACCAAGTGTCTGTACTTTATATTATTCTACTCTTACCTCTTACAGTTTGACACTGAAACCTCCGAACCGAGGCTGACATACACACGCTGTCACCATGACCCAAATTCTCTTTTCCCAGAAAGGGCCCGGTGCTAGAACTCATTGGAACGCACTTTCCCTCTGTAATAAGCATAAACGTGTCCGAAAGCGATTTCTTTAGTCCATTTATTTCAAATGGTGAACCGAATTGTATACATACACTCACCAGCCATTTTAATCAGAACACGTGTATGCGCAGTGCACGATCGTTACACTTACATTCTTACAGCATGATGACATAGTAGCTAGCGCCTCTGTATGAGGCAGTAGCCACAACAAAAACGATTTTGACCTTTTTGGTGACCTTGACCGGATGACCCTCAAAATGTTGGAGGAGGTTCTATTTGAGACCAATGCTCATCTATCCTGAAAGTTTCATGAAGATTGATCCAGCAGTTTTCCTGTAATATCATTAAAAAAAAAAAACCCTGACCAAAAACAATACCTCGCCCCCTGGTGGACTCTGTCCCGGGCAAGGTAATTACGTCTGTGTCTAATAAAGGCTCTTTTCCAGTACGTTCTCGATGACTGTCCACTTTCGATCATTTACAACAAGGGATTTCTGATGTAAATAAGTTTTTAAAAAGTACCTTATTTTTGGGGGCGTCGTGGCTCAGGTGGACAAGGCGCCATACCATAAATCCGGGGACCCGGGTTCGATTCCGGCCCGAGGTCATTTCCCGATCCCTCCCCGTCTCTCTCTCCCGCTCATTTCCTGTCTCTACACTGTCCTATCCAATAAAGGTGCAAAAAGCCCCAAAAAATATCTTTAAAAAGTACCTTATTTGCAGTTGTACAGAAGTACTCTTCTGAAGTGGAGCAAAATGATGCAACCCCACTCAATCCGCTTGCTAGCTAAAGCAATTCATTCACTACCAGCTAGCTATAAAGAATGAGCTGTGCAGCCTGCATGGCTAAAGGCCTCTGCATGCTCTTGCGACAAGGCTTTCGCAGACAGCTTTTCGCAGACAGTTGTAATTTATCGTTGAGCGGGGAGTAATAGGCGTGCGCGATGTTATTCACCGCTACAACGCAAGGGGGCGCGAAGTCGCGAAATCGCTAGGAGTAGTTGGTGGGTGTGGTTAGTGGAGTGTTTATCCTCCGGTTACTTAGAATGACTAGAACTGGAGTCGTATAGATGTACGTACTTCCTCGATCAACCGCTCTTCGTGCTGCTCCATCTTTGCTCGTGTTTTTAAAAATGCCGGTCGTGAAAACAAACCAAATCGGGAAAGCAGGAAAGCGGAAGTGCGTGTACAGCGGATGTAGAGTGGACCAATCAGAGCCCTCGTCTGCGACGCTGTCTGCGAGGCTTCTGCGGTGGTCACAATTTTTGGGAGGTGCGCGCAGAGCGTCTGCGAAGGTGGGGGGGGCTACGCAGACGCTATCTGCGACACCGTCTGCGAGGACTGCGCTGTCAGCATAAATTGGCCTTAACTGTTCATGGCCAATGAGTAAACCAAAAAACAAGACGGAGCTAAACTAGGACACTCCGATAGCTCAGACCTATTGTCACCAAGGACAACAGTTAACTCTGATCTGCAAATCTGCAACCTCTTTATTTTGTCCATATATTTCTAAAATTATTAGAATTACATGCCTGTGTGATATGGGGTCATCATATTTCTACATTGGCTATGTTTTGGCACTACTGACCTTTACTGCCATCTACTCAATTTTAAGATGTAGCACAGTGTTGGGTGAAGACTTCCGTCAAACACCTTCTCACGGTGTTACCAAAAGCGAAAATAAATTTGTGGATCCGTCCTGCGACTCAAAGCAGCTCTAAACTTTAACAGGTTCTTCCTTGGTTCGTGCTGCACCCTTCCACCAAGTGTCATGGAAATCGGGTTGGTAAGTTTTGCCCAAAACACAGACAGACAAAAACTGCTCCAAAACACAACCTCTTTGGCAGAGGTAACAAAAAAAAAAAAAAAAAAATACTCTACGGCACCCCTGCTGAATAATCGGTAGGTTACTCCTTTTGGTGTCAGCATTGACAATATTGACTGAAAAACACAGACACTGCTTGGGGAGAGGAGGATGGCATTGATGCATTCCTACGCAAATGTCTACCAATGCGCTCATTCCATTTAGTGGACGAAAATGCTATTGTACGACTCGGCCCGTAATTTCACATTTACATGCCACTCCAGCCTGGACTGCTCATCCATCAGACCGTCGCTATAACCAGAACACGGTAGCCGAGGAAGAAAAGATGGCAATGATTCATTCATCTAAAAGCTATGACTCAGAATGTGAGCAGCACAGTGGCAGCCATCAGGGCTGAGAGCCTTCATTTAATTATACTGAAGAGATTATCAACATAAGTGCAACAAAAAAAAAACCCACACCCCAGTTACATGAACGTTTTGGCAAAAGCCGAAGGGATTTCCCTGTGAAGAGAGCAGGGACAGAGTGGGCAGCGTCTGCAGCATTAAGCACTGCTCTCTGTGGTACGAGGTCCCTCTGTACAGTTAATCTAGGCTGGGAGGAAGTGCCCTTCTAAAACAGGAAGGCATGTCTAATGGCCACAAAGGCATATCTGATTGTCAAGCCAAAAAATAAATAAATAAAACCCAACAACAAAAGCATATCGTGTCATAAATGGCAGTAATGGGAGGAGACACAGAACACACCCCCCTTCATTCTCGTCCTGGCAAAAGGAGAACTGGACCAGGGGCTTGACACAGATCCATTAGCTGCGAGGACAAGCCTGCGTACTTAACCACCCCCTCCCCCAGCTCACTGCCTCGCCGCTTCAGAATCCAGTCACGCTCGAGCCACAGATCTCTCGGATATAATTGTCGCCCAAGTGTGAAGTGTTAGACAGCTGGTGAACTGTTTGTACAGTCACTGCAGAGAATTAATCAAAACCTGTCTTCTCAAATCCTCATTTTTTCCCCCCCGCAGTCCATTTTTCACCCTTTTTTTTATCCCTCCCCCTCAGTCTCTTCCCTCCTTCACACACACGGTGTTAAATATAGCTATAGTTCCCCTCCAGGCCGCCCCACCGCCCCCACAGTTGTCACCCTGTAGCAGTCCCTGTGCGCCTCATGCACAGGCCATCTTGCCCCACTTGCGCAACTGCCCAGCCAGATGACGAAGGAGTAGGAGAGGCTTACAGGATTCCCCAAGTCTCAAGGGAAAATTCCAACACCCCAAAGCTCATAGAGGCATCCCAATTAGAGCGAAGGGTGCTCCCGCCCCCCTCCTTTCCAGCCACGTGCTAAAAAAAAGAAAAAAGCAGGAGCGAGAAAAGATGCAATTTCTAGGTAGGCCTGCCCAACCTTGGCTTAATCTTGCAAAAAACGACATCTGCTGAGACACTTGGGTTAATTGTTCTCACAGCCAGAGAATGCAGCAATTTATAATTAAAAGAAAAACCAACTAAGTGTCTTAGCAAATCATTAGTACAGATTCAATGCATCTTCATCCTACCATTCAATGAGCCCTTGTTCCCTGTGGATGGGAATCGAGCTAACCTAGAAGAGACCACTCCCATCGAGACGTATCTTTCGGAACAGGATAAAGGCAATCAGTCAGAAGTACTTTGTACTGCTTTGCAGCCACTCCTCTCTTTATGGAGAAAAGTGGACTCTGAGCAGGCCAGTAAAATAAATTCCTCTACAGTAAAACTCCGTCACTGAATTAACCTTGAAATTTCTCATCCTCAAAACACCCAAACAAATTGGGGTAGTCTTCTCAACTACCGGTTCCTTCCCTTTCTAAAGGAGTGGCATATCATTAAACATTGCTGTGCACACTGAACAGTGTAAAATACCTTTTCTCTACTTTTACAGCGGTGCTTGAAAGTTTGTGAACCCTTTAGAATTTTCTATAGTTCTGCATAAATATGACCTAAAACATCATCAGATTTCCACACAAGTCCTAAAAGTAGATAAAGAGAACCCAGTTAAACAAATGAGACAAAATTATTATACTTGGTCATTTATTTATTGAGGAAAATGATCCAATATTATATATCCGTGTGAGTGGCAAAAGTATGTGAACCTCTAGGATTAGCAGTTAATTTGAAGGTGAAATTAGAGTCAGGTGTTTTCAATCAATGGGATGACAATCAGGTGTGAGTGGGCACCCTGTTTTATTTAAAGAACAGGGATCTATCAAAGGCTGATCTTCACAACACATGTTTGTGGAAGTGTATCATGGCACGAACAAAGGAGATTTCTGAGGACCTCAGAAAAAGCGTTGTTGATGCTCATCAGGCTGGAAAAGGTTACAAAACCATCTCTAGAGTTTGGACTCCACCGATCCACAGTCAGACAGATTGTGTACAAATGGAGGAAATTCAAGACTGTTGTTACCCTCCCCAGGAGTGGTTGACCAACAAAGATCACTCCAAGAGCAAGGCGTGTAATAGTTGGCGAGGTCACAAAGGACCCCAGGGTAACTTCTAAGCAACTGAAGGCCTCGCTCACATTGGCTAATATTAATGTTCATGAGTCCACCATCAGGAGAACACTGAACAACAATGGTGTGCATGGCAGGGTTGCAAGGAGAAAGCCACTGCTCTCCAAAAAGAACATTGCTGCTCATCTGCACTTTGCTAAAGATCACATGGACAAGCCAGAAGGCTATTGGAAAAATGTTTTGTGGACAGATGAGACCAAAATATAACTTTTTGGTTTAAATGAGAAGTGTTATGTTTGGAGAAAGGAAAACACTGCATTCCAGCATAAGAACCTTATCCCATCTGTGAAACATGGTGGTGGTAGTAGTAGTAATAGTATCATCGTTTCGGCCTGTTTTGCATCTGGGCCAGGACTGCTTGTCATCATTGACAGAACAATGAATTCTGAATTATAGCAGCGAATTCTAAAGGAAAATGTCAGGACATCTGTCCATGAACTGAATCTCAAGAAAAGGTGGATCATGCAACAGAACAGCCCTAAGCATACAAGTCTTTCTACCAAAGAATGGTTAAAGAAGAATAAAGTTAATGTTTTGGAATGGCCAAGTCAAAGTCCTGACCTTAATCCAATCGAAATGTTGTGGAAGGACCTGAAGCGAGCAGTTCATGCGAGGAAACCCACCAACATCCCAGGGTTGAAGCTGTTCTGTACGGAGGAATGGGCTAAAATTCCTCCAAGCCGGTGTGCAGGACTGATCAACAGTTACTGGAAACGTTTAGTTGCAGTTATTGCTGCATTGGGGGAGGTCCACACCAGATACTGAAAGCAAAGGTTCACATACTTTTGCCACTCACAGATATGTAATATTGGATCATTTTCCTCAATAAATAAATGACCAAGTATAATTTTTTCTCATTTGTTTAACTGGGTTCTCTTTATCTACTTTTAGGACTTGTGTGAAAATCTGATGATGTTTTTGGTCATATTTATGCAGAAATATAGAAAATTCTAAAGGGTTCACAAACTTTCAAGCACCACTAAATTAGTTTATAGCAGTATTAGCTTTAGATTAATTGATATACGGATATAGTATTATAGATTTAAACAAGTACTGACGATACTTAACCTCCTAAGGCCCAAGCTGTTTTTTTTACATGCATTTTTTATTTCTCTTTGCTATTTGGGCTTATTAGAACCTGATTAGAATAAAAACTAAGCATCATCTTTTGATAAGATGTGCTTTTAGAGAAAAAGTATGTCCACATATGTGGATTCTTGTTCCGAATTTCCATAAAAGTGCTGTCCACGCATGTGACCGCTAAGCCCTAGGAGGTTAATCACCGTTTTGAGGTGGTAATCATCAATCTTAGCGTTATCGCTAACCTTAGCTGGCGAGCTTGTTACTAAGCAACTCACTATTGTCTGCTGTTGCTGTACTGCAAATTTCAGTACAAAGTGTTTCATGAACGTTTCAAGTTCACTATATTGGAACTAGGGCTGGGTGATATAGCAGAAAAATGCATCACGATAAAATGTTTCATTTCAGTCAATACTGATAATCATTGATAATTTTTAAATGACCCGTTTTTAATAGTTACCAGGAGGAGGGGGAAAAAAAAAAAAAGTTGAATTTAACCACCTTACTTTTATCAACAGTTTCATCAACGAATTAGATTTGGCAACCCATTTTAGCACAAAGTATGAAGAACGAGACCATTCTGTGAGTGATCGATAAATAATCATCATCATAATGTACTGCATCACCTAAAAATAAGTGTTGTGCTGGAACAATTGGTCAGATCACCCATCACATGAACAAAGCTTTCATGCCGTAGACATCCGTTACCATGACAACCTGGAGTGCTTGAATCCAGTCAGCACATTCAGCTTTCTAACGGTGCTTTTTTTGTCTCGTGCATTTAACTGATTATTAAAAAGGACATTACTAATCCATGTACATTTGGTCATTCTGTTTGTGTGTGGTCGGTAACCGACATTAATAGACTATTTGTGCTGTGTTTCTCTTCCTTCTTTAAGTCTCAAAATGAAACCAAAGGAAGAGTGTGTCTGTTTTTCTGAAGCCTGTGGTTGTCACTGATAGATTACGTGCACGATTCACTGAGCAGCTCGAGCGGAGCAAATTCCAATCCGCACGAGTGGCGCAGATTCCAGCACGATGCGGGGTGATAAAAAAAAAAAAAAACACCACACGAGGTAGAGCATTTTTGTTCCATCAGGTAATACTGGCTCTTTCCACAAGCACATTTCAGACCTGTGGGAAACACTGCTCATTTTCTCACTCCACGCTGTTTACGTCCCATGTCGATGGTCCACCTGAACAATACACTTGTTAATGGATTGGCTGTTTGCCTGTCACTCATAGCGTGCTCCATTATCAAGGGATAGGAGACTGTTTATGAGCGAGGAAGGGAGCACGCTTGGGGTTTGTTCATGCAACTGAACTTTGCATATTCATCATGTGCTTTCTTAGTGGTTTGCATTGCATTGAAGTGAAACTGAAGTATTTCAATCATTTAATCTCCCAGGCCTAACTGGAACAGTAATACCCACTCAGGCCTAGAACTATAAAAAACACGGTTAAAGGGGGTTTTTTTTGGTTGTTTTTTTTTTTTCTTTTAAAGGACATGGGACATGGATTTTTTTCTGGGTATAATTATGTATAAAGGACATAAGAAATGCCATCTAAATCACTGCAGGGCGTCAAAAATGTGAAAATCACCACATTATTCAACTTTTTTATACATCAGCGTAAAACAATGATTCGTTAATTAGCTAGGTGGTCACGTGACCCGTGACGTCACAAAAACTTTTCAAGGAGCCAGCGCTTGGGAATCTAATGTAAACAGGTTACCGAAATGGACACCATCGACAGTGACATTCCCGATGTTTCACAGAGATGTGAAG
Organism: Neoarius graeffei; assembly: GCF_027579695.1. NCBI lineage: Eukaryota > Metazoa > Chordata > Actinopteri > Siluriformes > Ariidae > Neoarius > Neoarius graeffei. The sequence goes on from NC_083576.1 coordinate 68,812,748, forward strand.
TTAGACCCTATCAATTCGAACCGATAGCTGGAAATTCACATGAACATGGATCTTGTCTTTACTCTGACGGGTCAGATGATTGAGAGTGAGGGTTCATTCAATCCCCATGAAACTGAAAGCGGTCGGCTCGATAACACATCCTGGTAAGTTAAAAACAATTCTGCTCAAAGGCTAATGATCTGTTGAAAGAAGTATTATTTTTGTATCATACTTTGAAAGTTCATCATAGATCTAGCTAAAGTCCGTTGCAAGCTAGTTTTTTTTTTGCTGATATTTTTCGAGATTGATTGAGATACAATGCTTCCAGAGTCCGAGATGAAAACATTCAAAATGGCGAAATGCCATCACACAGCCAACAACACTACGCCATTTGGCGAAAGAGATGAAAATTAAGAAAAGTTAAACAAACTTACCAACATAACATTTATTTAAATGTCCATTAATGTTACAGGATTTCTTGACTGTCTCTACAGTTGTAGGAATGTTAGGCCCTGTATATTATGGCGCCATCACTGCCTCCATGAACCCGGCTATACGGCCTCTTAAATTTGGCTTGGCAATTAGTATCGCTCAGTACCCGAGTATTAATGTTGAAAGAGTCCTCAGTGAAATGGTCCGAACACAGTTTGTGGGAAACAGTATGTGCAAAGTTTTTTTCTACGGCAGTAGCGAGCCCACACTTTCCTCAGCTTCGGGTCCTTGGGGAATGCAAAAAAAAAAAATAAAATTACTCCAGGGCATTTCCCATTGGAATTATTGCAACCATAAGCAGCACAATACACCATGATGTTCAATGTACGTTAAAGACTATAAAAACAAATTTTCTTGTCATTCACTTCTCCATATTCATCTACCCGCTTGTGCTGTGCCCGAAAGTTTTTGTGACGTATGATCACGTGACAGCAGCTCTTCCGGTTGTAAAATATGCATATCGGAGCTCGAGCAGAAACGCCATATAATCATCATGAATATAACGATTTTGCTGAATTTAATAGACGATTTTGTATTTGTTGATGCAATTAATTCATATTTTTAATGGAAAGAAACTGATATAGCGTGCATTTATGTTTCATGTCCCATGTCCTTTAAATAACCTTTATATGGTCTGATTTGGGGGGGGGGGGGGGGGGGAGAGAACTTTCATGGGTGGCACGGTGGTGTAGAGGTTAGCACCGTCACCTCACAGCAAGAAGGTTCTGGGTTCGAGCCCAGTGGCCGACTGGGGGCCTTTCTGTATGGAGTTTGCATGTTCTCCCCGTGTCTGCGTGGGTTTCCTCCGGGTGCTCCAGTTTCCCCCACAGTCCAAAAGACATGAGGTTAGGTTAACATGGGGCGGCCTTGGGCTGAAGTGCCCTTGAGCAAGGTACCTAACCCCTGACTGCTCCCCAGGCGCTGTAGTGTGGCTGCCCACTGCTCTGGGTGTGCGCGCACATGCGTGCGTTCACTGCTTCAGATGGGTTAAATGCAGAGGATGAATTTCACTGTGCATGTGACAAAAAGGTGGCGGCTTCTCACGTGTATATACGCACACCTCGTTTAAAGGAAAGATGTGCGGTTTTATTTCCTGCTGTGAGCAGCCATGTTGTTTTGAGGGTCACCCGCTGTATTTGGGGTTGAGGAGACCATCCGCGTCCCTGAGCAGGAATTCTGAATTGAGGGGGTGTTTTCTTTGTTGTCGACCTTTATGCGAATGCATCTATAATGCAGGACAGTAGAAGGAGATCTGGGTGTGTCAAGTGCTGTACTTGAATAGAGACAGCTGGCCTGCACAGCCATACAGAACAGCCTGGAGGTCATAAAAGAGCAATTGTGATAAGGGCAAAAATAAATAAATAAAATAAATGGCAATTTCTGTCATTAAAGGAACAGTCCACCGTACTTCCATAATGAAATATGCTCTTATCTGAATTGAGACGAGCTGCCCCGTACCTCTCCGAGCTTTGCGCGACCTCCCAGTCAGTCAGACGCGCCGTCACTCCTGTTAGCAATGTAGCTAGGCTCAGCATGGCCAATGGTATTTTTTGGGGGCTGTAGTTAGATGCGACCAAACTCTTCCACGTTTTTCCTGTTTACATAGGTTTATATGACCAGTGACATGAAACAAGTTCAGTTAAAAAAAATTGAAACGTAGCGATTTTCTATGCTATGGAAAGCCCGCACTATAATGACAGGCGTACTAACACCTTCTGCGCGCTTCGGCAGCGCATTGATATCTGAGCTCCGTATCAATGCGCTGCCGAAGCGCGCAGAAGGTGTTAGTACGCCTGTCATTATAGTGCGGACTTTCCATAGCATAGAAAATCGCCACGTTTCAATTTGTGTAACTGAACTTGTTTCATGTCACTGGTCATATAAACCTATGTAAACAGGAAAAACGTGGAAGAGTTTGGTCGCATCTAACTACAGCCCCAAAAAATACCATTGGCCATGCTGAGCCTAGCTACATTGCTAACAGGAGTGACAGCGCGTCTGACTGCGTCTGACTGACTGGGAGGTCGCGCAAAGCTCGGAGAGGTACGGAGCAGCTCGTCTCAATTCAGATAAGAGCATATTTCATTATGGAAGTACGGTGGACTGTTCCTTTAAGGCTTTAAAGCAATGAGAAATGTGCAGAGGTGGACAGTAATGAAGTACATTTACTTGTGTACTTAAGTACACTTTTTTGGAAACTTATGACTAACTTCACTACGTTTGAAAGGCAAAAATCATACTTTTTCACTCCACTACATTTCTATCAAGGTCCTCGTTATTCATTACCATGAAGCGGCTTTGAAAGTGGATTTTTTTTCCCCCCTTTTCTAAAACGTGATTGTTTTTTTTCCGCAGGCGACACTGAGACATCCCATCAGTAAAATCACTAGGGTCGCATCACGTCCATAGACTGGATAAAATCAAGTTTAGGGATTTCTCAGCAGCGTTATTGAACACGATCAGTTGATGGCAGAACGGAAGGAGGCGGTTCTTCCGGGGAACGCATGCACTCATGGCCATACCTAGGTCCCATGTTTCAGTTTTCTGAAAGGAATAAAGATTCGTTTTGTTTTAAATGTTTGCCGAAAACGAGCCACATAACGGCCTACAAAAACTTGCCGTCCTACCTGCGGGAGCATATTGAGGTGTGCAAACGTTTTATTCCAAGAGAAAGCTTGCAACGAAGTTGTCTGTGCTTTTAGAGCTAGCGATAACGTTGCAATAGCTATGCAGTCTGGTTAGTCAAATGACTTTCTATGGATTTGCTCACCAAGTTGCCGTCACCTTGTCCACAGCTAACGTTAACACAACTTGGACACTCTTAGTTAGCATGTAAAAACGGAGTTGCACTAACATGAATAACGTTAACTTATCTGAAGTCCTTTCAGAAATATGTTTTAGCATAATCTTACCAAATAAACAATGTAGAAATCATCTAGTAACGCGAGTTACCCAATAGGATTTCGAGTTTGAAAAGAGTTTGCTAGCATGTCAGTTGGTGCTTCACTGACTGACTAGCTTAACGTTAAACCACCACGATGGCGGCACAGCATGCGTTCATTTTGTGAATTCACATTTCTGTCTTTGGTAACGGCACTAGGTTTTGTAAGCGTCGTGGCAATAATACAATGCGTTGACAGAAAATGAACTTTTAATACTTAAGTATTTTTAAAAGCAAGTACTTCAGTACTTTAACTTAAGTAAAAATTTGACTGGACTACTTTCACTCGTATCGAAGTAACATTTGACCAGTGGGATCTGTACTTTGACTTAAGTAATGAAGTTGGGTACTTTGTCCACCTCTGCAAATGTGTGCAATAAAAACATCTTATGAAAATTAATGACTATATAGTTTGTTGCCTTAAAGAAAGCAAAAATCATCTCGCATCATCTCTAGCCGCTTTATCCTGTCCTACAGGGTCGCAGGCAAGCTGGAGCCTATCCCAGCTGACTACGGGCGAAAGGCGGGGTACACCCTGGACAAGTCGCCAGGTCATCACAGGGCTGACACAGACAACCATTCACACCTACGGTCAATTTAGAGTCACCAGTTAACCTAACCTGCATGTCTTTGGACTGTGGGGGAAACCAGAGCACCCGGAGGAAACCCACGCGGACACGGGGAGAACATGCAAACTCCACACAGAAAGGCCCTCGCCGGCCACGGGGCTCGAACCCGGACCTTCTTGCTGTGAGGCGACAGCGCTAACCACTACACCACCGTGCCGCCAGCAAAAATCTTTTTTTTTTCTAGCAAGTTGTCAGCAAAGCTATAGAAAACTATTCAGTACTATTAATACAATTCAGACAGCAGGTTTTCTGGCAATACATTAGCAGGTCTGTGAAGTACTGGTCCGTTACCAGACAATCTCTGTTGTAATTATGAGCAGTTCTCATGGAATAAGAGACAATGATTTGCATAAATGTTTCTTTGCTGTCTTTTAGGGAGAAGAACTTCAATAATTAAGGCCTCGCCAGGACGCTGAGGAAAAGGAGATTTACCAGATGTGGCAGGTGACCAAATTCAGACCCATTCCCCTAGCCTGCCAGCAAACATCATCCCATTTACTTCGGCCTAAACAAATTTCAAAACTGGGTTCTTTTCCAATCAGTGTCTATATTGAAAATAAGCCGAAAGACTTATTGGGTCAGTGTCAAAAATGGCTTTCCCTCTGGAAACTGCTCTGTAGAGGAGCGTATACACAGCCTGCAACCTTGCACAAAACAAAAACATCAGCTGCTCTGTAGTCCAAGGGTCTGAGGCTCAGACTAAGGCTACATCCACACAACAGCAACGAGATTTTATTAAAAAAAATAAATAAAAATATCGCGTCCACATGGGCAACGGATCAGTAAAATAATCAGGTACATATGGCAATGCAACGCTTGCTGAAAACAATGCAATACACATGCCACACCTCTACGTGCGCTGTAAGACGGTCCCATCGGACACACCAGAACAATAGAAGTAGGACGCATGCGCATAAACCCCTTCCTCTACCCAGTGTGAAGTACTCACAGGAACAAACACACAACAAGATGGCGGCTGCGACTACGCGAGGAAATCGTGCCTTCTGTGTGTACAAATTAGTTTTATTAGTGTGCATAGTTTTAGGCCCACTTTACACGGGGACGGTCTGAAACAAAAACGCAAAAGTCCGTTTTCGTTCTCACTTTTTTCCGCGTTTACACGACCGTTTTCAAGGAGGAAATCTGCGTCTATACGGTGACGCATAAATGTGTGGAATTCAATTGGATGTGCATGCCAGGCGGCTAGGTGGTGCTGTGAAAGACCTCCGCTGTGTCTGCACGCATGCGCAACGTCTTCCGTCTTGTCTGATCTGCACCGCGAAAACTTTGACTACTCTGGCTATGGTAAGTAAGAAAGTAAGTAAAAAAGTAAGAGCATGCTATACCCGCCTCTGTTCATTAACGGTATATGTGCAGATTCGGTATAGATGTTCGAAGGACTCCTGGACGTTTATTAAAGCTGCCAGAGCAGCTTGAAGGTCCGTTGGATCGATGTAATCAGACATGCTCTTACTTTTTTACTTACTTTCTTACTTCCCGGGCTGGCATGTACAGTATATGACATATGTATGACGTAAACGCGTACCCGACGTGAGCAGAGTTTCGCGTATTGGGTAGTTTAGACGGATATGCAACGGGGGCTGTTTTTAAACTTATCCACTCTAGAAGGCGTTTTCAATTTTTTCCGTTTTTCAGCCTCGGAAACGCCGTCCCCGTGTAGACGAAAGGCACTTCCGATAAAATATTTAGTCGTTTTTACCCGACAGCGTCCTCGTGTAAACGGGCCCTTATATAACTTAATTTTCTTATTGTGTGAGAACATTTTGAAAAGCAGTCTTATCCAATAAAAAAAAGAAATTCAAGAAATGGTTCAGTTACTTGTTTATTTAAAAGAAAAGCTGTATACAAAAGTGAATGCAATGCAGTGGTTCATACAAAAACAGCGAGAGTGCTGCTTGTTCTAGTCATGTGGTTGTGACGTCATTGTAAACAAATCCGTTCTACTCATCCAGACGACTTCGCAACGGCGCCGTTGCCAGATTTTTCCACTCTGGAACCCATTCTCAAAAAAATATATCGTTTTTGGGCACCCAAAACGCCGGTGCCGTGTGGACGCCAGGCCGAAACGATAAATTTTATCAGATTCACTTGAATCCGTTACCGTGTGGACAGGGCCTAAAAAGATAAATCAATACTTCATCTTGGTTATTTTTAATTGCCCAGAATGACAACCTGATTGGCTGGGTGATTTTTTTTTTTTTTTTTTTAAGTTTAATTTAAAAACCACTCCACTTTTGATGAATAAACCCTAGTGGCTGTACTTTTTAAAACCAGGCACAGTCTCCTCAACCTTTTTCCTCAAGTTGGCAGCTGATACACAAACATCTAATGTAAGCGTACAGTACACCGCATTAGGTTTTCAACGGCCACTTTACTCCTGTGTGTTTAGTTATTAAAGCCTGGTTAAATATAAGAAAGGAGGGGAAAGAAGAGAAGGTTAGGAAAGGATCAACAAGCACGGCGAGTTTCCATTCCTTAACAGACTGCAATTTATTCAGCTTAACCATGACGCCTGGACATTGCCACTTACTTTAATATGATTAAAGGCGTCCACATACAGCAGGGCAGAACATCCGTTTACTACTTAAACAAAAATCACTTCCTACTGTAAGAGCAGTACAACGTGGAATGGAAACAAATCTCAGCTTCAACTCTACAACAAACCGAACAGCACCACTGTCCAGAAGCGGTTCATTCAAAACTTTACCCGAGCCCCCAAGAGTCTTTTTCCAGCCATCTATTAAAATAGCCAAATTCACTTAGAGTGTGAGTGGATTCTGCTCGGTGTGTATTGATTACGCACGGCCGTGTCCGTCCCTGGAGGCCATCTGTGGATAAAAGGCTCAGGGGCGGACGTTTCGCATGCTCTTAGGAAACACCCAAATCCACTCGCCGTCATCCTCAGCACTGATTTAACAACAGACTAGTCCCACACCGCAGCCGTTCGGTAAACAGAACCAAGTTACTTCTACCATCAACCATCTTTTCACATCGCTCATGTATTATTTTTTCATTGAGTCACCTGACTCACCACACAGATAGAGACCAGGAGCATTACAGAGCACAAATATCAAATAAAGCCATTAAATAAATAGATGGTGGAAAAATGCAACCAGGGACGAGTGAGTGAGCGAGCGTCATCAGTAGTGTCACTGGAGGGAATGCCTCTGAAAGCAGGCTCAGAGGTGCCAGAGCTCTGTTGCTAAGCTGGCTAGAGAGCAGATATGAGGATTATTGCTTGTGTCAGCTAACAGACAGAACAATAGCACACAGAGCTCAGAGTCCAGAGGGATGCCCAGTGGAGGTAGAGAGGCCCGTCCTGCCTGGCACGCATACAAACATTACTCACGCATTTCAAGACGCGACACGCTCTCTAATGCAAGAGCTCTGTCTGGGACAGACGCAGTAAAATATTTCTGCAAAACAGAAAGGGACGCGCTTTTCCAACTAGAGCAAGACTGGACAAGGATGGTCCACTGACAGCAGTGGAGATGAGGGTACATTTAAGAAACAGTTTACAGAGGAGGAATCAATCAGTGTTGTAGTCGAGTCCAGTCTTGAGTCCCCAGTGTTCAAGTCCAAGTCATATCAAAGTCATTTAAAAAAAGTTAAGTCCGAGTTGAGCCCACTATTGATCCGAGTCCGAGAACAAGACTCGGACCGCACCATTTGACGGTGGCAGTTTCAGTGCCATTAACATTAGTTTGTTCCTGAACATGACGTATGAACAGGTGAATGTGCATTCTCTTCGTCAGGGAGTGCGAAGTATTCTCTCAGAGATGGTTGGGAGACGGATGGAAGTGCAGAGGGTGCATTTATTAATGCAAGTGAAGACAGGTAAACAATCCAGAACGGCAGGCAAAATTGTCAAAACAGGCAACAGGTCGAGCGAGGCACAAACAGGCTATTGTAGACTCGGCAGAATCAAAGACGAGAAACAGGAAATGAGGGATCAGGAAACCAAACTAGGAAATAAGGATCAGTAATGTGTCAGCAATGCAACTCAATACTTCACAAAGTCAGTGTGTTTTCACAGTTTTTATATAGGTGTGCTGATTGCGCCTTGATCCTGTGCAGGTGTGAGTCGTTTACGGTGCACGTGCTGGCCGGAGCTCACCTATCTGATGACTGTGCCAATGTGCGCAGGTGAGACACTGGAACAAAATTAATACAAAAATTAACGTAGATATAAATAATCTTATGCCAAATTATGGTGGCATGTTACAAAAACTAAAGAAGAAAAAAATCTGAGTCCGTCTCCAATTTACGATTCAGTGTTCAAGTCCAAGTCACACATCCTTAAAATTAGGGCACAAGTCGGATGGGAGTCAGAGTCCTGGACTTGAGTACGACAAGCCTGATCTAAATACAAGATTACTGTCACATTTCTAAATAATAATTACGGTACATGTTAAATTGCGGACAGGATAAGCGGCTACAGATAATTGTTGGATGGATTAAAAAACTGGATTTTACCAAAATACAAAAGATGTTGGGGGGGGGGGGGGGGGGAGCACCATGATTTCATGCGAAACGCACACTTTAAATAAAAAAATTATAATTTTTGAAAATCAGGGCAATCACATTGTCACCTTTAGAATCAGCGCACCGATGTGCTTCAGTGAACCTTACCATCCCTAGTAATAGACTTCTAGACTAGCCCCAATCAGACATTTCCTATACTTTTTACCCAACATGAATCTTGCAATATGATGTTGGGAATTAAATGCCTTTACATTTGCTTGTTAGCTGAAGGGTCCCCCCCCCCCCCCCCCAAAGAGTCCAGACACAGACTGAGCAGATGAGGGTTAAGGGTCATATGCTCAGGAACCCAACTGTGGCAACTTGGTGGTGCAGGGATTTGAACTCCCAGCCTTCTGATCAGTAGAAAAGCCTTAACCACTAACCCACCACCTCCCACACATCATAATTTAGTTTATAGCATCAATTATCTATCGATTTTTGGTCCAGTGGGTAACCGTGCTGTCTCAGACCTACTGAATTAATCCTGAGCTTGGGTTACTATATGTAGAATCTCAAATGGGTTTCCCCCAGTACGTGTGGGGGTTTCTTCTGGGTTCTCGGCTTTCCTGCCACCTCCCAAAACATTTTGGCCAGTTGATTGCTTCTAAATTGCCCTTAGGTATAAATGAACATGTGTGTGTATATGCATGGAACTGGCATCTCATCCAGGGTGTATTCCTGCGATAATCTCTGGAGCCATCACAACCCTGACCAGAATAAGCTAATTCAGGAATGCATAAAAAAAAATTTACCTTAAAAACCAGGGGCGTCAGAAGCATTTTTAATATATGTGTGTGTGTGTGTGTGGGGGGGGGGGGGGGGGGGGGGGGACGACACTGGCAGGGGGTCCTCCGCCAGAAAATTAATTAATTTTCAACAAGTCCTCATTCAATTAATCCATATATTCATCAGCCTGTTTTTAAACCCACCGCTACGCCTAAGATAATGAGATGAATGTGACAATTTATCACCAACAATGACTTTATGGGTGCATTTTACTTTTTATTTTGTGTTTTCTATTTAGTTTTAGATGTAACAACATGCCACTGGGCCAAGCAATAGTGACACTCCACTGTATGTTTAAAAATAAGAATATTCATAATTTCACACAATGACCAGGCATGACATGGCATCATGCAAACTTCATAACAGAAAATCACACTGTGTCAAGCAACGGTGACACATAAAATATAACTTCACACAATGAACAGGTGCAATTTTGTTCACCACCAACAGTGACTTCAGTGGGTGCATTTTACTTTTTTCCGATTTAGCGATACTCATAACAAAAATGACATGGCATCATGCAGTCTTCATAACACAAAATTACACTGGGTCAAGCAATGACACATAAAAGAGAACTTCACACAATGAACAAGTGCAGTTTTGTCAACCTACATGCAATGGTGGTACTACAGTAACATTTACAGATTAGTATAACAAATAGATTTATAGATATAACTCCTTCTTATATTGGTGCCACCACAATTTCTACCACTTCATAACTTTTATCCCCCTTTCCTTCACAATCCACCTGGAATAACATCCATCTCTCTCCATCGCTTTCCTCTCTACTATTCCTTCCCCATACACTGATTTCCCATCTTACTTTCCAGAAAACTGCCAAAGACCAGACAAAACAAGGAATCAATAAATATCATCAGAGCAGACTTGACCTCATTCTTGGCATTACAGTAAGGCAGGCCTACTGGGTTTGAATGAAATGATAGCTAACGTTAAGCTAGCTGATACATCTAACATTGACTAGCCAGCTAACTGCACTAACATTTCCATTGGGACAAAAAAAAAACAAAACCCTGTCCTGTGGGGAAATTCTGACTGACTTTCCGCTTCTTTGTAAAGAATGTCCTCATGTCCATTGTGTCTGGGGAGGAGCAAATACTGCAAACAATCCATCATCAACCAAGAATACCCCATTAGGCTAAGCTTATTTCACTGTTTAGTTGAATATTAATTTAACGTGTCCTAGGGTTAATTTTGAGGGCATATAACAAAAGAATAAGGTTTTAGCAAAAGCTAGACATTGTGAGGTTGCAATGGGGCTGACGTCACCTCCTCCACTTTCCAGCAGCTGCACCAACATTTCTGTGCTCGCGCTGAGATTCACTTCACTCGCGTGCGGCGAGTTGTTGTAGGGAACGCCCGGAAAACCCGGAGTGGATTTTCAGTGGTCTGTGTTTTCTCTTATCAAGTGGAATGGATTCTTTCACGAAGCAATAGAAATGGCACTGGGTGAACTAATATTTTATGTTAAATGTGTGTGTGTGTGTGTGGGGGGGGGGTCCAAACGAAGAATTATGAAATGTGAGGGGGGACATGTCCCCTTCAAATTCAATGGTGGCGACGCCCATGTTAAAAACACATCCTGAAAATTACATGCAGGTGGCTCATTTCTAGTCGGCACTGAAAGGACTTGCTCTTTTTCCGCATCTGAATTTGACACAACTTGGGCCATTATGCAGGTTTAACACCACCATTACAATCTCTATTATAGGAATGATCGATACTGGTGACTGTGGCCAACGTACAACACAGAGAGCAGATCTGCATTACATAAGCCAACAGAGATGCTGCACAATCCAGCCATCATGATTAGGCCTGTTATTTTTGCCTGTAGACCCACCAGATCCCCACTCACCCCTCCACTGATTTCAGATTGGCTTGTGTTGCGTTGCTCTGTAAGGAAACATGAGGGTTGGGTCAAATGATTTTAACTTGACAGCTGAAGACAGCACGAAGATTAAATGTCTGTAGGTGCAAGTAAGTGTGTGCTTGCTACAAATACGTCATCGTACATGACCAGGCTTGAGTTCCTGATTACTCAGCCAGTTATAAATAGACCAGTCAAGTGACCTGGTGAGAAGAATTTATTATCAGTCAAAAATAAAATAAATCTCTCTCACACAAAAAAATGGATGCATCCTTTACTTGTTCAATAAATCATGTAAATGAAACTTCCACTTTAGTAACATCAGGGCCCCAACAGCTTTCCCTGTGTTGTTCTGTTTCACATGACCTCACACTGTATAAATCACTGATGCAGGTTCTCAAAATGGCAGAGTTATTGTGCCTGTGCTTCATTAAAAAGAATCCTTTATTTATATTGATTAGGGGTCGACCAATAATCGGCCTGGCCGATATATCGGGCTGATATTCTGCATTTTTAGGGTTATCGGTATCGGCCATAATTTCCACCGATATGCCTTTTTGCAGCCATTTCGTTCCTAACGCGACTGTCACTGCACGTCCTTTCCTGCACTCGCCTCTCTGAGTTCAAGAACACGGTCCCGCCCACCACAACATCTGATTTGTTTGGCACAAGAGATATAGCCAATTGACACGTGTAGCTAAACGCTGTGAACTGTTTCAAGGCGGCTGTACGGGCACTCGGGCAGAAGCAGATCCCACTTCAAGGTAAGGACACGCTGCTTTTGCCGCAATAAGTCACAAACACACAAGTTGCAAAAGCACAACATTATATGTTTACATTCTTCATCTACTACTCGTTAAAATTGTCCATTTGCATCTGTGTAGCCAGGCAAACTTGGCTTACGGAAGGAAGCACTTGAATTAGCCTACAACCAACTAGTCTCGCTGAAACTACATGTAATGCTTCCTTCACTACAATATAATCCTCCTAAATTGGGAATATTAGGCTTGGGCATTAAAAGCATGAGAATGTAGATGGTTACTTGTAAAGTTGTTACATAATAGGGAGTGATAGCCGACTTCATGTTTGATTTTACTTTTTAAAAAATGCTGCAGGCAGCTCCCTACACTTGATTTGTTATTTAAAAACTACTTGAAGTTGGTAAGTCTTACTTAGGTCTTAGTGTAAAAGAATCCAGAGTGTATTTTCATTTATTTTCCACTGAAAATGGTGAGCTGTAATATAGTAGGGAGTGATTTATTTTTTTATTGGTGTTTATTTTATTATTTTATTTCCCATTTTATTCTAACTAATGTTTGACTTTATTGTACAAATGCTGCTGGCATCTCCCTGCACAAAATTTCATGTTCAATTTTACAATTAAACATACATTTCATGGATATGAAGGTCTGGGTCAGTGTGTGCTATGTTTAATTTCATGTGAATTATAATGTTTACATTTATCGGTTGCACATATCGGTTATCGGCATCCCAATTCCATAATAATCGGTATCGGCCCTGAAAAAATAAATAAATAAAAAAAATTAATCGGTCGATCCCTAATATTGATTCCTAATACACCTGAAAACGTACATCTTCAGCGACCAACAATGACAAACCACATTCCGGGAAGAGAGCGGGGGGGAACAGGACACCCCAAGTGTTGCCAGGCAAAACAAACCTCACCCGGTAGCCCTTTATTTATTTTTTTTTAAATCATTTTTAAGTGTAACTAAAGAGCTCTTCAGATGAGGCAAGATTTCCTTAAATATTATGTAGTAAATATGTAATACAACTATGATTTTGACCTTTTTGGTGACCTTGATCAGATGACCCTCAAAATGTTAGAGGTTCTATTTGAGACCAATGCCCATCTATCCTGAAAGTTTCATGAAGATTGGTCCAGCTGTTTTCCTGTAATGTTGCTAACAAAAACAACAACAAAAAACCACCCACTGAAAACAATCCCTCAGCCCCTGATGGACTCCGTCCCAGGCGAGGTAAAAATAACCCACCCGTGACAGTCTAGATAGAGAGCTAAACCCTCCTCACCAATCGTGGACATTTATGAGCCATCATGAATAGCGCTAGTTCGTAGCAGCCTTTAAACATGGCCGCCATGGACTACAATTCCCAAGAGCCCGAGTTTTGATTACCGCCACATCTGTTCCACATCACAATTAAGCAGTCACGCTACTTAAGGACCACAACCACACACCCTCAGCGCAAAGTATTGTTCCGTGTCTCTGTACCTGCTGACTTTTGTGACTTTGACCCCGCTTTTGTTTACACTTTGACTCTCAGCTAGTTGGTTGCCTCCGACATTGTTCACCCGACCCACTGCCTATACCCGACTCTGCTTCCTGTCTCACGTTTTGGATTTGGTTGCTAGTTTGTGACGCACCTGCTCTCCCCTGAAACTACGTCCTGCAAGTGCCTGCACTTGCTGACATGAGCTCATGTATGTGGAAGAGGGTAGACAGCGCTTCTCTCAGAGTGTGAAATTGCTCCGTGTTGTCGCATGAGCAGAACTTTTAAAAAAAAAAAAAAAAAAAAAAGATGCAGTAGATGGCTTTATGTTCCTTGCAGGACACAGCTGGCTGGTAGCAGTCATATAATGGAGAAGAGCTTGGCAAAAATAGCCAAACTGAAGAGAAAATGGGGGAAAAAATTGTTGTGATACAGATATTGTCAAAGACTGATACTTGCCTGAAATACTAGACTGTATATTACAGACCAAACTCCTCAGGAATCATCCCTTCTTTAAAAAAAAAAAAACAAAACAGCAGTTTTTCAGACAGCTCAATTACTGCAAATATGCCTGTAACAGTGGTGTTTTATGGCCTTTCTAATACAAACCCCAATGCCCACCATTCTGAGCAACCAGTAACACAATACGTTTTGAAAGGTCACACAAGCCCACCAGAGGGCTGGGTTAGAAGCACAGGGACAGAGTACACACTGAAAGTAGACGAGAATGGAGCATAACAGTCGAGAGGTCCGTCAACACGTCGATACTGCAGTATGAAAGCGGCACGGAGTTCCCTACAGATCCACGAGCTGACCAGCCATTCAATTAGAGCAGGAGGTTCAAACAGCTGCAGGGCTCACGCTATCGATCCCTAAAATCACAGCCAAGAGTGAATGAACACAGAAATAAAAACACAAAAATACAGATCAACTACTGCCTTAAGAAAATAAAGCATCCATAAATGGAGTTGCGGAGGAGTGATGAGTTAACTCAAGCAGTAGGGGGGAAAAAAAAAAAAAAAAAAAAAGTGTTCTGAAAGGAACATGGAATTTAAAGGGATAGTGTGAGGGAGGAAATCCAATTTTCATCCAGAGTGAATTCGGAGACTGAAAATGCTGCTGCTGCCATCCAGTATTACGTCATGGTTCCACCTCTGGGCAGGTCAGACATTTCACGGCAGCCTTCCATTTTCCACGATTCTGCGCGTCAGCTGCATTTCTTGAGATCACTATCGACACCCTCTAACCAGGTTTTTCGGAGGTGGCCCCTAGGTTTTCGCCCCCCCCACACACACACACACGAAGATCAACAACCCTGGAAATCCAAGCAGCACTGCGGCGAACATGTCCATACCACCTCAAGCGTCTTACAGCAGTGGCTGTGTTGGTAGCAGTGAGGTGGAGCTTTCCTAGCAGGGAGGAAGTTAGAATGTTGGCGTCTCCCCGCACATCGCATACCCATCTAAACATTCCTTTCGCTTATTCCTTTCTATACGATACAGGTCAGCCTTCTTCATAGGCCAGCACTCACTGGCATAGAGCATTGTGCTTCGTACACAAGAGTTGTAAACAGCACTGCAAAAAAAAATGGCCTTTCAAAAATAAGAAACAAGATTAAAACAAAGCATATTTGCTTGAATCAGGTGAAAAAAATCTGCCAACGGAACTAGTCAAATTTGACTCTAAGCTTTCTTAAAGTAAGATGAAAAATCTAACCTGTTTTTAGATGAAATAATTCCAAAATAAGATTGGGAAACTACTTATGCGAGATCTGATTAACTCAAAATAATCAAAATAGTTCTTATAACAAGATCGTACTTCTTACATTTAGCCATTCAAGTCATTTTTATTTATTTCATTTTAAGGGTATTTCACTTAAATTCATGACAAAGTCTTAGCAGTAAAAACTGAATTTAAGATAAATATACTAATATTAGGATTGTTAAATTCTACAACTAAGCATTGCTAGCTTAAAAGATTCTCCTTTTGTGACCTGTAATTAGTAAAATACTCTAGATATGAGACCAGAGACTATCTTGAATCAAGTTGACGACACGTGTAGCATTGCAACAAGTTTTTTTTTTTTGCCATTTCAACATTCAAACATTAAAACATCTCTTAAGATTCCACTTCCCCAGGACCTCAGGCACCAAAAAATAATAATAATAATAATAATAATAATAATAATTAAAAAAAAGTCTACACATTTTGACTTAGTGTTTACACAAAGCCAAAGCAACAGTGCATTTTGGGGGCACTGACTATTCATGTGTACAAGAGGTTTACAAGTTCAGGCACAAAAAAAAAAAAAACAAAAAAAAAAAACACCACACTGAACTTAACTCACAGCATTCCAAAAAGACCTCACTAAAAACGCCCTCCACTCACTCAAACTTTTTGAAGGCACTTGTCTGGTCTAGAGTATGTACAGCATCTAGAAGGAGCTCAATCTGAATGACTGAGTAAACAGTCGCAGTAAACTGAAGATATGCAAGGTGACCAAACGTCTACGCGTTTTGACTTAGTGCTTACACAACGCCAAAGAAACAATGCATTTTGGGGGCACTGACTGTTTGGTGCCTGATCTTGTAAACCCCTCATACACAAAAACCTCACGAGTGGGTGGGGGGGGAAGGAAAAAAAAACAAAAAAAAAAAACACGCACTGAACTTGTCCTCCACTCACTCATAGCTTTTTTGAAGGCACCTGTCTGGTCTAGAGTGTGTACAGCATCTAGAAGGATCTCAATCTGAATGACTGGGAAAACAGCCGCAGTAAACTTAGGATATGTCAGCTGACAAAACATCTACGCATTTTGACTTACATTGCTTACACAACGCCAAAGCAACAGTGCATTTTGGGGGCACTGACCATGTGTGTGTACGAGGAGTTTACAAGATCAGGCACCAAAAAAAAAAAGTCGTCTACACATTTTGACTTACAGTGCTTACACAATGCCAAAGCAACAGTGCATTTTGGGGGCAAGATTCAAAGATTTCAGTAAAGTTCATTTATTCCCAAAACAAGCATACTTTTTTTTTTCTTGAAACAAGATGAACCGCATTTGACAAATGTCCAAAATGTACTTACTTGTTTTATAAAAAAAAAAAAAAAAAAAAAAAAACACTTGTTTTATTTTCTACGGAAGAGCGATAGTTCCACTAAGAAATACATATATTTTTTTTAAATTTCTGAGAAAAAAAACCTCAGAATTTGAGATTAAAGTCAGAAATTTCAAGAAACAATCTCAACTTGAGAAAAAAAAAAGTTGACATTTTCAAGAAAAAGTGTCAATTTTCAAGAAAGGAAAAAAAAAAAAAAAAAGTCAGCCAGAGCCATGGAAGTAAGAGTTCAGCCACTCCCATTGACCTTAATGGTCCATTTTTTACACAGCAATGGCGGCTCATGGAGCCTTTGACACATGGATCGCCATTGACATAGTTCCACTAGTTCCAGGAAGTGGCTGTAGAACACAAAGTGCGGTAAAGGTAATTCGTTTCTACTTAATCTTTGCTTGTTATGTAGTGGTTCTGTGTTAGTCTCTAGCAAACAGAAAGCCGCTGCCTAGAAGTATTTGAATCTACGTGAATCACATCACCAACCGACTTCCTGTACCCCGGTTGTCACAACTCTGAATTCCATGGCTCTGGTCTCAGCTATTCATGCCTACCGGCTGCGAGTGAGTGCCACTTCCGTATGGAAGCCCGCCTTCTACAGATTTCTGACTTTTTTTTCTCGAAAATTGACTTTTTTTTTCCTCAGAAGTTTCCAAATAAAATATAAAACCCTGGCCCTATAGCTCTGCCGTAATTTTCAAAGGCGCTCCAAATAAGACCAAGACATTTTGTCTATACAAGATTTTCAAGATGGACTGTAAAATCTAGTCTTTCTAGCTAAATGAGGTTTTGCTTGTTGGACAATTGTGTCTTATAAAAAGGGTGGCTAGATGTTTTGACTTGAAAATAGACAAATAAACTTCCTAAGATTTTTATTTTTTGCAGTGAGAGCCCCGGGTCTTTAGGGAAAGGCTTTTGCTTGTCAAGATGGGAAGTAGCTCACGGAATTTCCCCCAAGCAGTTCAAACCCGAGTGATGGTGGCATCTTCACAACCACCATCTGCTGATATTGAGTCATCCAGGTAACAAAAGGAGTCAAACCACCTCTAGTTTGTGGTTATCTACCATAAGATGGTAAAATGACCATTAAAAACTTTTTTTTTGTTAATTTTTGTGGCTACTGCCTCATATAGAGGCGGTAGCCACTAGGTCACCGTGCTGCAAGAACGTAAGTGTGTAACAATCACGCACTGCACATACACATAAGGATTACAACAGCGCATGAGTATTACAAAACCACCAGAACGGTGAATCGTGATCTCGCGATATGAACAGTTGATCTTGAGTGATCAAAAAGGTACACAAGAACGAGTGTAACAATAGCAAAACTTCCTAACCAATTAGCACTTATCCTGATCAAATTCGATTACCCATTCTATTTCTTGATAAACTTTGGAACTAATCAGAACTAGAAACGAAATAAGAGAAGCCTCGTTATAAAACTTTGTAGTATCGGAAGATAATCGGCAAATAAAAAGACAAAACGAAATTCACCTCGTGGTTCACCGAGGCTACTGATTCAATATCAAGGAAGTGGTGTTTATTTTAAGAAAATTTACCTTTTTATCATCACAGCTTTTGTTTGGTTCTTCTGAAAAGGTCAAATGAAAGGCTTCACAAGGGTTTTTTTTGAGCATTTTGGCAGAAACTTAGGCTAAGAATTCCAGCTATTCAACAAGAGTTGCAAGGAGTACTTGTGTTTTTCAATGAAAATTTAAAATAAAGTTTCTGATATAGTTTTCACATGTCAAAAGAGTAAAAGTATAATTGGTCAAACTTCTGCTATTTGCTTTAATTTTTTTTTATTTTAGAGTCTTTACACTTCTGAAGCAAAATGTGCTCATTAGTACTAAATAATGCTTCTAAGACAATTCATGAACAAGTGCTTTCCTACTATTTTGAAAAGCGATAGAGTTCACGGCGCTGTATTTTGAACAAAGCTGTGAGCAGCATCAGGGCTCGGTGATGCTTGCAAGAGATGAGGCGAGTATAATTGATAACACGTATGTATGCTATATTTACTGTATGGACATTGTATAAGAATTTTATTTATAAGCAGTAGCCATATGTACCCATAGGATACCTTTTTTTTATTTTTTATAAAAATACCCACCCAGTCCTGAGTTACACCCCAGCAATAGCCCTAGTAACCAAGATACAAGTCTTCAGCAATGACATTTCCAATTATGTTTTTTTTTTAAAGGAAGGCAAATTTATCAAAATTCTATTAAATATAGGAATGCATTTTTGATAGCCATTATGTCACTGCTATAGCAAGTTATGAGTGTTTGAAATATGCTCTGTAATACATCAGTCCAGCAGCACAGTGGTGTAGTGGTTAGCGCTGTCGCCTCACAGCAAGAAGGTCCGCGTTCAAGCCCTGTGGCCGGCGAGGGCCTTTCTGTGCGGAGTTTGCATGTTCCCCCCGTGTCCGCGTGGGTTTCCTCCGGGTGCTCCGGTTTCCCCCACAGTCCAAAGACATGCAGGTTAGGTTAACTGGTGACTCTAAATTGACCGTAGGTGTGAATGTGAGTGTGAATGGTTGTCTGTGTCTATGTGTCAGCCCTGTGATGACCTGGTGACTTGTCCAGGGTGTACCCCGCCTTTCGCCCGTAGTCAGCTGGGATAGGCTCCAGCTTGCCTGTGACCCTGTAGAACAGGATAAAGCGGCTAGAGATAATGAGATGAGATGTACTAATTCACTTCTTGGACATGAAACTACATGATGAATCAGACTTGTCGAGGAAAACTGAATTATTTTCTCAGTGCTATTGTGGGGGGAAAAAAAAAAAAAAAGGTGCTTTTCTGGAAGTGTGCGTCTGTGTTCCAGCTAGCTTTCTAAGAGGGCAGGGCACCAATGATTACCACGGGCAATCTGAAAGGGTACCCGCCTTTCGTCCATAGTCAGCTGGGATAGGCTCCAGCTTGCCTGCAACCCTGTATGGATAAAGCAGCTACAGATAATGAGATGAGATGAATATCAGTCCATATGCCAAAGCAATGGCCGTAAATGAGATTCGTTGAGACCTGTGCGAGACATCGTAGGACGGAAGTAAAACGTACAGCGGAAATCAAAGTGACCAACATCTGCCAACGTTGTCAAAAGACACACGCGCCCTCTTTCGAATGCTGATGTAATCAAACCGGAAGTTGTGTTTGTTTTGATAGCAATCAGGAAAGTTTGAAAAAAAGTAAGAAGTAATCATCATTTAAACTCGTTTTCGTGCAATATTTCGTTTGGAAAACAGTTTTTAAAATGGAGGCACTGACACTTCACGTTTCAAAGTCTCGCACAAGTCTTGTGAAGATCGCGCGGATAAGTGACGCCTGCCATGGACCAAGCAAACTAAATTCAACATGGCTAAAAACCGAATAGGCTGATAAGTATAATATTCAATTGCAATTAGTTTCCAATACGAGTCACGATATAAGGTTGCTAAAACCGAAAACATAATTGAATAACGTCAAGAAATAAAGCAAGTTTAAAAATGACTTCAGTTCTCCTTTACAGTTTTACTTTTACATTAAAAAAAAAAGTTAGATACATGTCAGTTTAAATTTAGAGAAAAAAATATTTTCTAAATGCTAGCTGTTCAGTAAAGGACTGGTTATGTTGGCATTTTCCTCTGTTAGGTACAAGTTCAATTAATTTTGAAGGGTCTTAAAAGATTTATACTATGTGAAATTTATCACGGCATCTAAAAATCACACATTTTGACCAATTGGATAATTTAACTGGATTTTTGAGAACTTTTGGTATACAGTGTTTGAAATACATACGAGAAGCCATATATGCATTCCCAAAAGACGACCCACAAGGGTTGGAACGAAATTCATTTTCTGGCCACTTGTTGATTTACAGCTTATGACTTATAGAGCATGTGTTTCTCTCGTCTGGATATTGAGTCATATACAGTATTAACTCTCTTACAGCAGCAGGCATCACACCGGACCCAACACCAGCCTGAGGCTGCAAGCGCTCGGCTTTTGTGCTGAAATCACATCAGCGAGACGCAGCTCCATAAGCAGTGTGCGTGTGCCAGCAGAGAGCGACCTGTTGGGCTGCACACACAGCACCTCAGTTTATTCCTGCATTACAACCATTCAGAACAAACCCCTCGACCTATAATGGGCATCTCGGGGGGAATAGCTTAATTCATCATGTAAATGTGAAAGAGAAAATAATGTCTGGCATTTAAGCTTGTGCAGTGTGCGTCTCAGTGACTGAAAAACACGTTGTAAACTAACGTCACCTTAATGATGCTCCACTTTTTTTTTTTTTTTAGCTCAAGTACAACAGATATAATCAGCTCAGTGGTTAATGTTCTCCATATACCTTAAAACTACCTCGAGGAAGAAAAATATACTTGCACAATACCCCCCCCCCCATGTTAAGTTAACATTTCTGGAAGGAGTCTCCAGTGTTTAAACCATCCAGGACAGAAGAATGTGTGGTTTCTGTATAACACAACAAGCTGTTGTGGTTTTTATGTCCCCCCCCATTTAATCTTGGCCCCAAGCATAGGACTACTAGACAGCTACCAACCAGGAAGAGTAAAGGCTACCACGTGCTTCCAGCCATGGAGTGCCGTCACACAGTCGGACGAGAGCGTTATCCGTCTCCCTTCTGCATACTTGAGCAAAATCACAGACACCCATGATTGACGAGGGGAGCGAGAGTAGGCCATTCCTCCCATCCAGAAAACACAACCAACCAATTTCTGCTCTCTTGGACTCCTGGTCACAGACAGCTGTGCATCTTTGGGATGAACTCATGATCGCCAAATGATAAAGATGCTTTTCTGTTGCATGTATCAGGAGTGGGGTTTTTTTAAACTTCATGAAAGATGCTGATGAAGGAATAAGGCTAGAACCACACGACAACGAGATTTTATATATATATATATATATATATATATATATATATATATATATATATATATATATATATATATATATATATGGCACGGTGGTGTAGTGGTTAGCGCTGTCGCCTCACAGCAAGAAGGTCCTGGGTTCGAGCCCTGGGGCCGGCAAGGGCCTTTCTGTGTGGAGTTTGCATGTTCTCTCCGTGTCCGCGTGGGTTTCCTCCGGGTGCTCCGGTTTCCCCCACAGTCCAAAGACATGCAGGTTAGGTTAACTGGTGACTCTAAATTGACCGTAGGTGTGAATGTGAGTGTGAATGGTTGTCTGTGTCTATGTGTCAGCCCTGTGATGACCTGGCGACTTGTCCAGGGTGTACCCCGCCTTTCGCCCGTAATCAGCTGGGATAGGCTCCAGCTTGCCTGCGACCCTGTAGAAGGATAAAGCGGCTAGAGATAATGAGATGAGATGATATATATATATATATATATATATATATATATATATGGGCAACGGATCAGTAAAATATCAGGTCCATATGGCAACGCAACACTTGCTGAAAACGATGCAATACACATGCCACACCTCTATGTGCGCTGTAAGACGGTCCCATCAGACACACCAGAACAATAGAAGTAGTAGGATGCATGCGCATAAACCCCTTCCTCTACCTGGTGTGAAGCACTCACAGGAACACACAAGATGGCTGCGACTACGCGAGGAAATCGTGCCTTCCGTGTACAAATTAGTTTTATTAGTGTGCACAGTTTTATATAACTTAATTTTCTTATTGTGTGTGAACATTTTGAAAAGCATTTTTATATAATTTATATAACTTTTTATATTGTGTGTGAACATTTTGAAAAGCAGTCTTATCCAATAAAAAAAAAAAAAAGAAATTCAAGGAATGGTTCAGTTACTTGTTTATTTAAAAGAAAAGCTGTATACAAAAGTGAATGCAATGCAGTGGTTCATACAAAACAGCGAGAGTGCTGCTTGTTCTAGTCATGTGGTTGTGACGTCATCGTAAACAAATCCGTTCTACTCATCCAGACGACTTCGCAACGGCGCCGTTGCCAGATTTTTCCACTCTGGAACCCGTTCTCGTTTTGGGGCACCCAAAACGGCGGTGCCGTGTGGACGCCAGGCCGAAACGATAAACAATTTTATCAGATTCACCTGAATCCGTTGCCGTGTGGACAGCCTCTAAGTGTTTGTCCACAGCTTTCTTGTGAGAGACAAGGGGGGGGGGGGGGGGGGGGGCATGACATCCACCTCTCCCAGATACTGCTTTTTGAGTTCCGGTTTATTCAAGCAGCCGAGGGCGAGGGAGCCGAACGTAGCCGAGCGGAGCTAGCTACAACAACCATGTTTTAAATCAGAGGATAACATCTTTTTAAAATTATGCCTTTTCCTGGTTCAACGTGTGCCGTCATCAGGTGCACAAAACTCGAAAGCTTAGAGATTTTAGGAATGGAATCTGTTTTGAGCACAAATGGACTTGCAAGACGTGTTATGAGCAATGTGCTGAATCTGTACATGCGATTCCTGTCTTTCCACAAACCACTCCATTTTGGACCTGAATCAACAACATTAATTCTCCGTAGTTATTTAGATATTTAAATAATATTGGCTGGATTTCTTTGTGGTATATCAGATGTATTCCATTCAGCTAGCATGATCCTGAAAGACTCGTTCAATATCATGCTTACTGAATGGAATATATCTGATATACCACGAAGAAAGCCAGCCAATATTATTATTTATTATACATACACATTTGATGGAACAATTATAGATTTTACAAAAAGTTAAGCCCGGGGGGGGGGGGGGACTTACCAATACTGAATGCCGATTCTGATTGACAGATTACATTCAATCTAATGTACAAAGTCAAAAGTTCTAACAATAAAAATGGTCCAAGTCCAAAAACCCTGAACAACCCAACTTGTACACAAGCAATATACAGGTTAAGTTACTTTTAGTCGTAGTTAACCGTTACATTGCAGTTGTTTGAAACAAAAGGGCTTTGCTGAGTGAAGTCCTCTTGTAAAAGTGTCACTTTTCCTCACCTCCAGGTAGAACATTACATTTCCGCTATTGCTCTCTTCCAGTTTTTCGATGCCCATTGGTATGTTTTTCTCTTGTAAATGTGTGTGAAGAATATCCAGTGCAGTTTTGGTAGCCTTTTGGGTGTTCAACGCATCTCTCTCTTTAAATCTTCAGCTTTTAATGAAGCAAACAAAAACATCGCTACCACGTTTATGTACAAACTGTCCGAGTCACTCACTAGCAAGGAAGTTTTACATCTCTGACGTGTCTCTTCTTGTTTTTCGATGTCCGCTGCTCTGTTTTTCTCTTGTAAATGCGTGTGAAGAATACATAACGAAGTTTTGGTAGCCTTTCGGGTGTTCAGTGCGTCTTTAGTTTCAGTTTATTTATTTAGTGCTTAAACTGAGCACTGAATTAGCCCCATTATCTCTCTCTCCCAGCCGACAAAGAAATGATTCTGTGCATGCGCAACAGAAAAGTTGTCACTGGATCATCACATGAGCTCCATTGTGTGACGTTGCGCCGTCTTGACAACATGCAATATTATAACAATATTGCACGCTCATTCTCCATTGGGTAGAGTGGAGTAATACATGGAGGACAAGCTATATGATAATATTGCATGCCATCAATAAACCCACTAGAAGGGAATAGAATACACGTTTTTATTCCATGGAAAAAGTGGCCCGTATGTATATAATAAACGTACATTATTCAAACATTACAGTCATTTAGCTGACATTTTTATTCAAAGCGACTAACAAGTGCATGTAGCCAAGAGAGTCCAAGAGTGACCCGTGCTGAAGTACTAGTGTAAACAAATAGCCTACAAATACATAGACAAGGAATTATTTGAGTATGGTATGATTGTTTCCAATGTTTGGCAGCATTTGCATTAAAATGATTAGCCTATGCTTCCCTGACCTCGCTTTTACTTCTTGAGCCTAAATAAGGCTGGTGAAGTTCGATAAGACTAAAGCTAGGTGCTTATGGTGATGGTATTTGGCAGACGCTCTTGTCCAAAGCGACTAAGGGCCTCTGCATGCTCTTGCGACAAGGCTTTCGCAGATAGCTTTTCGCAGACAGTTGTAATTTATCGTTGAGCAGGGAGTAATAGGCGTGCACGATGTTATTCACTGCCACAACGCAAGGGGGTGCGAAGTCGCTAGGAGTAGTTGGTGGGTGTGGTTAGTGGAGTGTTTATCCTCCGGTTACTTATAATGACTAGAACTGGAGTCGTATAGATGTACGCACTTCCTCGATCAACCGCTCTTCGTGCTGCTCCATCTTCGCTTGTGTTTTTAAAAATGGCGGTCATGAAAACAAAACAAACCGGGAAAGTAGGGAAGCGGAAGTGCGTGTACAGCGGATGTAGAGTGGACCAATCAGAGCCCTCTTGTCTGCGAGGCTTCTGCAGTGGTCACAATTTTTGGGAGGTGCGTGCAGAGCATCTGCGAAGGTGGGGGGGCTACGCAGACGCTATCTGCGACACCGTCTGCGAGGACTGGGTTGTCAGCATAAATTGGCCTTAACGCTACATTAGTAGTAAACCAATACAATAATACAAAATCACTCTACTCTGACATAACCTACCTTAGATGATAGCTGCTACATGACTGCAGGATTTCCCAAACCCTGCAATGCAGGAACAGCCAACCGTTTCCATTATGCCACTGGCTCTCATCATTACCCAAGCCAGGCGTTTGGGTTTGTTCATGCTCTGGCTAAGCTCAACCTCAGCCTTTAAGCAAACATCTCACCCTCCCTTTTACGTATAATTTTGCCAATTTTTTTTACTGTGTAGATAATTCTACGCCGCTGTGCTTTTGTAGTTCCTTAACTCGTCACCATCAACGCCTTCACTAACAAAATAACTGACCATGTCAACGCAGTTGACGTCGGGCCGCAACTTCACGTGGTCTAGCCGTTCCGTGCGGGTAGACGGATGGGGCACTTTGATCGTATTGTCCCCAGAGCACGTCAGAAAATCGGACCCATCTTTTAGTCATCCTTGATCTTTCCTACCTAGCAGTTAGTGTCAGCTATAAACGTCAACACGGTGGAGAGGAAGAAAGAAACCGGTTTCCGCTATGACGCAGCAATGACTCATGGGAAACGGCAGAGTTCAGGAAAGTTGTGGATAGCTGCTATAATACAAGTGATACACAACATTAAATGGAACTAAATGGTTACAAATATATGTTATTCATTCATACATTCAAATATTGTACGTACTGGAAAATTGCTGTGGTATAGGAAGAAAAGAAGCACTGTGATGTGAAATTACAGGAAATTAAACCCCAGGTATTTGACTGGAGAGTTTATTCCTTAAATAATAAAATGTCTGTGTGAAACCTGTTGGGATGACTGTTAAACAAAATGTAATGATCTTATTTTGAGAACAATTTGGCAATTTATGCAATGAGCAAGTCTTTTGGTATTATCTGGTGAACAGAATTCTATTATGATCAGGGTTACCCAGTTAAGCCAGTTCTGGGCCATGGTTCAGGGCGATCAGGTATTTACTAAAGGCATGTCACTTGTTCCACAGGACAAACAGCACTTGGTGTTGCCTCGGCTATTTGAGTTCAGTCTAAAACAATCACCACCACGACAGCAGCATGCTCAACCATGTGCTGAAATTTCGCTTACTTCTGTGTATATTTATCCCCCGCTCAAACGAAGTTTGGCGGAGGATATAGAGACTGGATTCATCCGTCCGGTCACGTTTTTGTTTCCGGGTCATATCTTTAAAACTACTGAAGATATCTTCATGAAACTTTGTATACATATCAAGCAACATGTGAACTGGTGCCTTTTGCCATTTTGGAAAAAAAAATTAAACAAATTTTTACATAAAAAATAGATTTTGACTTGGTTTCTAAGAGCAACGTCCATTTCCGGAGCACATATCCAAAACTATTCATGATACAGATTTGAAACTTGGTGTACATGTTAACAAGGTGATGTACCGGTAGATGTGCCTTTTCATACTAAGAAATTTGAGAAAATGTTAATTTTTCATGTTTCCATGGAAACAATTTCAGACTTGGGCTACATCCACACGACAACGAGATTTTTTTTTTTTTAAATATCGCATCCACATGGGCAACGGATCAGTAAAATATCAGGTACATATTGCAACGCTTGCTGAAAACGATGCAATACACATGCCACACCTCTACGTGCGCTGTAAGACGGTCCCATCAGAGACACCAGAACAACAGAAGTAGACGCATGCACATAAACCCCTTCTTCTGTAGCATCAGCCACAAAGTTTTGATTATTAAATCAGTAGCATAAAACAAAAGACGCGGAAAGAGGAATGAATGGGGGTAGATGGAAGCCGGTACGCCAACATTCTGATATCCTCCAGAATTCTTTAATGGTCCGGAATAAATTGAATGCTACACATTGATGGATTACTTTGTTCTTCTACGCCCTTTTTGAGGAATGTATTGTCGGACTTAAACCAACATCTGAAGAGGTGAGATCGCTCCTTTTTTTTTTTTTTCCTATTTTTGCTGGCGGGATTGTTTTTGGAAAGCGCACGGGCGGTGCGCGGTTTGGTACTGCTTCTGCAGTGTTTGGACTAAAGACTCTGCCCTAAAGGGCTATTCTCTCTCTCTCTCTCTCTCTCTCACTTTGCACCATTACACAATAAATATTCACAGTGAAAATATTTTGTAAGCGCGTTTCATGAACCAAGTTATAGGATTTGTTGACAACTCGCATCGAGTTCGTTACACTTCTACCCGGCGTGAAGCACTGACAGTCATGTGGTTGTGACGTCATCGTAAACAAATCCGTTCTACTCATCCAGACGACTTCGCAACGGCGCCGTTGCCAGATTTTTTCACTCTGGAACCCGTTCTCAAAAGATTTCGTTTTGGGGCACCCAAAACGCCGGTGCCGTGTGGACGCCAGGCCGAAACGATAAATAATTTTATCAGATTCACCTGAATCCGTTGCCGTGTGGACAGGGCCTAAGTCTCTCAGGTTAGTCTTGGGGTAGGTTGTGTTTCTGGAGCAGAACTTGAAAACTACGAGTGCTATGGTCTTGAAAGTTGGTATATGTACCTTTTGATACTAAGAAATGTGAGAAATTAATTTTTACCTCACCTGTACCAAAGGTCCGGTGGGTTTATGCCATAGGCTGCTGACGTCAGTGTAAAGAGGTAGGGTCGGTTTCCTGCAGCAGAACTTGAAAAATGTGACAAATATCATCTTGAAATTTGGTACAGAGTTGGTACATAGGGCGGGGGATATAGATGACTCTTCTTGTTTATCTGCTTTCTGTACAACATTGCCTTTACACAGCTCATCACTTCCAAGGCCAGGATGAATAAACTGTTGAATTTCAAATCATATGGAGTATTATATCACCTGCTGCTGCTTCAGAGAGAGAAAAAGTCATGACAGCAGCTCAGAGTCGTAAAATAAAATGCCTGCTCTTGATGCCATTTTGTGAAAACATTTGGGTGGCTCATAAAAAAACCCAATCTCCAGCTTTATCATCATCGCCCATGTTACAGGAACCTCCTCAGATTCCAATCTCTCCTCTCTACCTCCACACCCACGCCAGCTCCTCTCACTCACTAACCCACACACAATAAGGCTGCTTTGGCAAGCTTCCCAGTTCAGCCTGCTGATATTCTGCCTTCCTGTCTCCTGAGAGAAGACTCATTTCATTTCTTGTTGCAATGCACCTTGGGCCAATTAACCACTGTCTTTAGTAATATGGGAACGAAGAGGGCTCTGCAAATGTACTTTCTTTCTGGTAATTTCAGCACGAACACTGAGCAACAAGATGACCACCACCAAAAAAATCCCCCCACCACTATAATCCCTGTGCCACATTTATCAGTGCATCATCAAGGCCTATCTTGAACTTTGACGGTGAAGAGAGAAGACGACGGGGGGGCGAGAACGTGCGTGCGCGCGACCTGATGCGCTAAGCTGGACTAGATTACATTGGATAGCTTACCATAGCCCTGTCCTCCTAGCACAGTCTGCCTGATGCACTGCAGTGATTAAACGTCATGCAGTAGGCAAATACTTCGCCACACACCCCCACGAACAGCACATGCTGCACTAAACATCACATAAAACCTCCCTCTCGCTCACTTTCTCTGTACGTCTCAGGACAGCGGAGGTCACAAAACCCACAGAGCTTATCGATCGTAGCATACTTAGAAATGCTTGCACAGATAAAGAGGATACTCCCAACAAAGTGGGGAGAGAGAGAGTCAGCTCCAAAACCCGAGTGAAAAATGGAGAGCTTGCTCTTCGGGTTGGTAAACCAGAAAACTGGGATAATGGAACACGTTGCTGAATTATTGATGGATTTAATCGCATGAAAACGGCTGCATTCGACATTCTCACCATCTGTTGAATTATTTACATGTCCCTTGAATGCAGACTTACTCATTTGCATTCGAGCATCCTTTGCTTGTGTACACCTGTCAAACTCGAGTCATTTTCCACCAAGCTGAAACGCTGAAAAGGATTCTCAGTCAGAAATGTTCCCAGCACACTCAGTAACAGACTACCGCCAAAAGTCAAACCTCAACTTCATACAGTATTTAGTATTGCATTTGGTCCTGAGAGAGTGGGCTCATCTTCAACCTTCCTCATCACCCATGCGGACATTTTAACCAATTCTAGTTCCACACATCACATGTCTTCATGAGCCATGGCTGCTTTGGGTATGGTTTGAAACTAAAAACAGAGAGAATGTGAAACTGGAAGTCCTGACCATTCAAAACAGCACAGATGCAAACTGGCGAGCAACCTGCAGATCTGTCTACTTAAGGAACACCACTTCTACGAAGCCATTTGGCGATACCTCAATGATTTCTGCAGCAAGAATGTTCATGGATGGACTATGAAGAACAACCACAACATGAACACTGACCATTTCTGACCCATGACTGGGAAGACTATGGACAGTCATCAGGTGCGTCAAGTATTTTACGAGAATAAATTCATACCCAAATGTTTAACAAGTGTTGCGTTGGTCATTTATACAATAGCTTACAACATTCAGCACTCAAATGAAACTGGGACCACTGAATAAAAACAGAGTACCTCTATGCGTTACCGACTAGTGGCCTAGTGGTAGCGTGTCCGCCTCTCGATCGGGAGATCGTGAGTTCTATTCATGGTTGGGTCATACCAAAGACCATCATAAAAATGGTACCTACTACCATCTGGCAAGGCACGCTGCAATACAGATGTGCATGGGGAGTTAAACTCTCGTGGTTACCAGAGGACTAGCCCCCCCCCCCCACTGTAACCCTAGCTATGTAATAGGCGAGAGGCCGAGGGCTACGGAAACGGAGATCGGCGCCGCCCGATGAGCCACCATCAGAGTTGGGCCTGGTTAGTACTTGAGTGGGAGACTGCCTAGGAATACCAGGTACTGTAGGCGCAGGAAGGACTTTGACTTTTTTGACCTCTATGCATTACAGAACAGGATGTGGACTATTTTGCTTGATGGAGTTGCAAAAACCGTGCAAAGTATGAGTCGGGATAATCAACACAACGTCGCTCAGAAGCGATGCTCTTTCTCCGTGATAAAGCAGCGTGAAAAGGCCATCTGCTCCGGCACCAGTGTCCTGTCAGTTAAAGGCGCATTAGATAAGATTAGTCTTTAGTCCTCCCCATTTTGACTTTTTTCCCCCCACTCCTTGAGCTTATGCTGCTGCCGCCACGCCGACGCATGCTCACAAAGCTCCACCCACAGGATCTAAGGTGACCTGTAGAGCGTCTAGTATCCCATTCACACCGACACAGAAAACTGTTTATTCATTCAATCACCATTATCCTGTAATGGGGTCATGCAACAGAGAATGGCTGCAAAACAGGAAAGTTGAAACGTTAATCTATCCCCCGGTAACCTAGTGCCGTTAACGATTACTTTTTGCCACAGCTCCATTGAGAATTGGAGCCAGTGAATTAATGTGTTGTGACCAGTCATGATGTAAACAAACAATGATGCAGTGATACTGTGATGGAGCGACTGATACCTACATCATTTGAATACTCCTAGTACCTCATTGCAAAGCAAAATTCAAAGACGGCAAGCAGATATAACTGGAGATTGGAATGAATCGCGCGCACACACAACATACATCTGGTCTCACAGGTTTTACACGTCTCGTATCAGGATGCAGCATTGTGGTGGTTAAAATTAACCCTGACCCAAACACAAAGTAAGAAAAACAGAACGCAGGTGACCCTGACCCAAACACAAAGTAAGAAAAACAGAACGCAGGTGTAGAGTTTAAAACATCACGAAGCGTATACATTTTGTTCACCAAGCCAGACAATTTTTGTGTGATCAATAACAGGTAGAAAGGGAGAACAGTAGGAAGACGGGTGATTAATTGGAGCTTAAAATAGCTGTTTGATGATGAAGCAGTCAGGCAGCATGGCGGCGCAGTGATTAGTAGTGTTGCCTCACAGCAAGAAGGTTCTGGGTTTGAGCCCAGTGGCCAATGGGGCCCTTTCTGTGTGGAGTTTGTATGTTGTCAGCGTGGGCTTCCTCTGGGTGCTCCGGTTTCCCCTTCCAAAGACTGAACAAAACCAGAATGAGGAAATACGGACTGAGGGAACCTGAAGTTCAAAAGGACAGGAGTCAATGGCGGAGATGAAATTAGACATCATGGGGAATAGAAGGAAACCATGGCCTAATGAATAGAGAAGTAGCTTTGGGACCAAAAGGTCACTGGTTCAATTCCCTGGACCAGCAGGAACAGCTGAAGTGCCCTTAAGCAAGGCATCTAACCCTAGGCTGCTCTGGATAAATCAAATCAATTTGTATAGCGCTTTTAACAATAAACATTGTCGCAAAGCAGCTTTACAGAATTTGAACGACTTAAAACATGAGCTAATTTTATCCCTAATCTATCCCCAATGAGCAAGCGTGTGGCGACGGTGGCAAGGAAAAACTCCCTCAGACGACATGAGGAAGAAACCTCGAGAGGAACCAGACTCAAAAGGGAACCCATCCTCATTTGGGCAACAACAGACAGCCTGACTATAATATTAACAGTTTTAACAGGTATAACCCTCAACTAAGATAAGAGTGTCTGCTAAATATAATAATGTAATGTAGACAAAAAATATTGTAATTAATAAGCCATGGATAACGTTAGGGAAGGTATTAATAAGAATGCATCAAAAGCAGGATGGGTCATTAAAAGATGCATGAAAAAAGGTGGTCAAGCCTGAAAAAAAACTACTCCGTCATGTCTGGAACAGGATTCATGCTCAGACACACTGGCTCATCCTGACTTCCTTCCTGGAACAAACTCATGGCTGTTTTGTTTTTTTTTAATGTCCACAATAAAAACTGCCGATTTTTGTACTAAAAAGGACTCCAGATAAGTTATTTGACCTTTTGAACCTTTGCTGTAGTAATTAAGTCTGTTTAATTTCTTAAAACAAAAATTCACTCAAGTTTTACAGATGATCAATCAATAACCCAACGAGCAACGAAGTCTTAAGTAGAGGAGCCGATCCTGGGTGCACCTTACCACCGCAGCATCCTGTTATAGATCCAGTGAAGTGAGAACACACGGCACCGGTTACTTTACTGGTATGGAAGAGTAGGAATGAAAAGGTTTAAAAATTGTTTAATAGTTCTTGATGACAGTACCAAGAAATCTTTTTCTGTGAGGGCTGTTACTAACAATTACTGGTTTAAAGAGTTACTAGTCTGTGCATTTTGTACGGATTTAAGTATTGGCACTAATCTGACCATTGACCTCATTTTATCTGATGCTATGTAGAAACTGTTTAATATGATTTTCTTATTTTATTATGAATCCTTGTTCATTTTTATTTGAATATATTTTTATATACTTGTACATAATTCCTTTAACTAAACACAGCTCCAATGTAAATCAAGTTTATCTTTTTTGGATTCTGTGCATAATAAAGTTTATACTAAAAGGTGTTTTTACCCGATGCTTAAAAACGGGTTTAGAAACAAGACTGACAGAAGGCACATCCAAACACAAACAAGCCTTCTGGACCAGAAATCAGCTTTCCAAACCAGTTTATTCAGTGAAAATAAAAATCATTCATCATATAAAGTGATATCAATGGTCAGATTAGTGCCAATACTTAAGTATTGGCACTCATTTGACCATTGATATTTTATCCGATGCTATGTAGAGTTGTTTAATGTAAGAAAGAACGCACAACTTTATTCATCACACACTTGTGAAATTCCTCTCTGCGTTTAACCCATGAAGCAGTGAACATACACACACACGTGTGAGCAATGAGCGCACACACACAGAGCAGTGGGTAGTTTAATAATAATAAATCTTTGTAAATTTTTATTTGAATATATTTTTATACATAATTCCTTAAATCAGGTTTTATCTTTTTGGGATTCTGTGTAGAATAAAAAAGTTTAAACTAAAAAGGTGTCGTTTTTACCGGATACTTAAAAATGGGTTTAGAAACAAGACTGACAGAAGGCACATCCAAACACAAACAAGCCTTCTGGACCAGAAATCAGCTTTCCAAACCAGTTTATTCAGTGGAATGAATGAATGAATGAATAAAATATTTGCACTCAAGTTTCCATCAATGAGTTAGAACATCAACGAAGCTGACTTCATGTTAAAACTGTTAATGTTATAATCATGTTGTCTGTTGTTGCCCAAATGAGGATGGGTTCCCTTTTGAGTCTGGTTCCTCTCAATAGTTTCTTCCTCATGTCATCTGAGGGAGTTTTTCTCTATTGTTTACTGTTTTTGTTTTTGCTTCTGTAAAGCACATTGAACTGCCATTGTGTATGAAATGTGCTATATAAATAAACTTGCCTTGCCACCGTCGCCACAGACTTGCTCATTGGAGATAGATTAGGGATAAAACTAGCTCATGTTTTAAAGTCGCTCAAATTCTGTAAAGCTGCTTTGTGACAATGTTTATTGTTAAAAGCGCCATACAAATAAACTTGACTTGAAACAAACAAATAAATGAATGAATAAATAAATTTCAGGGCGGCACGGTGGTGTAGTGGTTAGCGCTGTTGTCTCACAGCAAGAAGGTCCAGGTTCGAGCCCCGTGGCCGGTGAGGGCCTCTCTGTGCAGAGTTTGCATGTTCTCCCCGTGTCCGCGTGGGTTTCCTCCAGGTCCACACTCCAAAGACATGCAGGTTAGGTTAACTGGTGACTCTAAATTGAGCGTAGGTGTGAATGTGAGTGTGAATGGTTGTCTGTGTCTATGTGTCAGCCCTGTGATGACCTGGCGACTTGTCCAGGGTGTACCCCGCCTTTCGCCCGTAGTCAGCTGGGATAGGCTCCAGCTTGCCTGCGACCCTGTAGGACAGGATAAAGCGGCTACAGATAATGAGATGAGAAACTGGTTTGGAAAGCTGATTTCTGGACCAGCAGCACGGTGGTGTAATGGTTCGCACGGTCACCTCACAGCAAGAAGGTTCTGGGTTTGTGTGTTCACTGCTTCAGATGGGTTAAATGCAGAGGATGAATTTCAGTGTGCATGTGACAAATAAAGGTTTCTTCTTCTTCTCAAATCAGCTTTCCAAACCAGTTAATAATAATAATAATGCTAAGGCCAATATTTATCCATCATCATGTTTTAGATAACCTATAGGTTATGTGTCCAAGTAAGTTCTATTACTGGACCTTTAAGCAGCTCTGCTTGCTGCAGTTAGATTAAGTCCATGAGCTGAAGGGGACACAGGGATAGAACCTGAGAGAACACAGTGTGTTCTAGGCCCAGGGCTCGGATCCAGTGAGCTCCTGTGATGAGCTCAAAGATGCTACATTGTTTCTGAGAAACCTTTAACTGCAGCTCGCAACAGTTTATCAACAACAAACAGCTTCAGCACGGGAGGTGGAGTCTCTCACACTTCAACAGGATCTCTGCTCGCTTCCCCAGCTCTCTTACCTTCAGCCCGGGAGCGCAGGTCTGACACGGTTCTCTGGACCGGCGGCATCTCGGCTAAACACGGAAAGAACCGTCACTCACTCACACACTTTACTCTCTCTCTCTCTCTCTCTCTCTACTGTCGAGGAATTTCTTCAGTCGTGGTCAACAGCTCAGCGTCTCCTCCTCCTTCTCTCTCGTGTAGAACCATTTATTTCTGCCCGCCGGCCGGCCGGTTCCGCTCACCGACAGCCCAGTCACGGCTCCGCGCGCCTCCTCAAGCACCGAGCCGCGCGAGCGCTTGTTTGCAAGCCGAGATAAGAAAATAGTGAGAAACCAACGGCGCTTCAACATGCTGGACTGTACCATTCTGAGCACACAGGGGAGCGCTCTCTCAACCAAAGCGTCGAATACATCCCATAACTCAGGCATTCAAGACAAAGACTTGTATTAAATAATTCCGCGAATTTCTACACATATATAAATCTGAAATGTATTCAAATTATATGATTTTTTCTTTTTTTTTTAAGTAATCAGTAAAAGGTTACCCCCGATATTAGATCTGTATCGGATGCTCTGGTGGAGATTCCCAGCTGCAGTTACTCACTGTTTCGAGAGGGGGACTGCAGAGAGCAGCTCAGCTCACCACTGCTTCACATCAGGACTTTGTCCTTGATATACTCTACACTACCGTTCAAAAGTTTGGGGTCACCCAGACAATTTTGTGTTTTCCATGAAAAGTCACACTTTTATTTACCACCATAAGTTGTAAAACGAATAGAAAATATAGTCAAGACATTTTTCTGGCAGGGTGGCATGGTGGTGTAGTGGTTAGCGCTGTCACCTCACAGCAAGAAGGTCCGGGTTCGAGCCCCAGGGCCGGCGAGGGCCTTTCTGTGTGGAGTTTGCATGTTCTCCCCATGTCTGCGTGGGTTTCCTCTGGGTGCTCCAGTTTCCCCCACAGTCCAAAGACATGCAGGTTAGGTTAACTGGTGACTCTAAATTGACTGTAGGTGTGAATGGTTGTCTATGTGTCAGCCCTGTGATGACCTGGCGACTTGTCCAGGGTGTACCCCGCCTTTCACCCGTAGTCAGCTGGGATAGGCTCCAGCTTGCCTGCGACCCTGTAGAACAGGATAAAGCGGCTAGAGATGATGAGATGAGAGATTTTTCTGGCCATTTTGAGCATTTAATCGACCCCACAAATGTGATGCTCCAGAAACTCAATCTGCTCAAAGGAAGGTCAGTTTTATAGACCCTTTTCAGTCACGTGACCTTCGTAAACGTGACCGCCATTTTGGACATGTAGTGGACTTCGGCTCGAATCGGTTTGAATGCGAGGAAGGCGACAAACATAAAAGAAAAAGGAGCGAGATGCAGAAAACTGTATTTACTAGTTTACTGTAATTATGATCTGGCAGCTATTTACACCGGATCCAGTGTAAATAGCTGCCGGAGCCAACATCCGAGCTTGCCGGAGCGCGCTCCGGCCGGCCGCGAGCGAGCGCGCTCCGGAACCTCGGACGTTGGCTCCGGCAGCTATTTACACTGGATCCGGTGTAAATAGCTGCCAGATCATAATTACAGTAAACTAGAATGGAATGTTAACAGCAATGTAATGCCTTTTCTGGCTAATTTTATTCGTCTTACCTCCAACAAAGTGGTCACTACACAAGCGTTGGTATGCCGCTATCCATCTTCTCCGTCGGTCAGCATCTACCGGGATCCGATAAAATGATAACCCTTGCCTTGTTTGTTGATGGTTACTACATCCAGGTGCACAACAATATAGTGGCATGATGGAAGTCTTGCTGAAAATAAACACTTTCTTTGCTGCCGTTCCTCAATGTTGGCTGTGGTAAACTACTGGTAGTACATGTCCAAAATGGCGGCCGCGTTTGTCGTGACGTCACGTGAAAAGTGTCCATAGCTTCTCTAAAGAGCTAAACTGTTTTCAGCTGTGCTAACATGATTGTACAAGGGTTTTCTAATCATCCATTAGCCTTCTGAGGCAATGAGCAAACACATTGTACCATTAGAACACTGGAGTGATAGTTGCTGGAAATGGGCCTCTATACACCTCATCTCATCTCATTATCTCTAGCCGCTTTATCCTGTTCTACAGGGTCGCAGGCGAGCTGGAGCCTATCCCAGCTGAGTACGGGCGAAAGGCGGGGTACACCAGTCATCACAAGTCGCCAGGTCATCACAGGGCTGACACATAGACACAGACAACCATTCACACTCACATTCACACCTACAGTCAATTTAGAGTCACCAGTTAACCTAACCTGCATGTCTTTGGACTGTGGGGGAAACCGGAGCACCCGGAGGAAACCCACGCGGACACGGGGAGAACATGCAAACTCCACACAGAAAGGCCCTCATCAGCCACAGGGCTCGAACCCGGACCTTCTTGCTGTGAGGCGACAGTGCTAACCACTACACCACCGTGCCGCCCCTCCTCTATACACCTATGTAGATATTGCACCAAAAACCAGACATTTGGTAGAATTTAGCTAGAATAGTTATTTATCACATTAGCAATGTATAGAGTGTATTTCTGATTAGTTTAAAGTGATCTTCATTGAAAAGAACAGTGCTTTTCTTTCAAAAATAAGGAAATTTCAAAGTGACCCCAAACTTTTGAACGGTAGTGTAATACTTTCCATTGAGTAATCATGATTACTACTTTGGGTTGGAGTGTTATTGGGACTGGAAACGACACTAAGTGGCCATTTTATTAGGTACACTTCCATCATCTGTAGCCGCTTCTACAGGGTCGCAGGTAAGCTGGAGCCTATTCCTTGTCCGGGTACACCCATACCCCTTTTCCACCAAATCAGTTCCAGGGCTGCTTCACAACTCGTTCAACTTGCGAGCCAGCTGAGAACCAGTTTGCTTTTCCATAGCTCGGGGTGCTAAGGGGAGCCACGTCATTACGTCGCTGTATACGTCAGTTACGTCGCTGCGTTTGCATAAACCTTGGCACGAGCATCGTAGCAACAACAACATGGAGAAGAAGCAGCAGCAACAACAACAATAATGGATGACTTAGCGTTTGTACAGCTGCTGCTTCTCGTCGCTTAAAAATGGTGACCTTTCGTGGTCTTGCTATTGTTGTTGGTCTTAACAACTCCGCCTCCCGCTGACGTAAGCGGTTCTGGCCCAGCAAAGAGTTGGTGCTAGCCTGGAACCGGTTTTTCTGGCCCCAGAGCCAGTTCTTTCTCAGTGGAAACAGAAAACCCGGTTCCAAACTAAGCACTGGCCCCGAACCAGCCCTGGAACTGCTTTGGTGGAAAAGGGTCACCAGTATCCAGGTCATTGCAGGGCTGACACAGAGAGAAAAACAACCATTCACACTCATACCTACAGTCAATGTAGAGCCACCAATTAGCCTAACCTGCATGTTTTTTGACTGTGGGGGAAACCAGAGGAAACCCATGCAGACATGGGGAGAACATGCAAACTCCACACAGAAAGGCCCTCGTCAGGCACTGGGCTCGAACCCAGGACCTTCTTGCTGTGAGGTGACAGTGTTAACCACTACACCACCGTGCCGCCCATCGATTCATCCATCCATCCATCTATCCATCCATTATCTGTAGCCTCTACAGGGTTCTGTTCTACAGGGTCACAGAAGCCTATCCCAGTTGACTATGGGTGAGAGGTGAGATACACCCTGGACAAGTCTCCAGGTTATTGCAGGGCTGACACAGAGACAAACAACCATTCACACCTACGGTCAATTTAGAGCCACCAATTAGCCTAACCTGCATGTTTTTGGACTGTGGAGGAAACCGGAGCACCCGGAGGAAACCCACACAGACAACATGCAAACTCCACACAGAAAGGCCCTCGCCGGCTACTGGGCTCAAACCCAGGACCTTCTTGCTGTGAGGTGACAGTGCTAACCACTACACCACCGTGCCGCCCGCCCATCCATCCATCCATCTATCCATCCATTATCTGTAGCCTCTACAGGGTTCTGTTCTACAGGGTCACAGGAGCCTATCCCAGCTGACTATGGGTGAGAGGTGAGATACACCCTGGACAAGTCTCCAGGTTATTGCAGGGCTGACACAGAGACAAACAACCATTCACACCTACGGTCAATTTAGAGCCACCAATTAGCCTAACCTGCATGTTTTTGGACTGTGGAGGAAACTGGAGCACCCAGAGGAAACCCACACAGACAACATGCAAACTCCACACAGAAAGGCCCTCGCCGGCCACTGGGCTCAAACCCAGGACCTTCTTGCTGTGAGGCGACAGTGCTAACTACTACACCATTAGGTACACACACATTGTTTACTTACTGGCTACCTTATCAGGTAAATCCACCACATACATGCACACATGGACACTACTGATTGTAGCTTGTTTTACTGTGGACAAATTACCAGCCCTCTGTATACCTCATTCATCAATGGAAAGAGACTACCATAGGGCCACTACTGCAGCCCAGTTATTATTTTAGTGACAGTACATACTCAGCAGCATCTCAGTGATTCATATGTGTGTGTGTGTGATGCTGATATGAGCAACATTGCTGGACATTTAAACCCCTCCATATGTAATATTCTGTCAACAACAGTCCTTTGGTCAGAAACCAGTACAGATAAAAACCAGTTCACACAAATTGAGCATGAAAAAGATGTACTGTGGTCTAATTAAGTGTCCAGTAAAATGCCCACAGTGGTTAATAATCCCAGCAACACTGATATGCCAAATACACTCGAATAAGCGCAATGCAATCTACTCTACTAGTATCAGTGTCACTGCTGTGCTGAGAAAGTGGTCGTATTCCCAAATAATATCTGGTCAGCAGTTGTTTTTTGGTGATCATATGGATCCATTTGACTCAGTGGGCACAATTAAGCTATACATAGTTACAGCTAATTCTTATATAACTACTTCTTTTGTCACGGTGTAACTGTTTCAGCATAACATAAAGAAGCAGAAGTGCCGATGATTTATCTCAATTTCATCACTTGATCCAAGATATTTGATCATATTTGAAAACCTTAGTGTGAAATGAAACCAATTTTTGGGGGGCTTTTTTTCACCTTTATTGGATAGGACAGTGTAGAGACAGGAAATGAGCAGGAGAGAAAGACGGGGAGGGATTGGGAAATGACCTCAGGTCGGAATTGAACCTGGGTCCCCGGATTTATGGTATGGCGCCTTAGCCAGCTGAGCTATGATGCCCCCAAACCAATTTTATTTAAATTCTGTAATGCACGACAACAAAATGACTGATTATCGTCTTTTCTTCATGGCACATGCTAGAAATTGTTATAATCACGTACAGCCTAATGGTGGGGTATCATTTCCACTGATGTCTCCTCTCCTCCACATTGCACGTCTGCACAGACATTTTGGGCCTATAGTTCCTGGTGTTGCTTAGCAACAGTGACAAAAAAAAACCTGCCTCTGATTGTGTGTGCTGGCTCCATCTATGGGTTTGTATCAGTCGAAATAATGGCTCGTGCTCTCAGTGTACACGCAGACACACCATGACACACACAACTGCAGACACATGAATGCGTACATACACAGGCGAATACAATAACTCAGATTTACAGTGTTATAAAGTCAGTATAAATGCATATTATTGCAACACAGCCTGGGTTCTCCTTATTTTCCTGGTTGGTTGAGCTGCTACACTGGCAAGCATTTGATTTATTAGTTCTGTGAGCATCTGAACTGACAACAGACATCCACCAGGCATGATTCTAGAAATAAACCACCCAGAATTGCCATGATGGAGACATGAAGATCAGGATTGACATCGACCAGGTTTGAAAGATGTATAGACATGAATACATTGATTTCCTTGTCTCAGTGTCCTGAGGGCTGTGTCGAGAAGAATGGCACTGACAGACAGGAAGTCCTCCCTTGAGAAGTGTGACTAACAGTGCTGCCATAACAAGATGTAAATTAGCTCCACACCGTTTTCTAACGTCTAACATCACATGTATTTATAGAGTTTTACAGCATTGCCTAAAGCAACTGTATTCATTTTGCCATGTAAATGAAGTTTTCCTCAATTTACATACTGTATTGTTTGTCTATTACTGCATTATAGCTTTCCCCCCATTGCAGGCCGAAATAATCTTAATAAACCTAATATAGCAATCTTCTTGTTCTTGCCTTCTAACCATCATCATTGTCCTCATGCTGTTTCTATAAATGAGCTTCAGTCACTGCAGTACCAAGCTCTCACAAACATCAGTGAAATATACATCCATCTGTTATCCGTAACCGCTTATCCTGTGCAGGGCTGTGGGCAAGCTGGAACCTATCCCAGCTGACTATGGGCGAGAGGCGGGGTACACCCTGCATAAGTCGCCAGATCATCGCAGGGCTGACACATAGAGACAAACAACTATTCACACTCACATTCACACCCACGGTCAATTTAGAGTCACCAGTTAACCTAACCTGCACGTCTTTGGACTGTGGGGGAAACCGGAGCACCCGGAGGAAACCCACGCGGACACAGGGAGAACATGCAAACTCCACACAGAAAGGCCCTCGTCGGCCACTGGGCTTGAACCTTCTTGCTGTGAGGCAACAGTGCTAACCACTGCACCACCACGGTTCATGGGTAAGCTGCAACCAATCCCAGCTGACTTCAGGCAAGAAGCAGGATACACCGTGGACAGGTCACCAATCCATCACAGGGCCAACAGAGAGACAAATAACCATTCACACCAGCATTCACAATCTGAATTCAGTGAGACAGTTTTTAGTTATAGCCACTGCAACAAGACATTTTGTGAGGCACAACACGAACACTGACCCGGAGGCTTTGGTGAAAGAAAAATGCTTTTGTATTGATAAAAATGGAGAAGGGACTGTGATGGTGAGGCAGGTTCGCTGTGCTGCTGTGTGAGATGATGGTTGAGCTGTAGGCTGCAGGAAGGCAGCAGAGAGCGCTGGGGAATGTCGTGAGGATCTTCAGTCCCTTCAGCTGAAGGAGGTAGGAATTCCCGTGGCGCTCTCGGCAGTGCTCGAGCATTCCTCGCATTTGATGTCAGCTTTGTGGCTTGGGAGAAGAGGAGGAGAGAGTCTTATGAGCTATGCAGCTGTGCCCAAACTCATCTGACCTGTGTGGGTGTTGACGGCACCTTCTTATACTCCCTTGAGCTCTGCAGGAGGGTCAAGAGATGTGCCACTTAACTGGCTTCAGCTGGGATTGTTTATGTGGTTCCGCCCCACAGCCATGTGCCGCTCTACTCTCCAAAACACGGGTGCTGAAGGGGGAGCTGTCTGTTCAGCACCAGCGACGTGGAGAGGTGAGGAGCGATAAGTGAGCTGCATGAGGTGCCGTCATCATGTAGCAAGTTTAAAAAACATCTAAAACTTATGCAATGAATCTCATGATCAGAGTTTAATCTGTTTATAAATACAATGATTTCAGTGTGATTGCTTCTGTTTTAGAATAAAGTCAAACAAATGAAATACATTTTAAAAAATTGAATTATTTGTTCATGCCCTTAACTTGGCCCTCTAATGTAGATCACTGGGTTTAACTTCTGAAATCATAAACACTCTTCAAGAAACTGCATCGAAGTTGACCTGTTTCATTCGCATACTATATTAACAACCTATTGTTCAGGATCCAATACCATAGTGAATAGAAAGCAATATGTACCGGTACAACACAAGCTGGCTCAGTTGATTTCTCATGGATGCTTGGTGATCACACAGTAAACAGAGCTAATCTACTCCAGCAAAGAAAAGTGCAATCAGAGTCTGTCACTCAGTCAGTCAGCAGTCTGGAAGCACCACCTGCCCTGGCAAAGGGGCAAATCTTTCCATACAACACAATCAGCAGCACCTATTTCAAACAAATGTCTTGGTCAGCAACAGCTGAGCAGGGCCGCGTTAACCCTTGCCGAGGCCCTGGGCGGGCAGACACCCCCCCGAGGCCCCACCCCCGCCTGTTGTCAACTGCGCTCAGCAAATTCACCCCCTCAGACGTGTCTGTCTAACTAGACACAGAAACTTAAATAATGACAGTGGCACAATTAGAAATACTATTGAATGATAAAACTTTATATCCATCAACACCTGTTTAATCGAGAAAAAGCAATGGTGAAATAGGCAATTGCATGGTGAAAAAATCCATCAGACGTCACGGTTAACAAGTCTGGTTAACTCAAGTTTAGCCTCAAGAAGCCTTTGAATGAGTGAGTCAATGAACAACATGTCAAGGAGATAACCTAGGCCTACAACAGTTTCTTTAGTATTCAGAACAAGAACATTCATTTGGTATATAACCGTTCGTTTTCATTTTGGAATCCAGGCGACTTTTAACTTGTAAAAACAAAGAGCGATAACAAAGAAAGAAAAATATCTTGCTTCTCAGAAATAAATCTCAAAATGTTAGGCTATGTGAAACATTTCATCCTTTCACACACGTAATGTCCCAAACAGCAGTGGCACACAGCTTTGCGCATTCAGTTTGACAGCCATGGGTCAACTTACAAGGGCACTTTCCTACTTTTCTGGAAAGCGAAGTCATTAATTAATCATTGAACTCAAGCTGGCGTAGCGTGTGAAGACATGGTGGACAGTGATCATATTGACAATGACGGGTGATTTATGCGACGGGACAAGGTGGGCTTCCTTACGGGTGGCGAAATGCATCAAAAATGTTATCAATATGATCAAAACTTCTGAAAATATCGTTTCATATTTTCCGATCTCGCTACCTCCGAGGCCCCCTAGTGGCCGAGGCCCTGGGCAGCTGCCCATGAAGCCCATTAGGATAACGCGTCCTTGCAGCTGAGTATTAACAGGGACAATAAAGCCTGGGGATTAGAAGACAGTCAGCTTAAAGGTTATTGATCAGTGAGGCTAATTAAAATACAGACACCCTCAGACTTATTTAGCTCATGAGCTGTGTGACAGTTTTTCAGTGGTGGATTGGGGTTATTTACAGTGCCATGATGGCTTGAATTTAAAATTTTTTTAATGTCGTTATTATGTGGGCGGCATGGTGGTGTAGTGGTTAGCGCTGTCGCCTCACAACAAGAAGGTTTGGGTTCGAGCCCCATGGCCGGCGAGGGCCTTTCTGTGCGGAGTTTGCATGTTCTCCCCGTGTCCGCGTGGGTTTCCTCCGGGTGCTCCGGTTTCCCCCACAGTCCAAAGACATGCAGGTTAGGTTAACTGGTGACTCTAAATTGACCGTAGGTGTGAATGTGAGCGTGAATGGTTGTCTGTGTCTATGTGTCGGCTCTGTGATGACCTGGCGACTTGTCCAGGATGTACCCCGCCTTTCGCCCATAGTCAGCTGGGATAGGCTCCAGCTTGCCTGCGACCCTGTAGAACAGGATAAAGCGGCTAGAGGTAATGAGATGAGATGTCGTTATTATTGTGCTTATCATTCATCATGTCTGCACATACTTGCACTTAAAACTTCATTTCACAGAATTCACAGCAGCCTTCCAATATGGCCACCACAGACTACAACAGCCACCCTGCACCTCACCGCTCACAGTCTCCTGAGTTCTAATCATTTGCACCCATTCACAATCACCACAGCTCACTATTTAAGGAGTTCAAGTCTCACAGTTCACTGTGAAGTATATGCTCAGTTCCTTATGTCTGACTTTACCAAGCCTATTGTTATTGCGTTGCTGGTTCTGGTTTTGATTTTGATTGTACTTTGACTTCGCCTTTTGAAAGAATCCAAGCAAATCATTGATCTACTTCGCCAAGTTTTTGATCATAGTCCCAAAGAGGTGGAGGTCAATGAATAACTACTTGCCACCAAACAAGAGAGTATTCTCTTGAATTGCGCACGCTTGCAGCAGGAAGTGGCTGGAATGACACTGCCCAAGCTGCATCTTGCCAAGGCCTCAATCCCGAAATTCTTACCAAACTAGCCTGTCAGGATGACCAAGCCTCTCTTGACTTTCTTATAAATGTGTCCAATTGGCACGACAATCTACTCCGGAATCAACCATCACAGCAAACCCCCATGCACGGCCCACATGTCACAGAGAACCCAGAGCCCATGGAGATCTCACACACCAAGCTAAACCTTTCTGAATGCAAGCAAAGACTCAGAGAGAGACTTTTTTTCTATTGTGGGAACCCCACATATCATTTGTCAAGCTGTCCTTCCTGGCAGGGAGGCTCCAAAGCATCAACAACTACTGAGAGAGCCTCAACCACACGAAGCCCTCACCCACTGAGTCAGTTCAAGCCTCTCTCTTACTAATCCTTCAAGCTTGATGTCAAGATAAGGCTCTCAGAGTCTGTTTATAGTTCAGCCCTGATTAATTCTGGAGCTGCCAGAAACTTGATTGATAGTGACACCAT
Source organism: Neoarius graeffei (assembly GCF_027579695.1). Lineage (NCBI taxonomy): Eukaryota > Metazoa > Chordata > Actinopteri > Siluriformes > Ariidae > Neoarius > Neoarius graeffei. Next base: position 68,857,541 of record NC_083576.1, read on the forward strand.
GCAAAGACTCCAAATACCCACACAACCACTCCAACAGCCCCTGAGGATCAGGACCATCAGTGGTGGACTTATTGGGAGTGGCATTATCACATCATGCACTAAGCCTCTCATGCTCCAAGTCAGTGCCTTGCATTATGAAACCATCTCTTTCCTTGTCACAGTAACCAAGGTCCAACCCATTATTTTGGGGTTCCCATGGCTGCAGCAGCATGATCCACAAATTTCATGGCAGGATGGAGCAATACTACAGTGGCCCACATTATGCATCAACAATTGACTCTGTCTCCCCAAACTCACAGTTGCTTCTACCTCAGTCAAAAGTCCTGAAGTCACCACAACCACCAATATTCCAGAATGTTACTGGGAACTCTTAGATGTTTTCAGTCAGGGTAAAGCTAGTGGGCGCCCCCTTCACCAACCCAATAACTGTGCCAGAGAGCTCCTTCCTGACATCCTGCCTCCTCGCTGCCATATCTACCCACTTTCCAAGTTGGAGCAGAAGCCAGTGGAGAATTATGTACAGGAAGCTCTGCAATGGGGTACATTTGGCCCTCCATGACACCTGCTTTGGCTGGTTGCTTTTTCATCAAGAAGGAAGGAGGGGGCCTTAGGCCTTGCAGTGACTATAGAGGACTCAATCAAATCACAGTAAAATACCCTTATCCTCTGCCTTTATTTCTCTTGGCCCTTGAACAACTCAGATCAGTGAAAGTGTTTACCAAGCTCGACCTATGCAGTGCTTATGATCTGCTGCGCATCCATAATGGTGATGAGTGGAAGACAGCTTTTAGCGCCACCTCCGGTCACTACGAGTACTGTGTAATGCCATATGGGCGATGTTGTGCACCAAGTGTCTTCCGATGCTTGATCAATGACGTATTGAGGGATATGCTTGGAAGATTTGTCATTGCCTCCATCACTCTACAATCTATATCAATCGATCTACTCCACCACCACAGACAGTCACGTGAATCACGTTGAGAAAGACTCAACTCCTCTGCAAAGTATACACTCAGTTCCTTGTGTCTGACTTTACCAAGCCTTTTGTTATCTCATCTCTCATCTCATCTCATTATCTCTAGCTGCTTATCCTTCTACAGGGTCGCAGGCAAGCTGGAGCCTATCCCAGCTGACTACGGGCGAAAGGCGGGGTACACCCTGGACAAGTCGCCAGGTCCTAACCTGCATGTCTTTGGACTGTGGGGGAAACCAGAGCACCCGGAGGAAACCCACGCGGACACAGGGAGAACATGCAAACTCCGCACAGAAAGGCCTTCGTTGGCCACGGGGCTCGAACCCTTTTTTGATACTACCTTTTGCCTTGCGATTTGGATCTGTTTACCAGTGTGCTCTTTATGAGCCCTCTGTTCTGCTTTTGTATCTGTCTGTCGCCTGCATATCTGACATCATTGCTATACATACATTTTCAATACTGTATATCTGAGATATAATGATGTGTACAGTTTACCTATATTCAGTATCGCTACATAGAAATATATAAATACATGGTTAAAGAAGTGAGCATATAACATCAGCAGTTAAAGCTCTGTACTAGTGATCAGAGAGTTGGTACTTTAAAGGAACAGTCCACCGTACTTCCATAATGAAATATGCTCTTATCTGAATTGAGACGAGCTGCTCCGTACCTCTCCGAGCTTTGTGCGACCTCCCAGTCAGTCAGACGCAGTCAGACGCGCTGTCACTCCTGTTAGCAATGTAGCTAGGCTCAGTATGGCCAATGGTATTTTTTGGGGCTGTAGTTAGATGCGACCAAACTCTTCCGCGTTTTTCCTGTTTACATAGGTTTATATGACCAGTGACATGAAACAAGTTCAGTTACACAAATTGAAACGTAGCGATTTTCTATGCTATGGAAAGTCCGCACTATAATGACAGGCGTACTAACACCTTCTGTGCGCTTTGGCAGCACATTGATACGGAGCTCAGATATCAATGCACTGCCGAAGCGCGCAGAAGGTGGTAGTACGCCTGTCATTATAGTGCGGACTTTCCATAGCATAGAAAATCGCCACGTTTCAATTTGTGTAACTGAACTTGTTTCATGTCACTGGTCATATAAACCTATGTAAACAGGAAAAACGTGGAAGAGTTTGGTCGCATCTAACTACAGCCCCCAAAAATACCATTGGCCATGCTGAGCCTAGCTACATTGCTAACAGGAGTGACAGCGCGTCTGACTGACTGGGAGGTCGCACAAAGCTCGGAGAGGTACGGAGCAGCTCGTCTCAATTCAGATAAGAGCATATTTCATTATGGAAGTACGGTGGACTGTTCCTTTAAGCCCCAACCACTACTGAGCATGTGCAAAGTCCCTTCATCCTCATTTGTCGTCAAACCATAGCAGACTCTGTGCTCTAAACTTAATCTGATTTTGCTGTACTGAATACAAAGTGCTGTCCAAAAGTCAGGGACTACATTGAATGTTTTTAAATTAATTTAAAACTGGGAAACAAAGCTTTAGAATTTTGGTGGAAAATATAAACAAAGAAAGTAAATGTTCAATAGATTTATAAATATAAAAACAAATATATAAATATTCAATATTCTTTATACACAAACATATGGAGTCCATGCCAGCTCGAGTGCATGCTGTCATTAAAGCAAAAGGGGGCATACCAAATACTAAATTCTGAAATTCATGTAAATATTTCAAGTATACTACTTTTCACTCAAGTTAGGGTGGCACGGTGATGTAGTCGTTAGCACTGTTACCTCACAGCAAGAAGGTTCTGGGTTCGAAGCCAATGAGGGCTCTGGTTTCCTCCATGGTTCAAAGACATGCAGATTAGATAAAAAATACCCAGTCACTGGGGTTGCGCAAGCCAGTGCATACTTAGTGCTGGTACCAAGCCCAGATAGATTGGGGAGGGTTGCGGCAGGACAGGACGGGCATCCAGTATATATAATTTTTAAAAAAATCTATGCCAAAGGGGTTGAAAATCAGTTGGAGCTTTAACCCTGTATTCTTCCCCTGTCACTATGTGACAAATCAATTAAGTTATTTTTTGTGAGAAAACAATATATATATCTCCAATACTATATAACACTATATATCTCCAATATTTTGTGAGAAAATCCTTTACTTAAAAAAAAAAAATCTCCAGTACAATGAGTGCAGTTTTATAAGGAAATGAGCTGTAGGTTTTACTGAGCATCTTGCAGAACTAGCCACAGTTCTTCTGGACACTTTGACTGTCGCACTCGCTTCTTAATTTTGCAGCAAAACCCAGCAGCCTTCATTACGTTTTTGTCTGAAAAATGGTCTGTTATGTAATATGCTGCTTTCTTTACGGACATATAAATATTCATCTCATCTCTAGCCGCTTTATCCTGTTCTACAGGGTCACAGGCAAGCTGGAGCCTATCCCAGCTGACTACGGGCGAAAGGCGGGGTACACCCTAGACAAGTCGCCAGGTCATCACAGGGCTGACACATAGACAACCATTCACACCTATGGTCAATTTAGAGCCACCAGTTAACCTAACCTGCATGTCTTTGGGGGAAACCGGAGCACCCGGAGGAAACCCACGAGGACACGGGGAGAACATGCAAACTCCACACAGAAAGACCCTCGCCGGCTACGGGGCTCGAACCCGGACCTTCTTGCTGTGAGGCGACAGCGCTAACCACTACACCACCATGCCACCCCATACAAATATTTTTCCTGTAAAATTTTTATTTTGTGTTTGGAAATCTGAAATGTTTCTGTACTGACTTGATAATGTAGAAGTCATCAAATAAACATCTATAACAAAGTTTGTACTAAAAATATAGGCTGCTTAAAACTTTTGCACAAAACAATGTCTCAGTGTGATACGCTGAGAGTTTAATTTACAGGATTAAAAGAGACTATAATTTTGCATTCGGTGCTGGTTCTTTAGAGTGAAGTAACTGTAACCTACAAAATGTTACCCACAGATATATCATTTTTACACATCTTTACAGGGGAAGCCATGGCCTAATGGATAGAGAGCAGCTTTGGGACCAAAAGGTCACTGGTTTGATTCCCTGGACCAGCAGGAATGGTTGAAGTGCCTTTGAGCAAAGCACCTACTCCCCAGGCTGCTCTGGGTATATTGTACATTGCTCTGGAGGACAGCGTCTGCTAAATGGTATTAATATAGCATGACACTTTTGTGTTTGACATTGAACACCCTGAAAACATTCATCATACCTGGAATCCATGTGTGCCTTTTTCTGTTCATTTCTTTCCCCTCTGTGGTTCATGCTTACATCATTTTGGATGTGTCTAATATTCAGACAAGAATATTACTGTATCCCTCTCACCTGTCAGTGGAGGTTTGGGATTCAGCGAACAGGTAGATCAGAGCCTGCCCCCTACTGGTTCTGTCCTAGCAGATACCTTTTCACCATTACAGCTGATTTCACTTGTTCAGAATCCCATCTCATCTCATCTCATCTCATCTCATCATCTCTAGCCGCTTTATCCTGTTCTACAGGGTCGCAGGCAAGCTGGAGCTTATCCCAGCTGACTACGGGCGAAAGGCGGGGTACACCCTGGACAAGTCGCCAGGTCATCACAGGGCTGACACATAGACACAGACACCCATTCACACCTACGGTCAATTTTAGAGTCACCAGTTAACCTAACCTGCATGTCTTTGGACTGTGGGGGAAACCGGAGCACCCGGAGGAAACCCACGCAGACACGGGGAGAACATACAAACTCCACACAGAAAGGCCCTCGCCGGCCATGGGGCTCGAACCCGGACCCTCTTGCTGTGAGGCGACAGGGCTAACCACTACACCACCGTGCCGCCCTGTTCAGAATCCTTCTCTGATTATTTCATCCATTCATGTGCAGCGAATATTTGTCATGACATAAACACAATCTTTGCTCAATTGCATAAAATGAATTCAGGTAAAGAAGATTTGCACTATGGTGCATACGTGAACTGTGATTCGTTTTACTGACTGAATATTATTTACATTATGTTAGTAATTCTTGTTAAGTTGCAGAGTTTCAATGAAATAAAACATTGCTTTTAATTTGGAATACAAGCACCTGGAAAGCATTCACTATTATATCAGCAATCTGTTGCTAATTACCTTGTCTCATCTCATTATCTGTAGCCACTTTATCCTTCTACAGGGTCGCAGGCAAGCTGGAGCCTATCCCAGCTGACTACGGGCGAAAGGTGGGGTACACCCTGGACAAGTCGCCAGGTCATCACAGGGCTGACACATAGACACAGACAACCATTCACGGTCAATTTAGAATCACCAGTTAACCTAACCTGCATGTCTTTGGGGGAAACCGGAGCACACCCACGCGGACAACATGTAAACTCCGCACAGAAAGGCCCTCGCCGGCCACGGGGCTCGAACCCGGACCTTCTTGCTGTGAGGCGACAGCGCTAACCACTACACCACCGTGCCTTGGCTCATGCAATAATTTTCAGATATTACTGCTTTCTGTGACTTCAGGTTTATAGTCCTTACACCATGTTATGCTTCTGTACACATCAGTCTTTTGATAGAAAAAAGTGTCCAAATGGAAACCCTGCTGTGAATTTCACCTTTGTGATGCTCACAGCTTGTTGAGATTGGGTCACAGAAGTGTTCGTGCAGCTTTGTGGCTATTTTTCCAGCTATGCTTTTGGGGGCATTTAGGAGCTACCCTTCTAAAGGTCCTTCTATCCTTCATTCAGCAGGGTTGGTTCTTGTTGAAAGAAGTAGAAGGAGGTGCTAACAGATCCTGTACCACTAGGTGGCTTCATTCATTTTATATATCGCACCATTGTATCAGCAATGAAACGTGATCTGAGGAAGAGAGCATGGTTAACTGAAACTTAGATTTACAACCAAACAACAGAGGGAAAGTGAATACTCCAGAACTAAACCTCAACAATACACACAAACAGTAACAGTAACCGTGGCAGTGCATTTAAGTAATTAGTGGTAAAGGGTAAGTAAATTATAAAAAAGGTTTTAGAAAAACAGGATATTTAAAGGTTAGAGAAGCAGCTTTGGGACCCAAAGGTTGCCAGTTTGAGTCCCTGGAGCAGCAGGAATGGCTGTAGTGCCCTTGAGCAAGGCACCAAACCCCCAAATGCTCCCCAGGCTGCTCTGTGTATGTTGTACATTGCTCTGGATAAGAGCGTCTGCTAAATGCCTGTAATGTAACATAATAGACAAACTCCTTCAAAGTCCTTCATTTCTTCCAAGGTTGTGTTGCTTCTGAAGCTGTAGGAGGTGAAAAACAGGTTGCTTAGTGAGAGTGAGCTGTTGTCAAAACATGACATTCATTCCATGGGGTTCCAAAGTTGTAAAAGTGCTTTTTTTTTTCTTTCCCCATACATTTCCTCAACTTCATTGCTCCCATAACAGCAACTTGCAATACAAACAGAAATGTCTCACTGGTGTTATGGGAGCACTGAAGTGACTTTTCAGATTGTGTCCTTATACCTTTTGTTTTGTCTCATTTTGCTTTGAAATCTCACAATTCAAACGTCTAATAGTCAGACTTTTTCATAGCCGATGTGCTGATGTCCTGAGGTTGCAGTCGACTTAAAGACAGACGGCCTTTCCATCCATCCATCCATCCATCCATCCGTAGCTGCTTATCCTGTTCTACAGGGTCGCAGGCAAGCTGGAGCCTATCCCAGCTGACTACGGGCGAAAGGCGGGGTACACCCTGGACAAGTCGCCAGGTCATCACAGGGCTGACACATAGACACAGACAACCATTCACACTCACATTCACACCTACGGTCAATTTAGAGTCACCAGTTAACCTAACCTGCATGTCTTTGGACTGTGGGGGAAACCGGAGCACCCGGAGAAAACCCACGCGGACAGAACATGCAAACTCCACACAGAAAGGTCCTCGCCGGCCCTGGGGCTCAAACCCAGAACCTTCTTGCTGTGAGGCAACAGCGCTAACCACTACACCACCGTGCTGCCAAGACGGCCTTTCAATTTCATAAAATAGGTGAAATTTAGTTCCCTCTGAAATGTGGTCATTGTGATGTATGTTTATTTCTGTAATATCTCACAAAATATCAGGACGTTCTGTGGCTGGGAAGTTATTTCATTTGAGGGGATTCCCTAGCAAATAATGTGCATGAAATCACTCACTTTGCGCAGTCAAGCAGACAGAGGAAGTCCGTGTGCGCATGTGCAGATTTACCTTCTTCTTCTTCTTTTGGGTTTTACAGCAGCTGGCATCCACAGTGTTGCATTACTGCCATCTACAGGTTTATCTTGACTGTGCACTGACAGTTACATCAATCTGTCGCTAAACGAACAGCTGATCACACCGAGGTGCTCGCTGACCGCCGATATTTATTAGTTTGGTCCTACATTTCCTTTCCTTCACAACATAACGTCTTTTCTTCTCGCTTTTCGTTACTGTAGTCGGTCTTTCACGTTTAATTTGCACACACGTCCTCCATTTTTCTCTCCTGTTTCAAATTTGTATCCCACAATACCTTGCGCGAACGGGGAAAGCCCACCATGTCATGCATGATGTAGTATCTTGAATCGGGTCATGGTGAAGCAGGAAAAAATAGCGGAGAATTTAGGGCTGCGTGGCCCTAAATTCATTAATTGTTCTGTTTTTAAAAAAGCTAATAAAATTGGAATTCTGTGATTCGAATTTAGTAGCTTTCGGTCCACTAAACAAAAATAATTGGGTGTCAGGGAAAATTCTTCAATGACCTAAATTTGAAAAGTCTGAAAGGCAGTCTACCTTTAAATATAACTCAAAAGTGTGGCTGTGTTTTAACTCTAGCCTCATGGCCCTTTTTCAGAAGGTGTTTTTCTCATTTAGTTCACCCTCGACATTCTCAGTGAAGGTGATCAGCGTGCTGCATAAACAGTGATAATGTGTATAGCACCACTTACTGATGCCTCTCGAACTGATATCATCATTCATCGTTGTCTAATTGTCCATTATATCAAGAGGCACAGAAATCCTATAATGTGCCAAAGCCTCCAGAGCTAGCAGACCTGACCCTGACAATAAAGGGAAGCAACAGAAACCAGACCCAGGCATCCTGTAACAGAGACAAGAGAGAGTCGTTGCAGTATAAATGATAGATTCCGGTACGTGATTACCAATAGAACAGTCAACTGGAATGGTCCAGCCAGCTTATGGCTCATACCGGTAGTTATCCTCTGACTGAATCTGTTTGAATGCTATGCAGTTAACAAGGCCTCTTTCTGAATGTTTTTTAATTGGTAAAGCTTCTTAATAGAACAATGTAACAGGTTTTCTGTTGATGGAGCACAGAGACTGGTTAGAGGGTATCTGTTAGCGAACTCAGATAAGCCCTGTTACATGGAGATGCTTTGGATGAGTCTGATGAACAATATAACTATGCTGTGTTAAACCGAAATTAGCTCAACCTGGCTGTTTTTAAACAGGGCAACTGCATGGTGGTGCAGCGGGTAATGTTGCTGCCTCACGGTTCCAGGGTCCGTGGCTCAATCCTGGACTCAGGTTACTGGGGTTTTGCATATTCTCCCCATGCCTGTGTGGGTTTCCTGTGGTTTCTCCAATTTCCTCCTACCTTACAAAAAAACAGGCCAGTAGGTGGATTAGTGACTCTAAGTTACCCTTAAGTGTGATGGAGTGTCTGAATTTCCGTGCGGATGGTGTCCTGTGATGGACTGCCATCTCATCCAGGGTGTATTTCTTCCTTGCACCCAGTGTCTTTGAGATTGGCTTTGGATCCACCGTGATCTGGACGAGGATAAAAAATGTTAATGAAAAATTCAAACAAATACAGCTTCTCTTTTCAGAATTTACTTAAAAGACAAAGTACCCCCAAAACATAAGCATGCAGGCTGGCTAGTTAATAGGGTGCATCGGTTGCCCTCACTTTCATAAAATCTGATGCATTTTTGTTTGGGTGTTCCTTTTCACCAATAAAACCATCCTGTAAAATGTTTTGACCATATTCAAAAGTCTAATTTCATTTTTTGCCCAAAAACGCTTATTTTATGTTTTCACGTAAGGTTTGAATCACAATGTTGGACTCCATTTATTGATTTCTTGTGAGCCAGAGATCATGTTAAGAACCTTTGCAAGGGATTGAGAAGCATTAATGTGATTCATAATACATTTGTAAATACATGTGTATTCAATGAACAGCTAAAACTCAAACTGTGCTTGATAATATATTTAGAATATGTACTAAAAATGTGTATCTAAGATATTTGGTATACTTTATAAGGTGCCATAATGTTTCATGAAAAGTGATCGAAATTTTGTCATAAAAGTCATAAAATAGCAGCTTTTTCCATAACTTTGAGCTCCTGGTGCCACCATTAAACTTTTGAATTTTGTCAAAATATTTCACCCAGTGTGTTTTCTTACCAAAAGGAACATAAAAACAAAAATGCATCATGATCGGAGGAACTTTTCATTTTTAAGGGGCAACTGATGCACCCTACTAGTTAATGCTGCATTTGAATAAAGGTCGTAACTCGTAATGTCCGAGTCGACCTCCCACCAGCAAAAAACAAAGAAAATCTGAATTCCTACTCAGGTCTCCTCAACTCTGAGTTCAGTAAGTGTTCATCAAATCAAATCAACATGGCTGCTCACAGCGTAAAATGTAACCAAACAACAGCAAACTGTATAGTAAGCACATCTTACTTTTAACTGAGTTATGCTGTATATACTTAACAGTTATTCCATGAAATCGAGTCGGACGTGAGCTGATAGTTGACTAGGCACATAGAATTAAAGAGAATATTGTAGCAGTAAGTAAAGACAGTGGTGGTATTAATTGTGAATATACAGAACAGCTACAGACATACACTGGTCACAAGTATTCAGTCAGCCTAATAATTAGCAATTTTCCACGAAATCGAGTCGGACATGAGCTGATAGCTGACGGGGCGCATAGCACCGAGTTGGCTATAAGCCATGTACAATGAGCTTAAGTGGAATAACTGTCTTATTCTCTCCACATTCACTGGATTTTGAGAAACAGAGCATTTTTATTTTTTGCAAATTCGATAAATAAAAACTTTATACAAAACGTCCGACAAAATCATTTCCGCTTAGAATGTCAACAAACCGGTGAAATGACAGCAGCAATTTGGGGAAAAGGTGGTGATAATAATAATAATAATTCTTGAAAAATAAAAATGATATGTTCTTATCATATGTTCTTTCATTCCATATTTTGTTGCTTTTTGGGGGGGGGGTCAAGTAGTTTTTATTTCGTCCTCGGGTTGGTTCAGCAACATGCGCCGCCATTTTCTTCTTCTTTAGGGTTTTTTGGCGGTTGGCAAACCAACTTAAAGGTGCATTACTGCCACCAACTGGGCTGGAGTGTGGAACAGGAGACATCGGGGGAAAACCTACAGTATATTCTTTTAACTATTTCTGTTTCTTTTAAATGCTTCATAACAAAGTCACCATTTTGTTTTTCTCTCCTCATGGTATATGAGTTGATATCCTTGTAGTAGAGTATCCAATCAGAGCACACGATTGCTCATATCCAGTGAATGTGGATAGAATAATAGTGTTTGCTTTAGCTCAATCTACACTACCGTTCAAAAGTTTGGGGTCACTTTGAAATGTCCTTATTTTTGAAAGAAAAGCACTGTTCTTTTCAATGAAGATCACTTTAAACTAATCAGAAATCCACTCTATATACATTGCTAATGTGGTAAATGACTATTCTAGCTGCAAATGTGTGGTTTTTGGTGCAATATCTCCATAGGTGTATAGAGGCCCATTTCCAGCAACTCTCACTCCAGTGTTCTAATGGTACAATGGGTTTGCTCATTGCCTCAGAAGGCTAATGGATGATTAGGAAACCCTTGTACAATCATGTTAGCACAGCTGAAAACAGTTGAGCTCTTTAGAGAAGCTATAAAACTGACCTTCCTTTGAGCAGACTGAGTTTCTGGAGCATCACATTTGTGGGGTCGATTAAATGCTCAAAATGGCCAGAAAAATGTCTTGACTATATTTTCTATTCATTTTACAACTTATGGTGGTAAATAAAAGTGTGACTTTTCATGGAAAACACAACATTGTCTGGGTGACCCCAAACTTTTGAACAGTAGTGTACATACAGACATATTATCTTGTTAAATCTCTAACACCGACTACACAGTTTGCTGTTTTGAGAAATTCAATATCCATCACTAGTAGCTGGCTAGCTTCCTGCTCACAAAAGATGATAATGGAGGTGTACATGCTTTTTTCCCCCCACACTTTTGTGGCTTGTATGTAGGTCTGAGGATTCCGAGTTCTGAGGATTCACCACTCAGGTTAATCGAATGCTGCATTTAAAAAAAACAAAAAACCAAAACCTGAATAATATTATAATTCTAAGAGGCAGTGAACATGATTGAATGGCAAATAGCGATTGGTTGGATGTTGGTAGTTTACATCATTTGTTTTTTCTCCTGTTTTCAGCCCAGAATTTTATTAAGTATGTCAAACGGTTGTTTAAAATATCTGAAAGACATACAGTGAAGTTCTACAGATTTTCGAAGAACTTTCACTGAAGACCTGACGTTTCCATTGGCTTTACTGGAAACCCGTACAATGACGTGCTCCAGTGAAATGACTTTGTTTCATTTACACCTGATGTATCACATGTCCAGACAGCCATATCACCACCTGTGATCCAAACCAGGTGTTAGTATTAAGTGGCTTCTAAGGGTCTCCTGAGTGGCGTTCGTCTGCCAGAAGTTGCACAAGAAGGGTCATGAAGGTAAACAGCAGCCAATAAGAGAACAGCTCAGTTTCTCCATATGGCACTCATTTGTCATTGTGCAGCAGGTGTGTAGATGTAGGCCCAATTTAATTTCAGTAAGTGGTACATGTACATAAAAGGCTGCTCTGATGCTGCAGATATAAAAGAACAATGCATGAACATATATAAAACCTTTCCTTTCTCATCTACCTGTAAAGGATCACGTAACCTGATGTGTACTGGCTAAAAATAAGTTCATGAAATAAAACAAAAATCAATGCATCACTCAAAACATGCATCTATAGCCTATAAATAAGCTGAGAGTCTCTTAGCTGAAATTGTCCATCACAATCCAATAATACTTTTCCACGTAAACTGTTTCTTAAAAGGGAGATGATCATTTAAAAAAAAAATGCCTTCAAACCACCCAGACAACTGTCTCAACTCTACTGAAAAAGAAAAAGAAATTCAAAGTGTGATTAAAATTTAAAGAGCATGATCGGTTTCGTCATGACTTGTTTTCTCAGTAACCATGGCACACAGGCATGCATTATTAACCTGCTCAGTAACACTAGCAATGAGGCTGTTGAAGTGTGCCTCAGAACTCAGCCTTTTCCTGGAGATTTTGTACCATTAAACACTGCTGGGAAATATGGAGAAATAAAGGATAACCCTGTTTACGTGCTCAAGAAACCGGTGGATTAAAGCAACATTCTGTGGAAGATGTAAGCTGTTTTGGAGACGCAATGGAGGGGACTTTGTTATCAGTGGAGGGTGCGAAGCCCCAGAAGCGGGTGAGGTTCAGGGTGGCTTCAGGGAGCAGCGGCCGGGTTCTGAAAGAGATGTTTAAAGATGACGGGCCGTCTGACTCTCTGGATTCGGACTGCACCAGTAGCTCGGAAGTGGAGCGGGCCAGCACGCCATCCACTAATGGAGAGCCCAATGGTCACATTGCAGTGTACCTGGGTTCTGAGTTGGACGACAGTGAAAGCGAACCAGACGACTTGCTCCTGTATGCTGGAGCCAAGGACAAGGACAGAGTATTCAGCACCAAACGGGTCAACATCCTAAGCAAGAATGGGACAGTGCGGGGCGTCAAGCACAAAGTCAGTGCTGGTCAAATAGTATTCGACAACATGACCAAAGTCACTGAGGTAAGTAATTTAAACACAAAGATTGAACGGATGCTCTACAGCAGAGTTGATGACCCAAAGGTACTCACTGAACCACCTGAATATTTCATTTCACAAACTCTTCTTGCTTTTCTCACCCCAATATGAACAGAATTTGAATTCAGTTTGACCTAATAATGTGTTAGGGCTTCATAGAGAAAAAGACAGTTTCCTACAACTCAGTAGAGCAAATTTTTTTTTTAAAGAATCACCTGTCCCGGGTATCCTCAAATGGTGGTCAGAGTCTCCTTCCTGACCAGTGATTGGTTATGCGTCCTCTCTAGCTCTCATATGCTCTGGCTGGACAAACGAGCTGTCTCAGAGCATGAGGTCATTGTACAATGAAAGATTAATGAGAGATATCCTTAAGTGTTTTGGCTAAGTTAATCAGCTTAATGAATTTCCCTGACTTCCACTTTCTGCTCACTGAACTCTCAATGGCTTTTGTCGGATATCAAGTTCAACGCACGTTCACTTTTTGTGCAGTTGGATTTGTGGGGTTAGTTCAAGCATTTTCTGGAGTATTGAGTTTAATGTGTTGAAATTAGAGATGAATGATAGAGTAGACCAGAATATGTTTTCTGTGATGAAGTAAAACTCTAGGTGTTTCATTGTAGATTGTACTATCGTCACAGTGTCCAAGCACAAAGTGTCATGAAATTTTATTTAATTTTTTTATGATTTATCCGGGGCGGCACGGTGGTGTAGTGGTTAGCGCTGTCGCCTCACAGTAAGAGGGTCCTGGGTTCAAGCCCCAGGGCCAGCGAGGACCTTTCTGTGTGGAGTTTGCATGTTCTGTCCACGTGGGTTTTCTCCGGGTGCTCCGGTTTCCCCCACAGTCCAAAGACATGCAGGTTAGGTTAACTGGCGACTCTAAATTGACCGTAGGTGTGAATGGTTGTCTGTGTCTATGTGTCAGCCCTGTGATGACCTGGCGACTTGTCCAGGGTGTACCCTGCCTTTCGCCCGTAGTCAGCTGGGATAGGCTCCAGCTTGCCTGCGACCCTGTAGAAGGATAAAGCGGCTAGAGATAATGAGATGAGATGATTTATCTGGGCAGTAAATGATTACTTTGTATATTTGGTTTATAGCTAAAATATATTCATGTTACCATTAATATATCAAATGTACCCCCAAAAAAGTGGATTTCCCAAACAATTTCTTGAGATTTTGCAAGTTTGAATAACACAGGCATGTTCATGAGGCACCCCAGCTGTAATGTATTGATTAAATTTCATCACTACAACTGAGTAAACTTCATTAGACACTGATTTGACAAGTAAAACGTCTGAGTGGTGGAGTTTTGCAAATACACGTGTAAAGGATTATAAATAACAATTATTCCACGAAATCAAGTCGTACATGAACTGATAGCTGACGAGGCGCATAGCACCGAGTATCCATGTACGACAAGATTGAGTGGAATAACTGTTTTATTCTATCCACATTCACTGGATTTTGAGAAACAAAGCATTTTTATTTTTATTTTTTGCAAATTTGATAAATAAAAACTTTATACAAAGCATTCAACAAAATCATTTCCGCTTAGAATGTAAACAAACTAGCAAAATGACAGTAGCAATTTGGGAAAAATGCTATAATAATAATTCTTGAAAAATAAAAAAAAAGATACGTTCTTACCATCAGATACTTTCATTCCATATTTTGTTGCTTTTTTTGTATTTTTGGGGGTTTTGTTTTCGAGTAGAGTTTTTATTTTGCCCTTAGTTGGTTCAGCAAAACGCTCCGCCATTTTATTTTTCTCTATTCACAGTATATGAGCTGATAGCCTAGTAGTAAGAATAACCAATCAGAGCGCACGATTGCTCATATCCAGT